>NC_079159.1:116665955-116975755 GCF_947563725.1 Argiope bruennichi
AAACTATTTGCAAAGTTTCGGGAATCGAACTGAAGTCCTGCAAAAAGGAGTGTCACACCATGCCGATCTTGCCACCAAGCCTCGTACCCTGAGAGCGCCGGAACGGCCTAAGATTCTCATCACGGCTATCAGCTAAAAGCTTTAAATACGGTGTCAATCCATTCAAAAAGCTTAATGCTAAGAATATTAATATTATCTGCGAAGGTGCGTGAACTTGTCTCTTGAAATTTCGATTAAATATAGAAATATTTTGAGATTAAATTTTATTTTTGAGTCATATGATTTGGATAATTCATAGTAACTGTAGGAAGAATGGAGAATAAGAGCTAAAATAAATTTAAAAAATAAAGCATATAAAACTATTTGCAAAGTTTCGGGAATCGAACTGAAGTCCTGCAAAAAGGAGTGACACACCATGCCGATTTTGCCACCAAGCCTCGTACCCTGAGAGCGCCGGAACGGCCTAAGATTCTCATCACGGCTATCCGCTAAAAGCTTTAAATACGGTGTCAATCTATTCAAAAAGCTTAATGCTAAGAATATTAATGATATCTGCGCATGTGCGTGAACTTGTCTCTTGAAATTTCGATTAAATATAGAAATATTTTGAGATTAAATTTTATTTTTGAGTCATATGATTTGGAATAATTCATAGTAACTGTAGGAAGAATGGAGAATAAGAGCTAAAATAAATTTAAAAAAATAAAGCATATAAAACTATTTGCAAAGTTTCGGGAATCGAACTGAAGTCCTGCAAATAGGAGTATCACACCATGGCGATCTTGCCAACAAGCCTCGTACCTTGAGAAAGCCGGAACGGACAAAGATTCTCATCACGGCTATCCGCTAAAAGCTTTAAATACGGTGTCAATCTATTCAAAAAGCTTAATGCTAAGAATATTAATGATATCTGCGCATGTGCGTGAACTTGTCTCTTGAAATTTCGATTAAATATAGAAATATTTTGAGATTAAATTTTATTTTTGAGTCATATGATTTGGAATAATTCATAGTAACTGTAGGAAGAATAGAAAATAATAGCTAAAATAAATTTAAAAAATAAAGCATATAAAACTATTTGCAAAGTTTCGGGAATCGAACTGAAGTCCTGCAAAAAGGAGTGTCACACCATGCCGATCTTGCCACCAAGCCTCGTACCCTGAGAGCGCCGGAACGGCCTAAGATTCTCATCACGGCTATCAGCTAAAAGCTTTAAATACGGTGTCAATCCATTCAAAAAGCTTAATGCTAAGAATATTAATAATATCTGCGAAGGTGCGTGAACTTGTCTCTTGAAATTTCGATTAAATATAGAAATATTTTGAGATTAAATTTTATTTTTGAGTCATATGATTTGGATAATTCATAGTAACTGTAGGAAGAATGGAGAATAAGAGCTAAAATAAATTTAAAAAATAAAGCATATAAAACTATTTGCAAAGTTTCGGGAATCGAACTGAAGTCCTGCAAAAAGGAGTGACACACCATGCCGATTTTGCCACCAAGCCTCGTACCCTGAGAGCGCCGGAACGGCCTAAGATTCTCATCACGGCTATCCGCTAAAAGCTTTAAATACGGTGTCAATCCATTCAAAAAGCTTAATGCTAAGAATATTAATAATATCTGCGAAGGTGCGTGAACTTGTCTCTTGAAATTTCGATTAAATATAGAAATATTTTGAGATTAAATTTTATTTTTGAGTCATATGATTTGGATAATTCATAGTAACTGTAGGAAGAATGGAGAATAAGAGCTAAAATAAATTTAAAAAATAAAGCATATAAAACTATTTGCAAAGTTTCGGGAATCGAACTGAAGTCCTGCAAAAAGGAGTGACACACCATGCCGATTTTACCACCAAGCCTCGTACCCTGAGAGCGCCGGAACGGCCTAAGATTCTCATCACGGCTATCAGCTAAAAGCTTTAAATACGGTATCAATCTATTCAAAAAGCTTAATGCTAAGAATATTAATGATATCTGCGCATGTGCGTGAACTTGTCTCTTGAAATTTCGATTAAATATAGAAATATTTTGAGATTAAATTTTATTTTTTAGTCATATGATTTGGAATAATTCATAGTAACTGTAGGAAGAATGGAGAATAATAGCTAAAATAAATTTAAAAAATAAAGCATATAAAACTATTTGCAAAGTTTCGGGAATCGAACTGAAGTCCTGCAAAAAGGAGTGTCACACCATGCCGATCTTGCCACCAAGCCTCGTACCCTGAGAGCGCCGGAACGGCCTAAGATTCTCATCACGGCTATCAGCTAAAAGCTTTAAATACGGTGTCAATCCATTCAAAAAGCTTAATGCTAAGAATATTAATAATATCTGCGAAGGTGCGTGAACTTGTCTCTTGAAATTTCGATTAAATATAGAAATATTTTGAGATTAAATTTTATTTTTGAGTCATATGATTTGGATAATTCATAGTAACTGTAGGAAGAATGGAGAATAAGAGCTAAAATAAATTTAAAAAATAAAGCATATAAAACTATTTGCAAAGTTTCGGGAATCGAACTGAAGTCCTGCAAAAAGGAGTGACACACCATGCCGATTTTGCCACCAAGCCTCGTACCCTGAGAGCGCCGGAACGGCCTAAGATTCTCATCACGGCTATCCGCTAAAAGCTTTAAATACGGTGTCAATCTATTCAAAAAGCTTAATGCTAAGAATATTAATGATATCTGCGCATGTGCGTGAACTTCTCTCTTAAAATTTCGATTAAATATAGAAATATTTTGAGATTAAATTTTATTTTTGAGTCATATGATTTGGAATAATTCATAGTAACTGTAGGAAGAATAGAAAATAATAGCTAAAATAAATTTAAAAAATAAAGCATATAAAACTATTTTCAAAGTTTCGGGAATCGAACTGAAGTCCTGCAAAAAGGAGTGTCACACGCACCATGCCGATCTTGCCACCAAGCCTCGTACCCTGAGAGCGCCGGAACGGCCTAAGATTCTCATCACGGCTATCAGCTAAAAGCTTTAAATACGGTATCAATCTATTCAAAAAGCTTAATGCTAAGAATATTAATGATATCTGCGCATGTGCGTGAACTTGTCTCTTGAAATTTCGATTAAATATAGAAATATTTTGAGATTAAATTTTATTTTTGAGTCATATGATTTGGAATAATTCATAGTAACTGTAGGAAGAATGGAGAATAATAGCTAAAATAAATTTAAAAAATAAAGCATATAAAACTATTTGCAAAGTTTCGGGAATCGAACTGAAGTCCTGCAAAAAGGAGTGTCACACCATGCCGATCTTGCCACCAAGCCTCGTACCCTGAGAGCGCCGGAACGGCCTAAGATTCTCATCACGGCTATCAGCTAAAAGCTTTAAATACGGTGTCAATCCATTCAAAAAGCTTAATGCTAAGAATATTAATAATATCTGCGAAGGTGCGTGAACTTGTCTCTTGAAATTTCGATTAAATATAGAAATATTTTGAGATTAAATTTTATTTTTGAGTCATATGATTTGGATAATTCATAGTAACTGTAGGAAGAATGGAGAATAAGAGCTAAAATAAATTTAAAAAATAAAGCATATAAAACTATTTGCAAAGTTTCGGGAATCGAACTGAAGTCCTGCAAAAAGGAGTGACACACCATGCCGATTTTGCCACCAAGCCTCGTACCCTGAGAGCGCCGGAACGGCCTAAGATTCTCATCACGGCTATCCGCTAAAAGCTTTAAATACGGTGTCAATCTATTCAAAAAGCTTAATGCTAAGAATATTAATGATATCTGCGCATGTGCGTGAACTTCTCTCTTAAAATTTCGATTAAATATAGAAATATTTTGAGATTAAATTTTATTTTTGAGTCATATGATTTGGAATAATTCATAGTAACTGTAGGAAGAATAGAAAATAATAGCTAAAACAAATTTAAAAAATAAAGCATATAAAACTATTTTCAAAGTTTCGGGAATCGAACTGAAGTCCTGCAAAAAGGAGTGTCACACACACCATGCCGATCTTGCCACCAAGCCTCGTACCCTGAGAGCGCCGGAACGGCCTAAGATTCTCATCACGGCTATCAGCTAAAAGCTTTAAATACGGTATCAATCTATTCAAAAAGCTTAATGCTAAGAATATTAATGATATCTGCGCATGTGCGTGAACTTGTCTCTTGAAATTTCGATTAAATATAGAAATATTTTGAGATTAAATTTTATTTTTGAGTCATATGATTTGGAATAATTCATAGTAACTGTAGGAAGAATGGAGAATAATAGCTAAAATAAATTTAAAAAATAAAGCATATAAAACTATTTGCAAAGTTTCGGGAATCGAACTGAAGTCCTGCAAAAAGGAGTGTCACATCATGCCGATCTTGCCACCAAGCCTCGTACCCTGAGAGCGCCGGAACGGCCTAAGATTCTCATCACGGCTATCAGCTAAAAGCTTTAAATACGGTGTCAATCTATTCAAAAAGCTTAATGCTAAGAATATTAATGATATCTGCGCATGTGCGTGAACTTGTCTCTTGAAATTTCGATTAAATATAGAAATATTTTGAGATTAAATTTTATTTTTGAGTCATATGATTTGGATAATTCATAGTAACTGTAGGAAGAATGGAGAATAAGAGCTAAAATAAATTTAAAAAATAAAGCATATAAAACTATTTGCAAAGTTTCGGGAATCGAACTGAAGTCCTGCAAAAAGGAGTGACACACCATGCCGATTTTGCCACCAAGCCTCGTACCCTGAGAGCGCCGGAACGGCCTAAGATTCTCATCACGGCTATCCGCTAAAAGCTTTAAATACGGTGTCAATCTATTCAAAAAGCTTAATGCTAAGAATATTAATGATATCTGCGCATGTGCGTGAACTTCTCTCTTAAAATTTCGATTAAATATAGAAATATTTTGAGATTAAATTTTATTTTTGAGTCATATGATTTGGAATAATTCATAGTAACTGTAGGAAGAATAGAAAATAATAGCTAAAATAAATTTAAAAAATAAAGCATATAAAACTATTTTCAAAGTTTCGGGAATCGAACTGAAGTCCTGCAAAAAGGAGTGTCACACACACCATGCCGATCTTGCCACCAAGCCTCGTACCCTGAGAGCGCCGGAACGGCCTAAGATTCTCATCACGGCTATCAGCTAAAAGCTTTAAATACGGTGTCAATCCATTCAAAAAGCTTAATGCTAAGAATATTAATAATATCTGCGAAGGTGCGTGAACTTGTCTCTTGAAATTTCGATTAAATATAGAAATATTTTGAGATTAAATTTTATTTTTGAGTCATATGATTTGGATAATTCATAGTAACTGTAGGAAGAATGGAGAATAAGAGCTAAAATAAATTTAAAAAATAAAGCATATAAAACTATTTGCAAAGTTTCGGGAATCGAACTGAAGTCCTGCAAAAAGGAGTGACACACCATGCCGATTTTGCCACCAAGCCTCGTACCCTGAGAGCGCCGGAACGGCCTAAGATTCTCATCACGGCTATCCGCTAAAAGCTTTAAATACGGTGTCAATCTATTCAAAAAGCTTAATGCTAAGAATATTAATGATATCTGCGCATGTGCGTGAACTTCTCTCTTAAAATTTCGATTAAATATAGAAATATTTTGAGATTAAATTTTATTTTTGAGTCATATGATTTGGAATAATTCATAGTAACTGTAGGAAGAATAGAAAATAATAGCTAAAATAAATTTAAAAAATAAAGCATATAAAACTATTTTCAAAGTTTCGGGAATCGAACTGAAGTCCTGCAAAAAGGAGTGTCACACGCACCATGCCGATCTTGCCACCAAGCCTCGTACCCTGAGAGCGCCGGAACGGCCTAAGATTCTCATCACGGCTATCAGCTAAAAGCTTTAAATACGGTATCAATCTATTCAAAAAGCTTAATGCTAAGAATATTAATGATATCTGCGCATGTGCGTGAACTTGTCTCTTGAAATTTCGATTAAATATAGAAATATTTTGAGATTAAATTTTATTTTTGAGTCATATGATTTGGAATAATTCATAGTAACTGTAGGAAGAATGGAGAATAATAGCTAAAATAAATTTAAAAAATAAAGCATATAAAACTATTTGCAAAGTTTCGGGAATCGAACTGAAGTCCTGCAAAAAGGAGTGTCACACCATGCCGATCTTGCCACCAAGCCTCGTACCCTGAGAGCGCCGGAACGGCCTAAGATTCTCATCACGGCTATCAGCTAAAAGCTTTAAATACGGTGTCAATCCATTCAAAAAGCTTAATGCTAAGAATATTAATAATATCTGCGAAGGTGCGTGAACTTGTCTCTTGAAATTTCGATTAAATATAGAAATATTTTGAGATTAAATTTTATTTTTGAGTCATATGATTTGGATAATTCATAGTAACTGTAGGAAGAATGGAGAATAAGAGCTAAAATAAATTTAAAAAATAAAGCATATAAAACTATTTGCAAAGTTTCGGGAATCGAACTGAAGTCCTGCAAAAAGGAGTGACACACCATGCCGATTTTGCCACCAAGCCTCGTACCCTGAGAGCGCCGGAACGGCCTAAGATTCTCATCACGGCTATCCGCTAAAAGCTTTAAATACGGTGTCAATCTATTCAAAAAGCTTAATGCTAAGAATATTAATGATATCTGCGCATGTGCGTGAACTTCTCTCTTAAAATTTCGATTAAATATAGAAATATTTTGAGATTAAATTTTATTTTTGAGTCATATGATTTGGAATAATTCATAGTAACTGTAGGAAGAATAGAAAATAATAGCTAAAATAAATTTAAAAAATAAAGCATATAAAACTATTTTCAAAGTTTCGGGAATCGAACTGAAGTCCTGCAAAAAGGAGTGTCACACACACCATGCCGATCTTGCCACCAAGCCTCGTACCCTGAGAGCGCCGGAACGGCCTAAGATTCTCATCACGGCTATCAGCTAAAAGCTTTAAATACGGTATCAATCTATTCAAAAAGCTTAATGCTAAGAATATTAATGATATCTGCGCATGTGCGTGAACTTGTCTCTTGAAATTTCGATTAAATATAGAAATATTTTGAGATTAAATTTTATTTTTGAGTCATATGATTTGGAATAATTCATAGTAACTGTAGGAAGAATGGAGAATAATAGCTAAAATAAATTTAAAAAATAAAGCATATAAAACTATTTGCAAAGTTTCGGGAATCGAACTGAAGTCCTGCAAAAAGGAGTGTCACATCATGCCGATCTTGCCACCAAGCCTCGTACCCTGAGAGCGCCGGAACGGCCTAAGATTCTCATCACGGCTATCAGCTAAAAGCTTTAAATACGGTGTCAATCTATTCAAAAAGCTTAATGCTAAGAATATTAATGATATCTGCGCATGTGCGTGAACTTGTCTCTTGAAATTTCGATTAAATATAGAAATATTTTGAGATTAAATTTTATTTTTGAGTCATATGATTTGGATAATTCATAGTAACTGTAGGAAGAATGGAGAATAAGAGCTAAAATAAATTTAAAAAATAAAGCATATAAAACTATTTGCAAAGTTTCGGGAATCGAACTGAAGTCCTGCAAAAAGGAGTGACACACCATGCCGATTTTGCCACCAAGCCTAGTACCCTGAGAGCGCCGGAACGGCCTAAGATTCTCATCACGGCTATCCGCTAAAAGCTTTAAATACGGTGTCAATCTATTCAAAAAGCTTAATGCTAAGAATATTAATGATATCTGCGCATGTGCGTGAACTTCTCTCTTAAAATTTCGATTAAATATAGAAATATTTTGAGATTAAATTTTATTTTTGAGTCATATGATTTGGAATAATTCATAGTAACTGTAGGAAGAATAGAAAATAATAGCTAAAATAAATTTAAAAAATAAAGCATATAAAACTATTTTCAAAGTTTCGGGAATCGAACTGAAGTCCTGCAAAAAGGAGTGTCACACACACCATGCCGATCTTGCCACCAAGCCTCGTACCCTGAGAGCGCCGGAACGGCCTAAGATTCTCATCACGGCTATCAGCTAAAAGCTTTAAATACGGTATCAATCTATTCAAAAAGCTTAATGCTAAGAATATTAATGATATCTGCGCATGTGCGTGAACTTGTCTCTTGAAATTTCGATTAAATATAGAAATATTTTGAGATTAAATTTTATTTTTGAGTCATATGATTTGGAATAATTCATAGTAACTGTAGGAAGAATGGAGAATAAGAGCTAAAACAAATTTAAAAAATAAAGCATATAAAACTATTTGGAAAGTTTCGGGAATCGAACTGAAGTCCTGCAAAAAGGAGTGTCACACCATTCCGATTTTGCCACCAAGCCTCGTACCCTGAGAGCGCCGGAATGGCCTAAGATTCTCATCACGGCTATCCGCTAAAAGCTTTAAATACGGTGTCAATCTATTCAAAAAGCTTAATGCTAAGAATATTAATGATATCTGCGCATGTGCGTGAACTTGTCTCTTGAAATTTCGATTAAATATAGAAATATTTTGAGATTAAATTTTTTTTGAGTCATATGATTTGGAATAATTCATAGTAACTGTAGGAAGAATGGAGAATAATAGCTAAAATAAATTTAAAAAATAAAGCATATAAAACTATTTGCAAAGTTTCGGGAATCGAACTGAAGTCCTGCAAAAAGGAGTGTCACACCATGCCGATCTTGCTACCAAGCCTCGTACCCTGAGAGCGCCGGAACGGCCTAAGATTCTCATCATGCTAAAAGCTTTAAATACGGTGTCAATCTATTCAAAAAGCTTAATGATAAGAATATTAATGATATCTGCGCATGTGCGTGAACTTGTCTCTTGAAATTTCGATTAAATATAGAAATATTTTGAGATTAAATTTTATTTTTGAGTCATATGATTTGGAATAATTCATAGTAACTGTAGGAAGAATAGAAAATAATAGCTAAAATAAATTTAAAAAATAAAGCATATAAAACTATTTGCAAAGTTTCGGGAATCGAACTGAAGTCCTGCAAAAAGGAGTGTCACACCATGCCGATCTTGCCACCAAGCCTCGTACCCTGAGAGCGCCGGAACGGCCTAAGATTCTCATCACGGCTATCAGCTAAAAGCTTTAAATACGGTGTCAATCCATTCAAAAAGCTTAATGCTAAGAATATTAATAATATCTGCGAAGGTGCGTGAACTTGTCTCTTGAAATTTCGATTAAATATAGAAATATTTTGAGATTAAATTTTATTTTTGAGTCATATGATTTGGATAATTCATAGTAACTGTAGGAAGAATGGAGAATAAGAGCTAAAATAAATTTAAAAAATAAAGCATATAAAACTATTTGCAAAGTTTCGGGAATCGAACTGAAGTCCTGCAAAAAGGAGTGACACACCATGCCGATTTTGCCACCAAGCCTCGTACCCTGAGAGCGCCGGAACGGCCTAAGATTCTCATCACGGCTATCCGCTAAAAGCTTTAAATACGGTGTCAATCTATTCAAAAAGCTTAATGCTAAGAATATTAATGATATCTGCGCATGTGCGTGAACTTGTCTCTTGAAATTTCGATTAAATATAGAAATATTTTGAGATTAAATTTTATTTTTGAGTCATATGATTTGGAATAATTCATAGTAACTGTAGGAAGAATGGAGAATAAGAGCTAAAATAAATTTAAAAAATAAAGCATATAAAACTATTTGCAAAGTTTCGGGAATCGAACTGAAGTCCTGCAAATAGGAGTATCACACCATGCCGATCTTGCCAACAAGCCTCGTACCCTGAGAAAGCCGGAACGGACAAAGATTCTCATCACGGCTATCCGCTAAAAGCTTTAAATACGGTGTCAATCTATTCAAAAAGCTTAATGCTAAGAATATTAATGATATCTGCGCATGTGCGTGAACTTGTCTCTTGAAATTTCGATTAAATATAGAAATATTTTGAGATTAAATTTTATTTTTGAGTCATATGATTTGGAATAATTCATAGTAACTGTAGGAAGAATAGAAAATAATAGCTAAAATAAATTTAAAAAATAAAGCATATAAAACTATTTGCAAAGTTTCGGGAATCGAACTGAAGTCCTGCAAAAAGGAGTGTCACACCATGCCGATCTTGCCACCAAGCCTCGTACCCTGAGAGCGCCGGAACGGCCTAAGATTCTCATCACGGCTATCAGCTAAAAGCTTTAAATACGGTGTCAATCCATTCAAAAAGCTTAATGCTAAGAATATTAATAATAACTGCGAAGGTGCGTGAACTTGTCTCTTGAAATTTAGATTAAATATAGAAATATTTTGAGATTAAATTTTATTTTTGAGTCATATGATTTGGATAATTCATAGTAACTGTAGGAAGAATGGAGAATAAGAGCTAAAATAAATTTAAAAAATAAAGCATATAAAACTATTTGCAAAGTTTCGGGAATCGAACTGAAGTCCTGCAAAAAGGAGTGACACACCATGCCGATTTTGCCACCAAGCCTCGTACCCTGAGAGCGCCGGAACGGCCTAAGATTCTCATCACGGCTATCCGCTAAAAGCTTTAAATACGGTGTCAATCTATTCAAAAAGCTTAATGCTAAGAATATTAATGATATCTGCGCATGTGCGTGAACTTCTCTCTTAAAATTTCGATTAAATATAGAAATATTTTGAGATTAAATTTTATTTTTGAGTCATATGATTTGGAATAATTCATAGTAACTGTAGGAAGAATAGAAAATAATAGCTAAAATAAATTTAAAAAATAAAGCATATAAAACTATTTTCAAAGTTTCGGGAATCGAACTGAAGTCCTGCAAAAAGGAGTGTCACATCATGCCGATCTTGCCACCAAGCCTCGTACCCTGAGAGCGCCGGAACGGCCTAAGATTCTCATCACGGCTATCAGCTAAAAGCTTTAAATACGGTGTCAATCTATTCAAAAAGCTTAATGCTAAGAATATTAATGATATCTGCGCATGTGCGTGAACTTGTCTCTTGAAATTTCGATTAAATATAGAAATATTTTGAGATTAAATTTTATTTTTGAGTCATATGATTTGGAATAATTCATAGTAACTGTAGGAAGAATAGAAAATAATAGCTAAAATAAATTTAAAAAATAAAGCATATAAAACTATTTTCAAAGTTTCGGGAATCGAACTGAAGTCCTGCAAAAAGGAGTGACACACCATGCCGATCTTGCCACCAAGCCTCATACCCTGAGAGAGCCGGAACGGCCTAAGATTCTCATCACGGCTATCCGCTAAAAGCTTTAAATACGGTGTCAATCTATTCAAAAAGCTTAATGCTAAGAATATTAATGATATCTGCGCATGCGCGTGAACTTGTCTCTTGAAATTTCGATTAAATATAGAAATATTTTGAGATTAAATTATTTTTTTGAGTCATATGATTTGGAATAATTCATAGTAACTGTAGGAAGAATAGAAAATAATAGCTAAAATAAATTTAAAAAATAAAGCATATAAAACTATTTGCAAAGTTTCGGGAATCGAACTGAAGTCCTGCAAAAAGGAGTGTCACACCATGCCGATCTTGCCACCAAGCCTCGTACCTTGAGAGCGCAGGAACGGCCTATGATTCTCATCACGGCTATAAGCTAAAAGCTTTAAATACGGTGTCAATCTATTTAAAACGCTTAATGCTAAGAATATTAGTGATATCTGCGCATGTGCGTGAACTTGTCTCTTGAAATTTCGATTAAATATAGAAATATTTTGAGATTAAATTTTATTTTTGAGTCATATGATTTGGAATAATTCATAGTAACTGCAGGAAGAATGGAGAATAAGAGCTAAAATAAATTTAAAAAATAAAGCATATAAAACGATTTGCAAAGTTTCGGGAATCGAACTGAAGTCCTGCAAAAAGGAGTGACAAACCATGCCGATCTTGCCACCAAGCCTCGTAACCTGAGAGCGCCGGAACGGCCTAAGATTCTCATCACGGCTATCAGCTAAAAGCTTTAAATTCGGTGTCAATCTATTCAAAAAGCTTAATGCTAAGAATATTAATGATATCTGCGCATGTGCGTGAACTTGTTTCTTGAAATTTCGATTAAATATAGAAATATTTTGAGATTAAATTTTATTTTTGAGTCATATGATTTGGAATAATTCATAGTAACTATAGGAAGAATGGAGAATAAGAGCTAAAATAAATTTAAAAAATAAAGCATATAAAACTATTTGCAAAGTTTCGGGAATCGAACTGAAGTCCTGCAAAAAGGAGTATCACACCATGCCGATCTTGCCACCAAGCCTCGTACCCTGAGAGCGCCGGAACGGCCTAAGATTCTCATCACGGCTATCCGCTAAAAGCTTTAAATACGGTGTCAATCTATTCAAAAAGCTTAATGCTAAGAATATTAATGATATCTGCGCATGTGCGTGAACTTGTCTCTTAAAATTTCGATTAAATATAGAAATATTTTGAGATTAAATTTTATTTTTGAGTCATATGATTTGGAATAATTCATAGTAACTGTAGGAAGAATAGAAAATAATAGCTAAAATAAATTTAAAAAATAAAGCATATAAAACTATTTGCAAAGTTTCGGGAATCGAACTGAAGTCCTGCAAAAAGGAGTGTCACACACACCATGCCGATCTTGCCACCAAGCCTCGTACCCTGAGAGCGCCGGAACGGCCTAAGATTCTCATCACGGCTATCAGCTAAAAGCTTTAAATACGGTATCAATCTATTCAAAAAGCTTAATGCTAAGAATATTAATGATATCTGCGCATGTGCGTGAACTTGTCTCTTGAAATTTCGATTAAATATAGAAATATTTTGAGATTAAATTATTTTTTTGAGTCATATGATTTGGAATAATTCATAGTAACTGTAGGAAGAATAGAAAATAATAGCTAAAATAAATTTAAAAAATAAAGCATATAAAACTATTTGCAAAGTTTCGGGAATCGAACTGAAGTCCTGCAAAAAGGAGTGTCACACCATGCCGATCGCGCCACCAAGCCTTGTACCTTGAGAGCGCAGGAACGGCCTATGATTCTCATCACGGCTATAAGCTAAAAGCTTTAAATACGGTGTCAATCTATTTAAAACGCTTAATGCTAAGAATATTAGTGATATCTGCGCATGTGCGTGAACTTGTCTCTTGAAATTTCGATTAAATATAGAAATATTTTGAGATTAAATTTTATTTTTGAGTCATATGATTTGGAATAATTCATAGTAACTGTAGGAAGAATAGAAAATAATAGCTAAAATAAATTTAAAAAATAAAGCATATAAAACTATTTGCAAAGTTTCGAGAATCGAACTGAAGTCCTGCAAAAAGGAGTGTCACACACACCATGCCGATCTTGCCACCAAGCCTCGTACCCTGAGAGCGCCGGAACGGCCTAAGATTCTCATCACGGCTATCAGCTAAAAGCTTTAAATTCGGTGTCAATCTATTCAAAAAGCTTAATGCTAAGAATATTAATGATATCTGCGCATGTGCGTGAACTTGTTTCTTGAAATATCGATTAAATATAGAAATATTTTGAGATTAAATTTTATTTTTGAGTCATATGATTTGGAATAATTCATAGTAACTATAGGAAGAATGGAGAATAAGAGCTAAAATAAATTTAAAAAATAAAGCATATAAAACTATTTGCAAAGTTTCGGGAATCGAACTGAAGTCCTGCAAAAAGGAGTGACACACCATGCCGATTTTGCCACCAAGCCTCGTACCCTGAGAGCGCCGGAACGGCCTAAGATTCTCATCACGGCTGTCCGCTAAAAGCTTTAAATACGGTGTCAATCTATTCAAAAAGCTTAATGCTAAGAATATTAATGATATCTGCGCATGTGCGTGAACTTGTCTCTTGAAATTTCGATTAAATATAGAAATATTTTGAGATTAAATTTTATTTTTGAGTCATATGATTTGGAATAATTCATAGTAACTGTAGGAAGAATGGAGAATAAGAGCTAAAATAAATTTAAAAAATAAAGCATATAAAACTATTTGCAAAGTTTCGGGAATCGAACTGAAGTCCTGCAAATAGGAGTATCACACCATGCCGATCTTGCCAACAAGCCTCGTACCCTGAAAAAGCCGGAACGGACAAAGATTCTCATCACGGCTATCCGCTAAAAGCTTTAAATACGGTGTCAATCTATTCAAAAAGCTTAATGCTAAGAATATTAATGATATCTGCGCATGTGCGTGAACTTGTCTCTTGAAATTTCGATTAAATATAGAAATATTTTGAGATTAAATTTTATTTTTGAGTCATATGATTTGGAATAATTCATAGTAACTGTAGGAAGAATAGAAAATAATAGCTAAAATAAATTTAAAAAATAAAGCATATAAAACTATTTGCAAAGTTTCGGGAATCGAACTGAAGTCCTGCAAAAAGGAGTGTCACACCATGCCGATCTTGCCACCAAGCCTCGTACCCTGAGAGCGCCGGAACGGCCTAAGATTCTCATCACGGCTATCAGCTAAAAGCTTTAAATACGGTGTCAATCCATTCAAAAAGCTTAATGCTAAGAATATTAATAATATCTGCGAAGGTGCGTGAACTTGTCTCTTGAAATTTCGATTAAATATAGAAATATTTTGAGATTAAATTTTATTTTTGAGTCATATGATTTGGATAATTCATAGTAACTGTAGGAAGAATGGAGAATAAGAGCTAAAATAAATTTAAAAAATAAAGCATATAAAACTATTTGCAAAGTTTCGGGAATCGAACTGAAGTCCTGCAAAAAGGAGTGACACACCATGCCGATTTTGCCACCAAGCCTCGTACCCTGAGAGCGCCGGAACGGCCTAAGATTCTCATCACGGCTATCCGCTAAAAGCTTTAAATACGGTGTCAATCTATTCAAAAAGCTTAATGCTAAGAATATTAATGATATCTGCGCATGTGCGTGAACTTCTCTCTTAAAATTTCGATTAAATATAGAAATATTTTGAGATTAAATTTTATTTTTGAGTCATATGATTTGGAATAATTCATAGTAACTGTAGGAAGAATAGAAAATAATAGCTAAAATAAATTTAAAAAATAAAGCATATAAAACTATTTGCAAAGTTTCGGGAATCGAACTGAAGTCCTGCAAAAAGGAGTGTCACACACACCATGCCGATCTTGCCACCAAGCCTCGTACCCTGAGAGCGCCGGAACGGCCTAAGATTCTCATCACGGCTATCAGCTAAAAGCTTTAAATACGGTATCAATCTATTCAAAAAGCTTAATGCTAAGAATATTAATGATATCTGCGCATGTGCGTGAACTTGTCTCTTGAAATTTCGATTAAATATAGAAATATTTTGAGATTAAATTTTATTTTTGAGTCATATGATTTGGAATAATTCATAGTAACTGTAGGAAGAATGGAGAATAATAGCTAAAATAAATTTAAAAAATAAAGCATATAAAACTATTTGCAAAGTTTCGGGAATCGAACTGAAGTCCTGCAAAAAGGAGTGTCACATCATGCCGATCTTGCCACCAAGCCTCGTACCCTGAGAGCGCCGGAACGGCCTAAGATTCTCATCACGGCTATCAGCTAAAAGCTTTAAATACGGTGTCAATCTATTCAAAAAGCTTAATGCTAAGAATATTAATGATATCTGCGCATGTGCGTGAACTTGTCTCTTGAAATTTCGATTAAATATAGAAATATTTTGAGATTAAATTTTATTTTTGAGTCATATGATTTGGAATAATTCATAGTAACTGTAGGAAGAATAGAAAATAATAGCTAAAATAAATTTAAAAAATAAAGCATATAAAACTATTTTCAAAGTTTCGGGAATCGAACTGAAGTCCTGCAAAAAGGAGTGACAAACCATGCCGATCTTGCCACCAAGCCTCGTACCCTGAGAGCGCCGGAACGGCCTAAGATTCTCATCACGGCTATCAGCTAAAAGCTTTAAATTCGGTGTCAATCTATTCAAAAAGCTTAATGCTAAGAATATTAATGATATCTGCGCATGTGCGTGAACTTGTTTCTTGAAATTTCGATTAAATATAGAAATATTTTGAGATTAAATTTTATTTTTGAGTCATATGATTTGGAATAATTCATAGTAACTATAGGAAGAATGGAGAATAAGAGCTAAAATAAATTTAAAAAATAAAGCATATAAAACTATTTGCAAAGTTTCGGGAATCGAACTGAAGTCCTGCAAAAAGGAGTATCACACCATGCCGATCTTGCCACCAAGCCTCGTACCCTGAGAGCGCCGGAACGGCCTAAGATTCTCATCACGGCTATCCGCTAAAAGCTTTAAATACGGTGTCAATCTATTCAAAAAGCTTAATGCTAAGAATATTAATGATATCTGCGCATGTGCGTGAACTTGTCTCTTAAAATTTCGATTAAATATAGAAATATTTTGAGATTAAATTTTATTTTTGAGTCATATGATTTGGAATAATTCATAGTAACTGTAGGAAGAATAGAAAATAATAGCTAAAATAAATTTAAAAAATAAAGCATATAAAACTATTTGCAAAGTTTCGGGAATCGAACTGAAGTCCTGCAAAAAGGAGTGTCACACACACCATGCCGATCTTGCCACCAAGCCTCGTACCCTGAGAGCGCCGGAACGGCCTAAGATTCTCATCACGGCTATCAGCTAAAAGCTTTAAATACGGTATCAATCTATTCAAAAAGCTTAATTCTAAGAATATTAATGATATCTGCGCATGTGCGTGAACTTGTCTCTTGAAATTTCGATTAAATATAGAAATATTTTGAGATTAAATTATTTTTTTGAGTCATATGATTTGGAATAATTCATAGTAACTGTAGGAAGAATAGAAAATAATAGCTAAAATAAATTTAAAAAATAAAGCATATAAAACTATTTGCAAAGTTTCGGGAATCGAACTGAAGTCCTGCAAAAAGGAGTGTCACACCATGCCGATCGCGCCACCAAGCCTCGTACCTTGAGAGCGCAGGAACGGCCTATGATTCTCATCACGGCTATAAGCTAAAAGCTTTAAATACGGTGTCAATCTATTTAAAACGCTTAATGCTAAGAATATTAGTGATATCTGCGCATGTGCGTGAACTTGTCTCTTGAAATTTCGATTAAATATAGAAATATTTTGAGATTAAATTTTATTTTTGAGTCATATGATTTGGAATAATTCATAGTAACTGTAGGAAGAATAGAAAATAATAGCTAAAATAAATTTAAAAAATAAAGCATATAAAACTATTTGCAAAGTTTCGAGAATCGAACTGAAGTCCTGCAAAAAGGAGTGTCACACACACCATGCCGATCTTGCCACCAAGCCTCGTACCCTGAGAGCGCCGGAACGGCCTAAGATTCTCATCACGGCTATCAGCTAAAAGCTTTAAATTCGGTGTCAATCTATTCAAAAAGCTTAATGCTAAGAATATTAATGATATCTGCGCATGTGCGTGAACTTGTTTCTTGAAATTTCGATTAAATATAGAAATATTTTGAGATTAAATTTTATTTTTGAGTCATATGATTTGGAATAATTCATAGTAACTATAGGAAGAATGGAGAATAAGAGCTAAAATAAATTTAAAAAATAAAGCATATAAAACTATTTGCAAAGTTTCGGGAATCGAACTGAAGTCCTGCAAAAAGGAGTGACACACCATGCCGATCTTGCCACCAAGCCTCGTACCCTGAGAGCGCCGGAACGGCCTAAGATTCTCATCACGGCTATCCGCTAAAAGCTTTAAATACGGTGTCAATCTATTCAAAAAGCTTAATGCTAAGAATATTAATGATATCTGCGCATGTGCGTGAACTTGTCTCTTAAAATTTCGATTAAATATAGAAATATTTTGAGATTAAATTTTATTTTTGAGTCATATGATTTGGAATAATTCATAGTAACTGTAGGAAGAATAGAAAATAATAGCTAAAATAAATTTAAAAAATAAAGCATATAAAACTATTTGCAAAGTTTCGGGAATCGAACTGAAGTCCTGCAAAAAGGAGTGTCACACACACCATGCCGATCTTGCCACCAAGCCTCGTACCCTGAGAGCGCCGGAACGGCCTAAGATTCTCATCACGGCTATCAGCTAAAAGCTTTAAATACGGTATCAATCTATTCAAAAAGCTTAATGCTAAGAATATTAATGATATCTGCGCATGTGCGTGAACTTGTCTCTTGAAATTTCGATTAAATATAGAAATATTTTGAGATTAAATTTTATTTTTGAGTCATATGATTTGGAATAATTCATAGTAACTGCAGGAAGAATGGAGAATAAGAGCTAAAATAAATTTAAAAAATAAAGCATATAAAACTATTTGCAAAGTTTCGGGAATCGAACTGAAGTCCTGCAAAAAGGAGTGACACACCATGCCGATCTTGCCACCAAGCCTCGTAACCTGAGAGCGCCGGAACGGCCTAAGATTCTCATCACGGCTATCCGCTAAAAGCTTTAAATACGGTGTCAATCTATTCAAAAAGCTTAATGCTAAGAATATTAATGATATCTGCGCATGTGCGTGAACTTGTCTCTTGAAATTTCGATTAAATATAGAAATATTTTGAGATTAAATTATTTTTTTGAGTCATATGATTTGGAATAATTCATAGTAACTGTAGGAAGAATAGAAAATAAGAGCTAAAATAAATTTAAAAAATAAAGCATATAAAACTATTTGCAAAGTTTCGAGAATCGAACTGAAGTCCTGCAACAAGGAGTGTCACACACACCATGCCGATCTTGCCACCAAGCCTCGTACCCTGAGAGCGCCGGAACGGCCTAAGATTCTCATCACGGCTATCAGCTAAAAGCTTTAAATACGGTATCAATCTATTCAAAAAGCTTAATTCTAAGAATATTAATGATATCTGCGCATGTGCGTGAACTTGTCTCTTGAAATTTCGATTAAATATAGAAATATTTTGAGATTAAATTATTTTTTTGAGTCATATGATTTGGAATAATTCATAGTAACTGTAGGAAGAATAGAAAATAATAGCTAAAATAAATTTAAAAAATAAAGCATATAAAACTATTTGCAAAGTTTCGGGAATCGAACTGAAGTCCTGCAAAAAGGAGTGTCACACCATGCCGATCTTGCCACCAAGCCTCGTACCTTGAGAGCGCAGGAACGGCCTATGATTCTCATCACGGCTATAAGCTAAAGGCTTTAAATACGGTGTCAATCTATTTAAAACGCTTAATGCTAAGAATATTAGTGATATCTGCGCATGTGCGTGAACTTGTCTCTTGAAATTTCGATTAAATATAGAAATATTTTGAGATTAAATTTTATTTTTGAGTCATATGATTTGGAATAATTCATAGTAACTGTAGGAAGAATAGAAAATAATAGCTAAAATAAATTTAAAAAATAAAGCATATAAAACTATTTGCAAAGTTTCGAGAATCGAACTGAAGTCCTGCAAAAAGGAGTGTCACACACACCATGCCGATCTTGCCACCAAGCCTCGTACCCTGAGAGCGCCGGAACGGCCTAAGATTCTCATCACGGCTATCAGCTAAAAGCTTTAAATTCGGTGTCAATCTATTCAAAAAGCTTAATGCTAAGAATATTAATGATATCTGCGCATGTGCGTGAACTTGTTTCTTGAAATTTCGATTAAATATAGAAATATTTTGAGATTAAATTTTATTTTTGAGTCATATGATTTGGAATAATTCATAGTAACTATAGGAAGAATGGAGAATAAGAGCTAAAATAAATTTAAAAAATAAAGCATATAAAACTATTTGCAAAGTTTCGGGAATCGAACTGAAGTCCTGCAAAAAGGAGTGACACACCATGCCGATCTTGCCACCAAGCCTCGTACCCTGAGAGCGCCGGAACGGCCTAAGATTCTCATCACGGCTATCCGCTAAAAGCTTTAAATACGGTGTCAATCTATTCAAAAAGCTTAATGCTAAGAATATTAATGATATCTGCGCATGTGCGTGAACTTGTCTCTTAAAATTTCGATTAAATATAGAAATATTTTGAGATTAAATTTTATTTTTGAGTCATATGATTTCGAATAATTCATAGTAACTGTAGGAAGAATAGAAAATAATAGCTAAAATAAATTTAAAAAATAAAGCATATAAAACTATTTGCAAAGTTTCGGGAATCGAACTGAAGTCCTGCAAAAAGGAGAGTCACACACACCATGCCGATCTTGCCACCAAGCCTCGTACCCTGAGAGCGCCGGAACGGCCTAAGATTCTCATCACGGCTATCAGCTAAAAGCTTTAAATACGGTATCAATCTATTCAAAAAGCTTAATGCTAAGAATATTAATGATATCTGCGCATGTGCGTGAACTTGTCTCTTGAAATTTCGATTAAATATAGAAATATTTTGAGATTAAATTTTATTTTTGAGTCATATGATTTGGAATAATTCATAGTAACTGCAGGAAGAATGGAGAATAAGAGCTAAAATAAATTTAAAAAATAAAGCATATAAAACTATTTGCAAAGTTTCGGGAATCGAACTGAAGTCCTGCAAAAAGGAGTGACACACCATGCCGATCTTGCCACCAAGCCTCGTAACCTGAGAGCGCCGGAACGGCCTAAGATTCTCATCACGGCTATCCGCTAAAAGCTTTAAATACGGTGTCAATCTATTCAAAAAGCTTAATGCTAAGAATATTAATGATATCTGCGCATGTGCGTGAACTTGTCTCTTAAAATTTCGATTAAATATAGAAATATTTTGAGATTAAATTTTATTTTTGAGTCATATGATTTGGAATAATTCATAGTAACTGTAGGAAGAATGGAGAATAAGAGCTAAAATAAATTTAAAAAATAAAGCATATAAAACTATTTGCAAAGTTTCGGGAATCGAACTGAAGTCCTGCAAAAAGGAGTATCACACCATGCCGATCTTGCCACCACGCCTCGTACCCTGAGAGCGCCGGAACGGCCTAAGATTCTCATCACGGCTATCCGCTAAAAGCTTTAAATACGGTGTCAATCTATTCAAAAAGCTTAATGCTAAGAATATTAATGATATCTGCGCATGTGCGTGAACTTGTCTCTTGAAATTTCGATTAAATATAGAAATATTTTGACATTAAATTTTATTTTTGAGTCATATGATTTGGAATAATTCATAGTAACTGTAGGAAGAATAGAGAATAATAGCTAAAATAAATTTAAAAAATAAAGCATATAAAACTATTTGCAAAGTTTCGGGAATCGAACTGAAGTCCTGCAAAAAGGAGTATCACACCATGCCGATCTTGCCACCAAGCCTCGTACCCTGAGAAAGCCGGAACGGCCTAAGATTCTCATCACGGCTATCCGCTAAAAGCTTTAAATACGGTGTCAATCTATTCAAAAAGCTTAATGCTAAGAATATTAATGATATCTGCGCATGTGCGTGAACTTGTCTCTTGAAATTTCGATTAAATATAGAAATATTTTGAGATTAAATTTTATTTTTGAGTCATATGATTTGGAATAATTCATAGTAGCTGTAGGAAGAATAGAGAATAATAGCTAAAATAAATTTAAAAAATAAAGCATATAAAACTATTTGCAAAGTTTCGGGAATTGAACTGAAGTCCTGCAAAAAGGAGTGTCACACACACCCTGCCGATCTTGCCACCAAGCCTCGTATCCTGAGAGCGCCGGAACGGCCTAAGATTCTCATCACGGCTATCCGCTAAAAGCTTTAAATACGGTGTCAATCTATTCAAAAAGCTTACTGCTAAGAATATTAATGATATCTGCGCATGTGCGTGAACTTGTCTCTTGAAATTTCGATTAAATATAGAAATATTTTGAGATTAAATTTTATTTTTGAGTCATATGATTTGGAATAATTCATAGTAACTGTAGGAAGAATAGAGAATAAGAGCTAAAATAAATTTAAAAAATAAAGCATATAAAACTATTTGCAAAGTTTCGGGAATTGAACTGAAGTCCTGCAAAAAGGAGTGTCACACACACCCTGCCGATCTTGCCACCAAGCCTCGTACCCTGAGAGCGCCGGAACGGCCTAAGATTCTCATCACGGCTATCCGCTAAAAGCTTGAAATACGGTGTCAATCTATTCAAAAAGCTTAATGCTAAGAATATTAATGATATCTGCGCATGTGCGTGAACTTGTCTCTTGAAATTTCGATTAAATATAGAAATATTTTGAGATTAAATTTTATTTTTGAGTCATATGATTTGGAATAATTCATAGTAACAGTAGGAATAATGGAGAATAAGAGCTAAAATAAATTTAAAAAATAAAGCATATAAAACTATTTGCAAAGTTTCGGGAATCGAACTGAAGTCCTGCAAAAAGGAGTGTCACACCATGCCGATCTTGCCACCAAGCCTCGTACCCTGACAGCGCCGGAACGGCCTAAGATTCTCATCATGCTAAAAGCTTTAAATACGGTGTCAATCTATTCAAAAAGCTTAATGCTAAGAATATTAATGATATCTGCGCATGTGCGTGAACTTGTCTCTTGAAATTTCGATTAAATATAGAAATATTTTGAGATTAAATTTTATTTTTGAGTCATATGATTTGGAATAATTCATAGTAACTGTAGGAAGAATGGAGAATTAGAGCTAAAACAAATTTAAAAAATAAAGCATATAAAACTGTTTGGAAAGTTTCGGGAATCGAACTGAAGTCCTGCAAAAAGGAGTGTCACACCATTCCGATCTTGCCACCAAGCCTCGTACCCTGAGAGCGCCGGAACGGCCTAAGATTCTCTTCAAGGCTATCCGCTAAAAGCTTTAAATACGGTGTCAATCTATTCAAAAAGCTTACTGCTAAGAATATTAATGATATCTGCGCATGTGCGTGAACTTGTCTCTTGAAATTTCGATTAAATATAGAAATATTTTGAGATTAAATTTTATTTTTGAGTCATATGATTTGGAATAATTCATAGTAACTGTAGGAAGAATGGAGAATAAGAGCTAAAATAAATTCAAAAAATAAACCATATAAAACTATTTGCAAAGTTTCGGGAATCGAACTGAAGTCCTGCAAAAAGGAGTGACAAACCATGCCGATCTTGCCACCAAGCCTCGTACCCTGAGAGCGCCGGAACGGCCTAAGATTCTCATCACGGCTATCCGCTAAAAGCTTTAAATACGGTGTCAATCTATTCAAAAAGCTTAATGCTAAGAATATTAATGATATCTGCGCATGTGCGTGACCTTGTCTCTTGAAATTTCGATTAAATATAGAAATATTTTGAGATTAAGTTTTATTTTTGAGTCATATGATTTGGAATAATTCATAGTAACTGTAGGAAGAATGGAGAATAAGAGCTAAAATAAATTTAAAAAATAAAGCATATAAAACTATTTGCAAAGTTTCGGGAATCGAACTGAAGTCCTGCAAAAAGGATTAACACACCATGCCGATTTTGCCACCAAGCCTCGTACCCTGAGAGCGCCGGAACGGCCTAAGATTCTCATCACGGCTATTTGCTAAAAGCTTTAAATACGGTGTCAATCTATTCAAAAAGCTTAATGCTAAGAATATTAATGATATCTGCGCATGTGCGTGAACTTGTCTCTTAAAATTTCGATTAAATATAGAAATATTTTGAGATTAAATTTTATTTTTGAGTCATATGATTTGGAATAATTCATAGTAACTGTAGGAAGAATAGAGAATAATAGCTAAAATAAATTTAAAAAATAAAGCATATAAAACTATTTGCAAAGTTTCGGGAATCGAACTGAAGTCCTGCAAAAAGGAGTATCACACCATGCCGATCTTGCCACCAAGCCTCGTACCCTGAGAAAGCCGGAACGGCCTAAGATTCTCATCACGGCTATCCGCTAAAGGCTTTAAATACGGTGTCAATCTATTCAAAAAGCTTAATGCTAAGAATATTAATGATATCTGCGCATGTGCGTGAACTTGTCTCTTGAAATTTCGATTAAATATAGAAATATTTTGAGATTAAATTTTATTTTTGAGTCATATGATTTGGAATAATTCATAGTAACTGTAGGAAGAATAGAGAATAATAGCTAAAATAAATTTAAAAAATAAAGCATATAAAACTATTTGCAAAGTTTCGGGAATTGAACTGAAGTCCTGCAAAAAGGAGTGTCACACACACCCTGCCGATCTTGCCACCAAGCCTCGTATCCTGAGAGCGCCGGAACGGCCTAAGATTCTCATCACGGCTATCCGCTAAAAGCTTTAAATACGGTGTCAATCTATTCAAAAAGCTTACTGCTAAGAATATTAATGATATCTGCGCATGTGCGTGAACTTGTCTCTTGAAATTTCGATTAAATATAGAAATATTTTGAGATTAAATTTTATTTTTGAGTCATATGATTTCGAATAATTCATAGTAACTGTAGGAAGAATAGAGAATAAGAGCTAAAATAAATTTAAAAAATAAAGCATATAAAACTATTTGCAAAGTTTCGGGAATTGAACTGAAGTCCTGCAAAAAGGAGTGTCACACACACCCTGCCGATCTTGCCACCAAGGCTCGTACCCTGAGAGCGCCGGAACGGCCTAAGATTCTCATCATGCTAAAAGCTTGAAATACGGTGTCAATCTATTCAAAAAGCTTAATGCTAAGAATATTAATGATATCTGCGCATGTGCGTGAACTTGTCTCTTGAAATTTCGATTAAATATAGAAATATTTTGAGATTAAATTTTATTTTTGAGTCATATGATTTGGAATAATTCATAGTAATTGTAGGAAGAATAGAAAATAATAGCTAAAGTAAATTTAAAAAATAAAGCATATAAAACTATTTGCAAAGTTTCGGGAATCGAACTGAAGTCCTGCAAAAAGGAGTGTCACACCTTGCCGATCGTGCCACCAAGCCTCGTACCCTGAGAGCGCCGGAACGGCCTAAGATTCTCATCACGGCTATCAGCTAAAAGCTTTAAATACGGTGTCAATCTATTCAAAAAGCTTAATGCTAAGAATATTAATGATATCTGCGCATGTGCGTGAACTTGTCTCTTGAAATTTCGATTAAATATAGAAATATTTTGAGATTAAATTTTATTTTTGAGTCATATGATTTGGAATAATTCATAGTAACTGTAGGAAGAATAGAGAATAATAGCTAAAATAAATTTAAAAAATAAAGCATATAAAACTATTTGCAAAGTTTCGGGAATTGAACTGAAGTCCTGCAAAAAGGAGTGTCACACACACCCTGCCGATCTTGCCACCAAGCCTCGTATCCTGAGAGCGCCGGAACGGCCTAAGATTCTCATCACGGCTATCCGCTAAAAGCTTTAAATACGGTGTCAATCTATTCAAAAAGCTTACTGCTAAGAATATTAATGATATCTGCGCATGTGCGTGAACTTGTCTCTTGAAATTTCGATTAAATATAGAAATATTTTGAGATTAAATTTTATTTTTGAGTCATATGATTTGGAATAATTCATAGTGACTGTAGGAAGAATAGAGAATAATAGCTAAAATAAATTTAAAAAATAAAGCATATAAAACTATTTGCAAAGTTTCGGGAATTGAACTGAAGTCCTGCAAAAAGGAGTGTTACACACCCTGCCGATCTTGCCACCAAGCCTCGTACACTGAGAGCGCCGGAACGGCGTAAGATTCTCATCACGGCTATCCGCTAACAGCTTTAAATACGGTGTCAATCTATTCAAAAAGCTTAATGCTAAGAATATTAATGATATCTGCGCGTGTGCGTGAACTTGTCTCTTGAAATTTCGATTAAATATAGAAATATTTTGAGATTAAATTTTATTTTTGAGTCATATGATTTGGAATAATTCATAGTAACTGTAGGAAGAATGGATTAAAATAGCTAAAATAAATTTAAAAAATAAAGCATATAAAACTATTTGCAAAGTTTCGGGAATCGAACTGAAGTCCTGCAAAAAGGAGTGTCACACCATGCCGATCTTGCCACCAAGCCTCGTACCCTGAGAGCGCCGGAACGTCCTAAGATTCTCATCATGCTAAAAGCTTTAAATACGGTGTCAATCTATTCAAAAAGCTTAATGCTAAGAATATTAATGATATCTGCGCATGTGCGTGAAATTGTCTCTTTAAATTTCGATTAAATATAGAAATATTTTGAGATTAAATTTTATTTTTGAGTCATATGATTTGGAATAATTCATAGTAATTGTAGGAAGAATAGAAAATAATAGCTAAAATAAATTTAAAAAATAAAGCATATAAAACTATTTGCAAAGTTTCGGGAATTGAACTGAAGTCCTGCAAAAAGGAGTGTCACACACACCCTGCCGATCTTGCCACCAAGCCTCGTATCCTGAGAGCGCCGGAACGGCCTAAGATTCTCATCACGGCTATCCGCTAAAAGCTTTAAATACGGTGTCAATCTATTCAAAAAGCTTACTGCTAAGAATATTAATGATATCTGCGCATGTGCGTGAACTTGTCTCTTGAAATTTCGATTAAATATAGAAATATTTTGAGATTAAATTTTATTTTTGAGTCATATGATTTCGAATAATTCATAGTAACTGTAGGAAGAATAGAGAATAAGAGCTAAAATAAATTTAAAAAATAAAGCATATAAAACTATTTGCAAAGTTTCGGGAATTGAACTGAAGTCCTGCAAAAAGGAGTGTCACACACACCCTGCCGATCTTGCCACCAAGCCTCGTACCCTGAGAGCGCCGGAACGGCCTAAGATTCTCATCACGGCTAACCGCTAAAAGCTTGAAATACGGTGTCAATCTATTCAAAAAGCTTAATGCTAAGAATATTAATGATATCTGCGCATGTGCGTGAACTTGTCTCTTGAAATTTCGATTAAATATAGAAATATTTTGAGATTAAATTTTATTTTTGAGTCATATGATTTGGAATAATTCATAGTAACAGTAGGAATAATGGAGAATAAGAGCTAAAATAAATTTAAAAAATAAAGCATATAAAACTATTTGCAAAGTTTCGGGAATCGAACTGAAGTCCTGCAAAAAGGAGTGTCACACCATGCCGATCTTGCCACCAAGCCTCGTACCCTGAGAGCGCCGGAACGGCCTAAGATTCTCATCATGCTAAAAGCTTTAAATACGGTGTCAATCTATTCAAAAAGCTTAATGCTAAGAATATTAATGATATCTGCGCATGTGCGTGAACTTGTCTCTTGAAATTTCGATTAAATAGAGAAATATTTTGAGATTAAATTTTATTTTTGAGTCATATGATTTGGAATAATTCATAGTAATTGTAGGAAGAATAGAAAATAATAGCTAAAGTAAATTTAAAAAATAAAGCATATAAAACTATTTGCAAAGTTTCGGGAATCGAACTGAAGTCCTGCAAAAAGGAGTGTCACACCTTGCCGATCGTGCCACCAAGCCTCGTACCCTGAGAGCGCCGGAACGGCCTAAGATTCTCATCACGGCTATCAGCTAAAAGCTTTAAATACGGTGTCAATCCATTCAAAAAGCTTAATGCTAAGAATATTAATGATATCTGCGCGTGTGCGTGAACTTGTCTCTTGAAATTTCGATTAAATATAGAAATATTTTGGGATTAAATTTTATTTTTGAGTCATATGATTTGGAATAATTCATAGTAACTGTAGGAAGAATGGATTAAAATAGCTAAAATAAATTTAAAAAATAAAGCATATAAAACTATTTGCAAAGTTTCGGGAATCGAACTGAAGTCCTGCAAAAAGGAGTGTCACACCATGCCGATCTTGCCACCAAGCCTCGTACCCTGAGAGCGCCGGAACGTCCTAAGATTCTCATCATGCTAAAAGCTTTAAATACGGTGTCAATCTATTCAAAAAGCTTAATGCTAAGAATATTAATGATATCTGCGCATGTGCGTGAAATTGTCTCTTTAAATTTCGATTAAATATAGAAATATTTTGAGATTAAATTTTATTTTTGAGTCATATGATTTGGAATAATTCATAGTAATTGTAGGAAGAATAGAAAATAATAGCTAAAATAAATTTAAAAAATAAAGCATATAAAACTATTTGCAAAGTTTCGGGAATTGAACTGAAGTCCTGCAAAAAGGAGTGTCACACACACCCTGCCGATCTTGCCACCAAGCCTCGTATCCTGAGAGCGCCGGAACGGCCTAAGATTCTCATCACGGCTATCCGCTAAAAGCTTTAAATACGGTGTCAATCTATTCAAAAAGCTTACTGCTAAGAATATTAATGATATCTGCGCATGTGCGTGAACTTGTCTCTTGAAATTTCGATTAAATATAGAAATATTTTGAGATTAAATTTTATTTTTGAGTCATATGATTTCGAATAATTCATAGTAACTGTAGGAAGAATAGAGAATAAGAGCTAAAATAAATTTAAAAAATAAAGCATATAAAACTATTTGCAAAGTTTCGGGAATTGAACTGAAGTCCTGCAAAAAGGAGTGTCACACACACCCTGCCGATCTTGCCACCAAGCCTCGTACCCTGAGAGCGCCGGAACGGCCTAAGATTCTCATCACGGCTAACCGCTAAAAGCTTGAAATACGGTGTCAATCTATTCAAAAAGCTTAATGCTAAGAATATTAATGATATCTGCGCATGTGCGTGAACTTGTCTCTTGAAATTTCGATTAAATATAGAAATATTTTGAGATTAAATTTTATTTTTGAGTCATATGATTTGGAATAATTCATAGTAACAGTAGGAATAATGGAGAATAAGAGCTAAAATAAATTTAAAAAATAAAGCATATAAAACTATTTGCAAAGTTTCGGGAATCGAACTGAAGTCCTGCAAAAAGGAGTGTCACACCATGCCGATCTTGCCACCAAGCCTCGTACCCTGAGAGCGCCGGAACGGCCTAAGATTCTCATCATGCTAAAAGCTTTAAATACGGTGTCAATCTATTCAAAAAGCTTAATGCTAAGAATATTAATGATATCTGCGCATGTGCGTGAACTTGTCTCTTGAAATTTCGATTAAATAGAGAAATATTTTGAGATTAAATTTTATTTTTGAGTCATATGATTTGGAATAATTCATAGTAATTGTAGGAAGAATAGAAAATAATAGCTAAAGTAAATTTAAAAAATAAAGCATATAAAACTATTTGCAAAGTTTCGGGAATCGAACTGAAGTCCTGCAAAAAGGAGTGTCACACCTTGCCGATCGTGCCACCAAGCCTCGTACCCTGAGAGCGCCGGAACGGCCTAAGATTCTCATCACGGCTATCAGCTAAAAGCTTTAAATACGGTGTCAATCCATTCAAAAAGCTTAATGCTAAGAATATTAATGATATCTGCGCGTGTGCGTGAACTTGTCTCTTGAAATTTCGATTAAATATAGAAATATTTTGGGATTAAATTTTATTTTTGAGTCATATGATTTGGAATAATTCATAGTAACTGTAGGAAGAATGGATTAAAATAGCTAAAATAAATTTAAAAAATAAAGCATATAAAACTATTTGCAAAGTTTCGGGAATCGAACTGAAGTCCTGCAAAAAGGAGTGTCACACCATGCCGATCTTGCCACCAAGCCTCGTACCCTGAGAGCGCCGGAACGTCCTAAGATTCTCATCATGCTAAAAGCTTTAAATACGGTGTCAATCTATTCAAAAAGCTTAATGCTAAGAATATTAATGATATCTGCGCATGTGCGTGAACTTGTCTCTTTAAATTTCGATTAAATATAGAAATATTTTGAGATTAAATTTTATTTTTGAGTCATATGATTTGGAATAATTCATAGTAATTGTAGGAAGAATAGAAAATAATAGCTAAAATAAATTTAAAAAATAAAGCATATAAAACTATTTGCAAAGTTTCGGGAATCGAACTGAAGTCCTGCAAAAAGGAGTGTCACACCATGCCGATTTTGCCACCAAGCCACGTACCCTGCGAGCGCCGGAACGGCCTAAGATTCTCATCACGGCTATCAGCTAAAAGCTTTAAATACGGTGTCAATCTATTCAAAAAGCTTAATGCTAAGAATATTAATGATATCTGCGCATGTGCGTGAACTTGTCTCTTGAAATTTCGATTAAATATAGAAATATTTTGAGATTAAATTTTATTTTTGAGTCATATGATTTCGAATAATTCATAGTAACTGTAGGAAGAATAGAGAATAATAGCTAAAATAAATTTAAAAAATAAAGCATATAAAACTATTTGCAAAGTTTCGGGAATCGAACTGAAGTCCTGCAAAAAGGAGTGTCACACCATGCCGATCTTGCCACCAAGCCTCGTACCCTGAGAGCGCCGGAACGGCCTAAGATTCTCATCACGTCTATCCGCTAAAAGCTTTAAATACGGTGTCAATCTATTCAAAAAGCTTACTGCTAAGAATATTAATGATATCTGCGCATGTGCGTGAACTTGTCTCTTGAAATTTCGATTAAATATAGAAATATTTTGAGATTAAATTTTATTTTTGAGTCATATGATTTGGAATAATTCATAGTAACTGTAGGAAGAATGGAGAATAAGAGCTAAAATAAATTTAAAAAATAAAGCATATAAAACTATTTGCAAAGTTTCGGGAATCGAACTGAAGTCCTGCAAAAAGGAGTGACACACCATGCCGATCTTGCCACCAAGCCTCGTACCCTGAGAGCGCCGGAACGGCCTAAGATTCTCATCACGGCTATCCGCTAAAAGCTTTAAATACGGTGTCAATCTATTCAAAAAGCTAAATGCTAAGAATATTAATGATATCTGCGCATGTGCGTGAACTTGTCTCTTAAAATTTCGATTAAATATAGAAATATTTTGAGATTAAATTTTATTTTTGAATCATTTGATTTGGAATAATTCATAGTAACTGTAGGAAGAATAGAAAATAATAGCTAAAAGAAATTTAAAAAATAAAGTATATAAAACTATTTGCAAAGTTTCGGGAATCGAACTGAAGTCCTGCAAAAAGGAGTGTCAAACCATGCCGATCTTGCCACCAAGCCTCGTACCCTGAGAGCGCCGGAATGGCCTAAGATTCTCATCACGTCTATCCGCTAAAAGCTTTAAATACGGTGTCAATCTATTCAAAAAGCTTAATGCTAAGAATATTAATGATATCTGCGCATGTGCGTGAACTTGTCTCTTGAAATTTCGATTAAATATAGAAATATTTTGAGATTAAATTTTATTTTTGAGTCATATGATTTGGAATAATTCATAGTAACTGTAGGAAGAATAGAAAATAATAGCTAAAATAAATTTAAAAAATAAAGCATATAAAACTATTTGCAAAGTTTCGGGAATCGAACTGAAGTCCTGCAAAAAGGAGTGTCAAACCATGCCGATCTTGCCACCAAGCCTCGTACCCTGAGAGCGCCGGAACGGCCTAAGATTCTCATCACGGCTATCAGCTAAAAGCTTTAAATTCGGTGTCAATCTATTCAAAAAGCTTAATGCTAAGAATATTAAAGATATCTGTGCATGTGCGTGAACTCGTCTCTTGAAATTTCGATTAAATATAGAAATATTTTGAGATTAAATTTTATTTTTGAGTCATATGATTTGGAATAATTCATAGTAACTGTAGGAAGAATGGAGAATAAGAGCTAAAACAAATTTAAAAAATAAAGCATATAAAACTATTTGGAAAGTTTCGGGAATCGAACTGAAGTCCTGCAAAAAGGAGTGTCACACCATTCCGATTTTGCCACCAAGCCTCGTACCCTGAGAGCGCCGGAATGGCCTAAGATTCTCATCACGGCTATCCGCTAAAAGCTTTAAATACGGTGTCAATCTATTCAAAAAGCTTAATGCTAAGAATATTAATGATATCTGCGCATGTGCGTGAACTTGTCTCTTGAAATTTCGATTAAATATAGAAATATTTTGAGATTAAATTTTTTTTGAGTCATATGATTTGGAATAATTCATAGTAACTGTAGGAAGAATGGAGAATAAGAGCTAAAATAAATTTAAAAAATAAAGCATATAAAACTATTTGCAAAGTTTCGGGAATCGAACTGAAGTCCTGCAAATAGGAGTATCACACCATGCCGATCTTGCCAACAAGCCTCGTACCCTGAAAGCGCCGGAACGGCCTAAGATTCTCATCACGGCTATCAGCTAAAAGCTTTAAATACGGTGTCAATCTATTCAAAAAGCTTAATGCTAAGAATATTAATGATATCTGCGCATGTGCGTGAACTTGCCTCTTGAAATTTCGATTAAATATAGAAATATTTTGAGATTAAATTTTATTTTTGAGTCATATGATTTGGAATAATTCATAGTAACTGTAGGAAGAATAGAAAATAATAGCTAAAATAAATTTAAAAAATAAAGCATATAAAACTATTTGCAAAGTTTCGGGAATCGAACTGAAGTCCTGCAAAAAGGAGTGTCACACACACCATGCCGATCTTGCCACCAAGCCTCGTACCCTGAGAGCGCCGGAACGGCCTAAGATTCTCATCACGGCTATCAGCTAAAAGCTTTAAATACGGTATCAATCTATTCAAAAAGCTTAATGCTAAGAATATTAATGATATCTGCGCATGTGCGTGAACTTGTCTCTTGAAATTTCGATTAAATATAGAAATATTTTGAGATTAAATTTTATTTTTGAGTCATATGATTTGGAATAATTCATAGTAACTGTAGGAAGAATAGAAAATAATAGCTAAAATAAATTTAAAAAATAAAGCATATAAAACTATTTTCAAAGTTTCGGGAATCGAACTGAAGTCCTGCAAAAAGGAGTGACACACCATGCCGATCTTGCCACCAAGCCTCATACCCTGATAGAGCCGGAACGGCCTAAGATTCTCATCACGGCTATCCGCTAAAAGCTTTAAATACGGTGTCAATCTATTCAAAAAGCTTAATGCTAAGAATATTAATGATATCTGCGCATGTGCGTGAACTTGTCTCTTGAAATTTCGATTAAATATAGAAATATTTTGAGATTAAATTATTTTTTTGAGTCATATGATTTGGAATAATTCATAGTAACTGTAGGAAGAATAGAAAATAATAGCTAAAATAAATTTAAAAAATAAAGCATATAAAACTATTTGCAAAGTTTCGGGAATCGAACTGAAGTCCTGCAAAAAGGAGTGTCACACCATGCCGATCTTGCTACCAAGCCTCGTACCCGGAGAGCGCCGGAACGGCCTAAGATTCTCATCATGCTAAAAGCTTTAAATACGGTGTCAATCTATTCAAAAAGCTTAATGCTAAGAATATTAATGATATCTGCGCATGTGCGTGAACTTGTCTCTTGAAATTTCGATTAAATATAGAAATATTTTGAGATTAAATTTTATTTTTGATTCATATGATTTGGAATAATTAATAGTAACTGTAGGAAGAATAGAAAATAATAGCTAAAATAAATTTAAAAAATAAAGCATATAAAACTATTTGCAAAGTTTCGGGAATCGAACTGAAGTCCTGCAAAAAGGAGTGTCACACACACCATGCCGATCTTGCCACCAAGCCTCGTACCCTGAGAGCGCCGGAACGGCCTAAGATTCTCATCACGGCTATCAGCTAAAAGCTTTAAATACGGTATCAATCTATTCAAAAAGCTTAATGCTAAGAATATTAATGATATCTGCGCATGTGCGTGAACTTGTCTCTTGAAATTTCGATTAAATATAGAAATATTTTGAGATTAAATTTTATTTTTGAGTCATATGATTTGGAATAATTCATAGTAACTGTAGGAAGAATGGAGAATAATAGCTAAAATAAATTTAAAAAATAAAGCATATAAAACTATTTGCAAAGTTTCGGGAATCGAACTGAAGTCCTGCAAAAAGGAGTGTCACATCATGCCGATCTTGCCACCAAGCCTCGTACCCTGAGAGCGCCGGAACGGCCTAAGATTCTCATCACGGCTATCAGCTAAAAGCTTTAAATACGGTATCAATCTATTCAAAAAGCTTAATGCTAAGAATATTAATGATATCTGCGCATGTGCGTGAACTTGTCTCCTGAAATTTCGATTAAATATAGAAATATTTTGAGATTAAATTTTATTTTTGAGTCATATGATTTGGAATAATTCATAGTAACTGCAGGAAGAATGGAGAATAAGAGCTAAAATAAATTTAAAAAATAAAGCATATAAAACTATTTGCAAAGTTTCGGGAATCGAACTGAAGTCCTGCAAAAAGGAGTGACACACCATGCCGATCTTGCCACCAAGCCTCGCAACCTGAGAGCGCCGGAACGGCTTAAGATTCTCATCACGGCTATCAGCTAAAAGCTTTAAATTCGGTGTCAATCTATTCAAAAAGCTTAATGCTAAGAATATTAATGATATCTGCGCATGTGCGTGAACTTGTTTCTTGAAATTTCGATTAAATATAGAAATATTTTGAGATTAAATTTTATTTTTGAGTCATATGATTTGGAATAATTCATAGTAACTATAGGAAGAATGGAGAATAAGAGCTAAAATAAATTTAAAAAATAAAGCATATAAAACTATTTGCAAAGTTTCGGGAATGAAACTGAAGTCCTGCAAAAAGGAGTGTCACACCATGCCGATCTTGCCACCACGCCTCGTACCCTGAGAGAGCCGGAACGGCCTAAGATTCTCATCACGGCTATCCGCTAAAAGCTTTAAATACGGTGTCAATCTATTCAAAAAGCTTAATTCTAAGAATATTAATGATATGTGCGCATGTGCGTGAACTTGTCTCTTGAAATTTCGATTAAATATATAAATATTTTGAGATTAAATTTTATTTTTGAGTCATATGATTTGGAATAATTCATAGTAACTGCAGGAAGAATGGAGAATAAGAGCTAAAATAAATTTAAAAAATAAAGCATATAAAACTATTTGCAAAGTTTCGGGAATCGAACTGAAGTCCTGCAAAAAGGAGTGACACACCATGCCGATCTTGCCACCAAGCCTCGTAACCTGAGAGCGCCGGAACGGCCTAAGATTCTCATCACGGCTATCAGCTAAAAGCTTTAAATACGGTGTCAATCTATTCAAAAAGCTTAATGCTAAGAATATTAATGATATCTGCGCGTGTGCGTGAACTTGTCTCTTGAAATTTCGATTAAATATAGAAATATTTTGAGATTAAATTTTATTTTTGAGTCATATGATTTGGAATAATTCATAGTAACTGTAGGAAGAATGGATTAAAATAGCTAAAATAAATTTAAAAAATAAAGCATATAAAACTATTTGCAAAGTTTCGGGAATCGAACTGAAGTCCTGCAAAAAGGAGTGTCACACCATGCCGATCTTGCCACCAAGCCTCGTACCCTGAGAGCGCCGGAACGTCCTAAGATTCTCATCATGCTAAAAGCTTTAAATACGGTGTCAATCTATTCAAAAAGCTTAATGCTAAGAATATTAATGATATCTGCGCATGTGCGTGAACTTGTCTCTTTAAATTTCGATTAAATATAGAAATATTTTGAGATTAAATTTTATTTTTGAGTCATATGATTTGGAATAATTCATAGTAATTGTAGGAAGAATAGAAAATAATAGCTAAAATAAATTTAAAAAATAAAGCATATAAAACTATTTGCAAAGTTTCGGGAATCGAACTGAAGTCCTGCAAAAAGGAGTGTCACACACTCCCTGCCGATCTTGCCACCAAGCCTCGTACCCTGAGAGCGCCGGAACGGCCTAAGATTCTCATCACGGCTATCCGCTAAAAGCTTTAAATAAGGTGTCAATCTATTCAAAAAGCTTAATGCTAAGAATATTAATGATATCTGCGCATGTGCGTGAACTTGTCTCTTGAAATTTCGATTAAATATAGAAATATTTTGAGATTAAATTTTATTTTTGAGTCATATGATTTGGAATAATTCATAGTAACTGTAGGAAGAATGGAGAATAAGAGCTAAAATAAATTTAAAAAATAAAGCATATAAAACTATTTGCAAAGTTTCGGGAATCGAACTGAAGTCCTGCAAAAAGGAGTGACACACCATGCCGATCTTGCCACCAAGCCTCGTACCCTGAGAGCGCCGGAACGGCCTAAGATTCTCATCACGGCTATCCGCTAAAAGCTTTAAATACGGTGTCAATCTATTCAAAAAGCTAAATGCTAAGAATATTAATGATATCTGCGCATGTGCGTGAACTTGTCTCTTAAAATTTCGATTAAATATAGAAATATTTTGAGATTAAATTTTATTTTTGAATCATTTGATTTGGAATAATTCATAGTAACTGTAGGAAGAATAGAAAATAATAGCTAAAAGAAATTTAAAAAATAAAGTATATAAAACTATTTGCAAAGTTTCGGGAATCGAACTGAAGTCCTGCAAAAAGGAGTGTCAAACCATGCCGATCTTGCCACCAAGCCTCGTACCCTGAGAGCGCCGGAATGGCCTAAGATTCTCATCACGTCTATCCGCTAAAAGCTTTAAATACGGTGTCAATCTATTCAAAAAGCTTAATGCTAAGAATATTAATGATATCTGCGCATGTGCGTGAACTTGTCTCTTGAAATTTCGATTAAATATAGAAATATTTTGAGATTAAATTTTATTTTTGAGTCATATGATTTGGAATAATTCATAGTAACTGTAGGAAGAATAGAAAATAATAGCTAAAATAAATTTAAAAAATAAAGCATATAAAACTATTTGCAAAGTTTCGGGAATCGAACTGAAGTCCTGCAAAAAGGAGTGTCAAACCATGCCGATCTTGCCACCAAGCCTCGTACCATGAGAGCACCGGAACGGCCTAAGATTCTCATCACGGCTATCAGCTAAAAGCTTTAAATTCGGTGTCAATCTATTCAAAAAGCTTAATGCTAAGAATATTAAAGATATCTGCGCATGTGCGTGAACTTGTCTCTTGAAATTTCGATTAAATATAGAAATATTTTGAGATTAAATTTTATTTTTTAGTCATATGATTTGGAATAATTCATAGTAACTGTAGGAAGAATGGAGAATAAGAGCTAAAACAAATTTAAAAAATAAAGCATATAAAACTATTTGGAAAGTTTCGGGAATCGAACTGAAGTCCTGCAAAAAGGAGTGTCACACCATTCCGATTTTGCCACCAAGCCTCGTACCCTGAGAGCGCCGGAATGGCCTAAGATTCTCATCACGGCTATCCGCTAAAAGCTTTAAATACGGTGTCAATCTATTCAAAAAGCTTAATGCTAAGAATATTAATGATATCTGCGCATGTGCGTGAACTTGTCTCTTAAAGTTTCGATTAAATATAGAAATATTTTGAGATTAAATTTTATTTTTGAATCATTTGATTTGGAATAATTCATAGTAACTGTAGGAAGAATAGAAAATAATAGCTAAAAGAAATTTAAAAAATAAAGTATATAAAACTATTTGCAAAGTTTCGGGAATCGAACTGAAGTCCTGCAAAAAGGAGTGTCAAACCATGCCGATCTTGCCACCAAGCCTCGTACCCTGAGAGCGCCGGAATGGCCTAAGATTCTCATCACGTCTATCCGCTAAAAGCTTTAAATACGGTGTCAATCTATTCAAAAAGCTTAATGCTAAGAATATTAATGATATCTGCGCATGTGCGTGAACTTGTCTCTTGAAATTTCGATTAAATATAGAAATATTTTGAGATTAAATTTTATTTTTGAGTCATATGATTTGGAATAATTCATAGTAACTGTAGGAAGAATAGAAAATAATAGCTAAAATAAATTTAAAAAATAAAGCATATAAAACTATTTGCAAAGTTTCGGGAATCGAACTGAAGTCCTGCAAAAAGGAGTGTCAAACCATGCCGATCTTGCCACCAAGCCTCGTACCATGAGAGCACCGGAACGGCCTAAGATTCTCATCACGGCTATCAGCTAAAAGCTTTAAATTCGGTGTCAATCTATTCAAAAAGCTTAATGCTAAGAATATTAAAGATATCTGCGCATGTGCGTGAACTTGTCTCTTGAAATTTCGATTAAATATAGAAATATTTTGAGATTAAATTTTATTTTTTAGTCATATGATTTGGAATAATTCATAGTAACTGTAGGAAGAATGGAGAATAAGAGCTAAAACAAATTTAAAAAATAAAGCATATAAAACTATTTGGAAAGTTTCGGGAATCGAACTGAAGTCCTGCAAAAAGGAGTGTCACACCATTCCGATTTTGCCACCAAGCCTCGTACCCTGAGAGCGCCGGAATGGCCTAAGATTCTCATCACGGCTATCCGCTAAAAGCTTTAAATACGGTGTCAATCTATTCAAAAAGCTTAATGCTAAGAATATTAATGATATCTGCGCATGTGCGTGAACTTGCCTCTTGAAATTTCGATTAAATATAGAAATATTTTGAGATTAAATTTTATTTTTGATTCATATGATTTGGAATAATTCATAGTAACTGTAGGAAGAATAGAAAATAATAGCTAAAATAAATTTAAAAAATAAAGCATATAAAACTATTTGCAAAGTTTCGGGAATCGAACTGAAGTCCTGCAAAAAGGAGTGTCACACACACCATGCCGATCTTGCCACCAAGCCTCGTACCCTGAGAGCGCCGGAACGGCCTAAGATTCTCATCACGGCTATCCGCTAAAAGCTTTAAATACGGTGTCAATCTATTCAAAAAGCTTAATGCTAAGAATATTAATGATATCTGCGCATGTGCGTGAACTTGTCTCTTAAAATTTCGATTAAATATAGAAATATTTTGAGATTAAATTTTATTTTTGAGTCATATGATTTGGAATAATTCATAGTAACTGTAGGAAGAATAGAAAATAATAGCTAAAATAAATTTAAAAAATAAAGCATATAAAACTATTTGCAAAGTTTCGGGAATCGAACTGAAGTCCTGCAAAAAGGAGTGTCACACACACCATGCCGATCTTGCCACCAAGCCTCGTACCCTGAGAGAGCCGGAACGGCCTAAGATTCTCATCACGGCTATCAGCTAAAAGCTTTAAATACGGTATCAATCTATTCAAAAAGCTTAATGCTAAGAATATTAATGATATCTGCGCATGTGCGTGAACTTGTCTCCTGAAATTTCGATTAAATATAGAAATATTTTGAGATTAAATTTTATTTTTGAGTCATATGATTTGGAATAATTCATAGTAACTGCAGGAAGAATGGAGAATAAGAGCTAAAATAAATTTAAAAAATAAAGCATATAAAACTATTTGCAAAGTTTCGGGAATCGAACTGAAGTCCTGCAAAAAGGAGTGACACACCATGCCGATCTTGCCACCAAGCCTCGTAACCTGAGAGCGCCGGAACGGCTTAAGATTCTCATCACGGCTATCAGCTAAAAGCTTTAAATTCGGTGTCAATCTATTCAAAAAGCTTAATGCTAAGAATATTAATGATATCTGCGCATGTGCTTGAACTTGTTTCTTGAAATTTCGATTAAATATAGAAATATTTTGAGATTAAATTTTATTTTTGAGTCATATGATTTGGAATAATTCATAGTAACTATAGGAAGAATGGAGAATAAGAGCTAAAATAAATTTAAAAAATAAAGCATATAAAACTATTTGCAAAGTTTCGGGAATGAAACTGAAGTCCTGCAAAAAGGAGTGTCACACCATGCCGATCTTGCCACCACGCCTCGTACCCTGAGAGAGCCGGAACGGCCTAAGATTCTCATCACGGCTATCCGCTAAAAGCTTTAAATACGGTGTCAATCTATTCAAAAAGCTTAATTCTAAGAATATTAATGATATCTGCGCATGTGCGTGAACTTGTCTCTTGAAATTTCGATTAAATATATAAATATTTTGAGATTAAATTTTATTTTTGAGTCATATGATTTGGAATAATTCATACTAACTGCAGGAAGAATGGAGAATAAGAGCTAAAATAAATTTAAAAAATAAAGCATATAAAACTATTTGCAAAGTTTCGGGAATCGAACTGAAGTCCTGCAAAAAGGAGTGACACACCATGCCGATCTTGCCACCAAGCCTCGTAACCTGAGAGCGCCGGAACGGCCTAAGATTCTCATCACGGCTATCAGCTAAAAGCTTTAAATACGGTGTCAATCTATTCAAAAAGCTTAATGCTAAGAATATTAATGATATCTGCGCGTGTGCGTGAACTTGTCTCTTGAAATTTCGATTAAATATAGAAATATTTTGAGATTAAATTTTATTTTTGAGTCATATGATTTGGAATAATTCATAGTAACTGTAGGAAGAATGGATTAAAATAGCTAAAATAAATTTAAAAAATAAAGCATATAAAACTATTTGCAAAGTTTCGGGAATCGAACTGAAGTCCTGCAAAAAGGAGTGTCACACCATGCCGATCTTGCCACCAAGCCTCGTACCCTGAGAGCGCCGGAACGTCCTAAGATTCTCATCATGCTAAAAGCTTTAAATACGGTGTCAATCTATTCAAAAAGCTTAATGCTAAGAATATTAATGATATCTGCGCATGTGCGTGAACTTGTCTCTTTAAATTTCGATTAAATATAGAAATATTTTGAGATTAAATTTTATTTTTGAGTCATATGATTTGGAATAATTCATAGTAATTGTAGGAAGAATAGAAAATAATAGCTAAAATAAATTTAAAAAATAAAGCATATAAAACTATTTGCAAAGTTTCGGGAATCGAACTGAAGTCCTGCAAAAAGGAGTGTCACACACTCCCTGCCGATCTTGCCACCAAGCCTCGTACCCTGAGAGCGCCGGAACGGCCTAAGATTCTCATCACGGCTATCCGCTAAAAGCTTTAAATAAGGTGTCAATCTATTCAAAAAGCTTAATGCTAAGAATATTAATGATATCTGCGCATGTGCGTGAACTTGTCTCTTGAAATTTCGATTAAATATAGAAATATTTTGAGATTAAATTTTATTTTTGAGTCATATGATTTGGAATAATTCATAGTAACTGTAGGAAGAATGGAGAATAAGAGCTAAAATAAATTTAAAAAATAAAGCATATAAAACTATTTGCAAAGTTTCGGGAATCGAACTGAAGTCCTGCAAAAAGGAGTGACACACCATGCCGATCTTGCCACCAAGCCTCGTACCCTGAGAGCGCCGGAACGGCCTAAGATTCTCATCACGGCTATCCGCTAAAAGCTTTAAATACGGTGTCAATCTATTCAAAAAGCTAAATGCTAAGAATATTAATGATATCTGCGCATGTGCGTGAACTTGTCTCTTAAAATTTCGATTAAATATAGAAATATTTTGAGATTAAATTTTATTTTTGAATCATTTGATTTGGAATAATTCATAGTAACTGTAGGAAGAATAGAAAATAATAGCTAAAAGAAATTTAAAAAATAAAGTATATAAAACTATTTGCAAAGTTTCGGGAATCGAACTGAAGTCCTGCAAAAAGGAGTGTCAAACCATGCCGATCTTGCCACCAAGCCTCGTACCCTGAGAGCGCCGGAATGGCCTAAGATTCTCATCACGTCTATCCGCTAAAAGCTTTAAATACGGTGTCAATCTATTCAAAAAGCTTAATGCTAAGAATATTAATGATATCTGCGCATGTGCGTGAACTTGTCTCTTGAAATTTCGATTAAATATAGAAATATTTTGAGATTAAATTTTATTTTTGAGTCATATGATTTGGAATAATTCATAGTAACTGTAGGAAGAATAGAAAATAATAGCTAAAATAAATTTAAAAAATAAAGCATATAAAACTATTTGCAAAGTTTCGGGAATCGAACTGAAGTCCTGCAAAAAGGAGTGTCAAACCATGCCGATCTTGCCACCAAGCCTCGTACCCTGAGAGCGCCGGAACGGCCTAAGATTCTCATCACGGCTATCAGCTAAAAGCTTTAAATTCGGTGTCAATCTATTCAAAAAGCTTAATGCTAAGAATATTAAAGATATCTGCGCATGTGCGTGAACTTGTCTCTTGAAATTTCGATTAAATATAGAAATATTTTGAGATTAAATTTTATTTTTGAGTCATATGATTTGGAATAATTCATAGTAACTGTAGGAAGAATGGAGAATAAGAGCTAAAATAAATTTAAAAAATAAAGCATATAAAACTATTTGCAAAGTTTCGGGAATCGAACTGAAGTCCTGCAAAAAGGAGTGACACACCATGCCGATCTTGCCACCAAGCCTCGTACCCTGAGAGCGCCGGAACGGCCTAAGATTCTCATCACGGCTATCCGCTAAAAGCTTTAAATACAGTGTCAATCTATTCAAAAAGCTAAATGCTAAGAATATTAATGATATCTGCGCATGTGCGTGAACTTGTCTCTTAAAATTTCGATTAAATATAGAAATATTTTGAGATTAAATTTTATTTTCGAATCATTTGATTTGGAATAATTCATAGTAACTGTAGGAAGAATAGAAAATAATAGCTAAAAGAAATTTAAAAAATAAAGTATATAAAACTATTTGCAAAGTTTCGGGAATCGAACTGAAGTCCTGCAAAAAGGAGTGTCAAACCATGCCGATCTTGCCACCAAGCCTCGTACCCTGAGAGCGCCGGAATGGCCTAAGATTCTCATCACGTCTATCCGCTAAAAGCTTTAAATACGGTGTCAATCTATTCAAAAAGCTTAATGCTAAGAATATTAATGATATCTGCGCATGTGCGTGAACTTGTCTCTTGAAATTTCGATTAAATATAGAAATATTTTGAGATTAAATTTTATTTTTGAGTCATATGATTTGGAATAATTCATAGTAACTGTAGGAAGAATAGAAAATAATAGCTAAAATAAATTTAAAAAATAAAGCATATAAAACTATTTGCAAAGTTTCGGGAATCGAACTGAAGTCCTGCAAAAAGGAGTGTCAAACCATGCCGATCTTGCCACCAAGCCTCGTACCCTGAGAGCGCCGGAACGGCCTAAGATTCTCATCACGGCTATCAGCTAAAAGCTTTAAATTCGGTGTCAATCTATTCAAAAAGCTTAATGCTAAGAATATTAAAGATATCTGCGCATGTGCGTGAACTTGTCTCTTGAAATTTCGATTAAATATAGAAATATTTTGAGATTAAATTTTATTTTTGAGTCATATGATTTGGAATAATTCATAGTAACTGTAGGAAGAATGGAGAATAATAGCTAAAATAAATTTAAAAAATAAAGCATATAAAACTATTTGCAAAGTTTCGGGAATCGAACTGAAGTCCTGCAAAAAGGAGTGTCACATCATGCCGATCTTGCCACCAAGCCTCGTACCCTGAGAGCGCCGGAACGGCCTAAGATTCTCATCACGGCTATCAGCTAAAAGCTTTAAATACGGTGTCAATCTATTCAAAAAGCTTAATGCTAAGAATATTAATGATATCTGCGCATGTGCGTGAACTTGTCTCTTGAAATTTCGATTAAATATAGAAATATTTTGAGATTAAATTTTATTTTTGAGTCATATGATTTGGAATAATTCATAGTAACTGTAGGAAGAATCTATTATAATAGCTAAAATAAATTTAAAAAATAAAGCATATAAAACTATTTGCAAAGTTTCGGGAATCGAACTGAAGTCCTGCAAAAAGGAGTGTCGCACCATGCCGATCTTGCTACCAAGCCTCGTACCCTGAGAGCGCCGGAACGGCCTAAGATTCTCATCATGCTAAAAGCTTTAAATACGGTGTCAATCTATTCAAAAAGCTTAATGCTAAGAATATTAATGATATCTGCGCATGTGCGTGAACTTGTCTCTTGAAATTTCGATTAAATATAGAAATATTTTGAGATTAAATTTTATTTTTTAGTCATATGATTTGGAATAATTCATAGTAACTGTAGGAAGAATGGAGAATAAGAGCTAAAACAAATTTAAAAAATAAAGCATATAAAACTATTTGGAAAGTTTCGGGAATCGAACTGAAGTCCTGCAAAAAGGAGTGTCACACACACCATGCCGATCTTGCCACCAAGCCTCGTACCCTGAGAGCGCCGGAACGGCCTAAGATTCTCATCACGGCTATCAGCTAAAAGCTTTAAATACGGTATCAATCTATTCAAAAAGCTTAATGCTAAGAATATTAATGATATCTGCGCATGTGCGTGAACTTGTCTCTTGAAATTTCGATTAAATATAGAAATATTTTGAGATTAAATTTTATTTTTGAGTCATATGATTTGGAATAATTCATAGTAACTGTAGGAAGAATGGAGAATAATAGCTAAAATAAATTTAAAAAATAAAGCATATAAAACTATTTGCAAAGTTTCGGGAATCGAACTGAAGTCCTGCAAAAAGGAGTGTCACATCATGCCGATCTTGCCACCAAGCCTCGTACCCTGAGAGCGCCGGAACGGCCTAAGATTCTCATCACGGCTATCAGCTAAAAGCTTTAAATACGGTGTCAATCTATTCAAAAAGCTTAATGCTAAGAATATTAATGATATCTGCGCATGTGCGTGAACTTGTCTCTTGAAATTTCGATTAAATATAGAAATATTTTGAGATTAAATTTTGTTTTTGAGTCATATGATTTGGAATAATTCATAGTAACTGTAGGAAGAATAGAAAATAATAGCTAAAATAAATTTAAAAAATAAAGCATATAAAACTATTTTCAAAGTTTCGGGAATCGAACTGAAGTCCTGCAAAAAGGAGTGACACACCATGCCGATCTTGCCACCAAGCCTCATACCCTGATAGAGCCGGAACGGCCTAAGATTCTCATCACGGCTATCCGCTAAAAGCTTTAAATACGGTGTCAATCTATTCAAAAAGCTTAATGCTAAGAATATTAATGATATTTGCGCATGTGCGTGAACTTGTCTCTTGAAATTTCGATTAAATATAGAAATATTTTGAGATTAAATTATTTTTTTGAGTCATATGATTTGGAATAATTCATAGTAACTGTAGGAAGAATAGAAAATAATAGCTAAAATAAATTTAAAAAATAAAGCATATAAAACTATTTGCAAAGTTTCGGGAATCGAACTGAAGTCCTGCAAAAAGGAGTGTCACACCATGCCGATCTTGCTACCAAGCCTCGTACCCGGAGAGCGCCGGAACGGCCTAAGATTCTCATCATGCTAAAAGCTTTAAATACGGTGTCAATCTATTCAAAAAGCTTAATGCTAAGAATATTAATGATATCTGCGCATGTGCGTGAACTTGTCTCTTGAAATTTCGATTAAATATAGAAATATTTTGAGATTAAATTTTATTTTTGAGTCATATGATTTGGAATAATTCATAGTAACTGTAGGAAGAATAGAAAATAATAGCTAAAATAAATTTAAAAAATAAAGCATATAAAACTATTTTCAAAGTTTCGGGAATCGAACTGAAGTCCTGCAAAAAGGAGTGACACACCATGCCGATCTTGCCACCAAGCCTCATACCCTGATAGAGCCAGAACGGCCTAAGATTCTCATCACGGCTATCCGCTAAAAGCTTTAAATACGGTGTCAATCTATTCAAAAAGCTTAATGCTAAGAATATTAATGATATCTGCGCATGTGCGTGAACTTGTCTCTTGAAATTTCGATTAAATATAGAAATATTTTGAGATTAAATTTTATTTTTGAGTCATATGATTTGGAATAATTCATAGTAACTGTAGGAAGAATAGAAAATAATAGCTAAAATAAATTTAAAAAATAAAGCATATAAAACTATTTTCAAAGTTTCGGGAATCGAACTGAAGTCCTGCAAAAAGGAGTGACACACCATGCCGATCTTGCCACCAAGCCTCATACCCTGATAGAGCCAGAACGGCCTAAGATTCTCATCACGGCTATCCGCTAAAAGCTTTAAATACGGTGTCAATCTATTCAAAAAGCTTAATGCTAAGAATATTAATGATATCTGCGCATGTGCGTGAACTTGTCTCTTGAAATTTCGATTAAATATAGAAATATTTTGAGATTAAATTATTTTTTTGAGTCATATGATTTGGAATAATTCATAGTAACTGTAGGAAGAATAGAAAATAATAGCTAAAATAAATTTAAAAAATAAAGCATATAAAACTATTTGCAAAGTTTCGGGAATCGAACTGAAGTCCTGCAAAAAGGAGTGTCACACCATGCCGATCTTGCTACCAAGCCTCGTACCCGGAGAGCGCCGGAACGGCCTAAGATTCTCATCATGCTAAAAGCTTTAAATACGGTGTCAATCTATTCAAAAAGCTTAATGCTAAGAATATTAATGATATCTGCGCATGTGCGTGAACTTGTCTCTTGAAATTTCGATTAAATATAGAAATATTTTGAGATTAAATTTTATTTTTGAGTCATATGATTTGGAATAATTCATAGTAACTGTAGGAAGAATAGAAAATAATTGCTAAAATAAATTTAAAAAATAAAGCATATAAAACTATTTGCAAAGTTTCGGGAATCGAACTGAAGTCCTGCAAAAAGGAGTGTCACACCATGCCGATCTTGCCACCAAGCCTCGTACCCTGAGAGCGCCGGAACGGCCTAAGATTCTCATCACGGCTATCAGCTAAAAGCTTTAAATACGGTGTCAATCTATTCAAAAAGCTTAATGCTAAGAATATTAATGATATCTGCGCATGTGCGTGAACTTGTCTCTTGAAATTTCGATTAAATATAGAAATTTTTTGAGATTAAATTTTATTTTTGAGTCATATGATTTGGAATAATTCATAGTAACTGTAGGAAGAATAGAAAATAATAGCTAAAATAAATTTAAAAAATAAAGCATATAAAACTATTTGCAAAGTTTCGGGAATCGAACTGAAGTCCTGCAAAAAGGAGTGTCACACCATGCCGATCTTGCCACCAAGCCTCGTACCCTGAGAGCGCCGGAACGGCCTAAGATTCTCATCACGGCTATCAGCTAAAAGCTTTAAATACGGTGTCAATCTATTCAAAAAGCTTAATGCTAAGAATATTAATGATATCTGCGCATGTGCGTGAACTTGTCTCTTGAAATTTCGATTAAATATAGAAATTTTTTGAGATTAAATTTTATTTTTGAGTCATATGATTTGGAATAATTCATAGTAACTGTAGGAAGAATAGAAAATAATAGCTAAAATAAATTTAAAAAATAAAGCATATAAAACTATTTTCAAAGTTTCGGGAATCGAACTGAAGTCCTGCAAAAAGGAGTGACACACCATGCCGATCTTGCCACCAAGCCTCATACCCTGATAGAGCCGGAACGGCCTAAGATTCTCATCACGGCTATCCGCTAAAAGCTTTAAATACGGTGTCAATCTATTCAAAAAGCTTAATGCTAAGAATATTAATGATATCTGCGCATGTGCGTGAACTTGTCTCTTGAAATTTCGATTAAATATAGAAATATTTTGAGATTAAATTTTATTTTTGAGTCATATGATTTGGAATAATTCATAGTAACTGTAGGAAGAATAGAAAATAATAGCTAAAATAAATTTAAAAAATAAAGCATATAAAACTATTTGCAAAGTTTCGGGAATCGAACTGAAGTCCTGCAAAAAGGAGTGTCACACCATGCCGATCTTGCCACCAAGCCTCGTACCCTGAGAGCGCCGGAACGGCCTAAGATTCTCATCACGGCTATCAGCTAAAAGCTTTAAATACGGTGTCAATCTATTCAAAAAGCTTAATGCTAAGAATATTAATGATATCTGCGCATGTGCGTGAAATTGTCTCTTGAAATTTCGATTAAATATAGAAATTTTTTGAGATTAAATTTTATTTTTGAGTCATATGATTTGGAATAATTCATAGTAACTGTAGGAAGAATAGAAAATAATAGCTAAAATAAATTTAAAAAATAAAGCATATAAAACTATTTTCAAAGTTTCGGGAATCGAACTGAAGTCCTGCAAAAAAGAGTGACACACCATGCCGATCTTGCTACCAAGCCTCGTACCCGGAGAGCGCCGGAACGGCCTAAGATTCTCATCATGCTAAAAGCTTTAAATACGGTGTCAATCTATTCAAAAAGCTTAATGCTAAGAATATTAATGATATCTGCGCATGTGCGTGAACTTGTCTCTTGAAATTTCGATTAAATATAGAAATATTTTGAGATTAAATTTTATTTTTGAGTCATATGATTTGGAATAATTCATAGTAACTGTAGGAAGAATAGAAAATAATAGCTAAAATAAATTTAAAAAATAAAGCATATAAAACTATTTGCAAAGTTTCGGGAATCGAACTGAAGTCCTGCAAAAAGGAGTGACACACCATGCCGATCTTGCCACCAAGCCTCATACCCTGATAGAGCCGGAACGGCCTAAGATTCTCATCACGGCTATCCGCTAAAAGCTTTAAATACGGTGTCAATCTATTCAAAAAGCTTAATGCTAAGAATATTAATGATATCTGCGCATGTGCGTGAACTTGTCTCTTGAAATTTCGATTAAATATAGAAATATTTTGAGATTAAATTATTTTTTTGAGTCATATGATTTGGAATAATTCATAGTAACTGTAGGAAGAATAGAAAATAATAGCTAAAATAAATTTAAAAAATAAAGCATATAAAACTATTTGCAAAGTTTCGGGAATCGAACTGAAGTACTGCAAAAAGGAGTGTCACACCATGCCGATCTTGCCACCAAGCCTCGTACCTTGAGAGCGCAGGAACGGCCTATGATTCTCATCACGGCTATAAGCTAAAAGCTTTAAATACGGTGTCAATCTATTTAAAACGCTTAATGCTAAGAATATTAGTGATATCTGCGCATGTGCGTGAACTTGTCTCTTGAAATTTCGATTAAATATAGAAATATTTTGAGATTAAATTTTATTTTTGAGTCATATGATTTGGAATAATTCATAGTAACTGTAGGAAGAATAGAAAATAATAGCTAAAATAAATTTAAAAAATAAAGCATATAAAACTATTTTCAAAGTTTCGGGAATCGAACTGAAGTCCTGCAAAAAGGAGTGACACACCATGCCGATCTTGCCACCAAGCCTCATACCCTGATAGAGCCGGAACGGCCTAAGATTCTCATCACGGCTATCCGCTAAAAGCTTTAAATACGGTGTCAATCTATTCAAAAAGCTTAATGCTAAGAATATTAATGATATCTGCGCATGTGCGTGAACTTGTCTCTTGAAATTTCGATTAAATATAGAAATATTTTGAGATTAAATTATTTTTTTGAGTCATATGATTTGGAATAATTCATAGTAACTGTAGGAAGAATAGAAAATAATAGCTAAAATAAATTTAAAAAATAAAGCATATAAAACTATTTGCAAAGTTTCGGGAATCGAACTGAAGTACTGCAAAAAGGAGTGTCACACCATGCCGATCTTGCTACCAAGCCTCGTACCCGGAGAGCGCCGGAACGGCCTAAGATTCTCATCATGCTAAAAGCTTTAAATACGGTGTCAATCTATTCAAAAAGCTTAATGCTAAGAATATTAATGATATCTGCGCATGTGCGTGAACTTGTCTCTTGAAATTTCGATTAAATATAGAAATATTTTGAGATTAAATTTTATTTTTGAGTCATATGATTTGGAATAATTCATAGTAACTGTAGGAAGAATAGAAAATAATAGCTAAAATAAATTTAAAAAATAAAGCATATAAAACTATTTGCAAAGTTTCGGGAATCGAACTGAAGTCCTGCAAAAAGGAGTGTCACACCATGCCGATCTTGCCACCAAGCCTCGTACCCTGAGAGCGCCGGAATGGCCTAAGATTCTCATCACGGCTATCAGCTAAAAGCTTTAAATACGGTGTCAATCTATTCAAAAAGCTTAATGCTAAGAATATTAATGATATCTGCGCATGTGCGTGAACTTGTCTCTTGAAATTTCGATTAAATATAGAAATTTTTTGAGATTAAATTTTATTTTTGAGTCATATGATTTGGAATAATTCATAGTAACTGTAGGAAGAATAGAAAATAATAGCTAAAATAAATTTAAAAAATAAAGCATATAAAACTATTTTCAAAGTTTCGGGAATCGAACTGATTTCCTGCAAAAAGGAGTGACACACCATGCCGATCTTGCCACCAAGCCTCATACCCTGATAGAGCCGGAACGGCCTAAGATTCTCATCACGGCTATCCGCTAAAAGCTTTAAATACGGTGTCAATCTATTCAAAAAGCTTAATGCTAAGAATATTAATGATATCTGCGCATGTGCGTGAACTTGTCTCTTGAAATTTCGATTAAATATAGAAATATTTTGAGATTAAATTATTTTTTTGAGTCATATGATTTGGAATAATTCATAGTAACTGTAGGAAGAATAGAAAATAATAGCTAAAATAAATTTAAAAAATAAAGCATATAAAACTATTTGCAAAGTTTCGGGAATCGAACTGAAGTCCTGCAAAAAGGAGTGTCACACCATGCCGATCTCGCTACCAAGCCTCGTACCCGGAGAGCGCCGGAACGGCCTAAGATTCTCATCATGCTAAAAGCTTTAAATACGGTGTCAATCTATTCAAAAAGCTTAATGCTAAGAATATTAATGATATCTGCGCATGTGCGTGAACTTGTCTCTTGAAATTTCGATTAAATATAGAAATATTTTGAGATTAAATTTTATTTTTGAGTCATATGATTTGGAATAATTCATAGTAACTGTAGGAAGAATAGAAAATAATAGCTAAAATAAATTTAAAAAATAAAGCATATAAAACTATTTGCAAAGTTTCGGGAATCGAACTGAAGTCCTGCAAAAAGGAGTGTCACACCATGCCGATCTTGCCACCAAGCCTCGTACCCTGAGAGCGCCGGAACGGCCTAAGATTCTCATCACGGCTATCAGCTAAAAGCTTTAAATACGGTGTCAATCTATTCAAAAAGCTTAATGCTAAGAATATTAATGATATCTGCGCATGTGCGTGAACTTGTCTCTTGAAATTTCGATTAAATATAGAAATTTTTTGAGATTAAATTTTATTTTTGAGTCATATGATTTGGAATAATTCATAGTAACTGTAGGAAGAATAGAAAATAATAGCTAAAATAAATTTAAAAAATAAAGCATATAAAACTATTTTCAAAGTTTCGGGAATCGAACTGAAGTCCTGCAAAAAGGAGTGACACAACATGCCGATCTTGCCACCAAGCCTCATACCCTGATAGAGCCGGAACGGCCTAAGATTCTCATCACGGCTATCCGCTAAAAGCTTTAAATACGGTGTCAATCTATTCAAAAAGCTTAATGCTAAGAATATTAATGATATCTGCGCATGTGCGTGAACTTGTCTCTTGAAATTTCGATTAAATATAGAAATATTTTGAGATTAAATTATTTTTTTGAGTCATATGATTTGGAATAATTCATAGTAACTGTAGGAAGAATAGAAAATAATAGCTAAAATAAATTTAAAAAATAAAGCATATAAAACTATTTGCAAAGTTTCGGGAATCGAACTGAAGTCCTGCAAAAAGGAGTGTCACACCATGCCGATCTTGCTACCAAGCCTCGTACCCGGAGAGCGCCGGAACGGCCTAAGATTCTCATCATGCTAAAAGCTTTAAATACGGTGTCAATCTATTCAAAAAGCTTAATGCTAAGAATATTAATGATATCTGCGCATGTGCGTGAACTTGTCTCTTGAAATTTCGATTAAATATAGAAATATTTTGAGATTAAATTTTATTTTTGAGTCATATGATTTGGAATAATTCATAGTAACTGTAGGAAGAATAGAAAATAATAGCTAAAATAAATTTAAAAAATAAAGCATATAAAACTATTTTCAAAGTTTCGGGAATCGAACTGAAGTCCTGCAAAAAGGAGTGACACACCATGCCGATCTTGCCACCAAGCCTCATACCCTGATAGAGCCGGAACGGCCTAAGATTCTCATCACGGCTATCCGCTAAAAGCTTTAAATACGGTGTCAATCTATTCAAAAAGCTTAATGCTAAGAATATTAATGATATCTGCGCATGTGCGTGAACTTGTATCTTGAAATTTCGATTAAATATAGAAATATTTTGAGATTAAATTTTATTTTTGAGTCATATGATTTGGAATAATTCATAGTAACTGTAGGAAGAATAGAAAATAATAGCTAAAATAAATTTAAAAAATAAAGCATATAAAACTATTTTCAAAGTTTCGGGAATCGAACTGAAGTCCTGCAAAAAGGAGTGACACACCATGCCGATCTTGCCACCAAGCCTCATACCCTGATAGAGCCAGAACGGCCTAAGATTCTCATTACGGCTATCCGCTAAAAGCTTTAAATACGGTGTCAATCTATTCAAAAAGCTTAATGCTAAGAATATTAATGATATCTGCGCATGTGCGTGAACTTGTCTCTTGAAATTTCGATTAAATATAGAAATATTTTGAGATTAAATTATTTTTTTGAGTCATATGATTTGGAATAATTCATAGTAACTGTAGGAAGAATAGAAAATAATAGCTAAAATAAATTTAAAAAATAAAGCATATAAAACTATTTGCAAAGTTTCGGGAATCGAACTGAAGTCCTGCAAAAAGGAGTGTCACACCATGCCGATCTTGCTACCAAGCCTCGTACCCGGAGAGCGCCGGAACGGCCTAAGATTCTCATCATGCTAAAAGCTTTAAATACGGTGTCAATCTATTCAAAAAGCTTAATGCTAAGAATATTAATGATATCTGCGCATGTGCGTGAACTTGTCTCTTGAAATTTCGATTAAATATAGAAATATTTTGAGATTAAATTTTATTTTTGAGTCATATGATTTGGAATAATTCATAGTAACTGTAGGAAGAATAGAAAATAATAGCTAAAATAAATTTAAAAAATAAAGCATATAAAACTATTTGCAAAGTTTCGGGAATCGAACTGAAGTCCTGCAAAAAGGAGTGTCACACCATGCCGATCTTGCCACCAAGCCTCGTACCCTGAGAGCGCCGGAACGGCCTAAGATTCTCATCACGGCTATCAGCTAAAAGCTTTAAATACGGTGTCAATCTATTCAAAAAGCTTAATGCTAAGAATATTAATGATATCTGCGCATGTGCGTGAACTTGTCTCTTGAAATTTCGATTAAATATAGAAATATTTTGAGATTAAATTATTTTTTTGAGTCATATGATTTGGAATAATTCATAGTAACTGTAGGAAGAATAGAAAATAATAGCTAAAATAAATTTAAAAAATAAAGCATATAAAACTATTTGCAAAGTTTCGGGAATCGAACTGAAGTACTGCAAAAAGGAGTGTCACACCATGCCGATCTTGCCACCAAGCCTCGTACCTTGAGAGCGCAGGAACGGCCTATGATTCTCATCACGGCTATAAGCTAAAAGCTTTAAATACGGTGTCAATCTATTTAAAACGCTTAATGCTAAGAATATTAGTGATATCTGCGCATGTGCGTGAACTTGTCTCTTGAAATTTCGATTAAATATAGAAATATTTTGAGATTAAATTTTATTTTTGAGTCATATGATTTGGAATAATTCCTAGTAACTGTAGGAAGAATGGAGAATAAGAGCTAAAATAAATTTAAAAAATAAAGCATATAAAACTATTTGCAAAGTTTCGGGAATCGAACTGAAGTCCTGCAAAAAGGAGTGACACACCATGCCGATCTTGCCACCAAGCCTCGTACCCTGAGAGCGCCGGAACGGCCTAAGATTCTCATCACGGCTATCCGCTAAAAGCTTTAAATTCGGTGTCAATCTATTCAAAAAGCTTAATGCTAAGAATATTAATGATATCTGCGCATGTGCGTGAACTTGTCTCTTGAAATTTCGATTAAATATAGAAATATTTTGAGATTAAATTTTATTTTTGAGTCATATGATTTGGAATAATTCCTAGTAACTGTAGGAAGAATGGAGAATAAGAGCTAAAATAAATTTAAAAAATAAAGCATATAAAACTATTTGCAAAGTTTCGGGAATCGAACTGAAGTCCTGCAAAAAGGAGTGACACACCATGCCGATCTTGCCACCAAGCCTCGTACCCTGAGAGCGCCGGAACGGCCTAAGATTCTCATCACGGCTATCCGCTAAAAGCTTTAAATTCGGTGTCAATCTATTCAAAAAGCTTAATACTAAGAATATTAATGATATCTGCGCATGTGCGTGAACTTGTTTCTTGAAATTTCGATTAAATATAGAAATATTTTGAGATTAAATTTTATTTTTGAGTCATATGATTTGGAATAATTCATAATAACTATAGGAAGAATGGAGAATAAGAGCTAAAATAAATTTAAAAAATAAAGCATATAAAACTATTTGCAAAGTTTCGGGAATGCAACTGAAGTCCTGCAAAAAGGAGTGTCACACCATGCCGATCTTGCCACCACGCCTCGTACCCTGAGAGCGCCGGAACGGCCTAAGATTCTCATCACGGCTATCAGCTAAAAGCTTTAAATTCGGTGTCAATCTATTCAAAAAGCTTAATGCTAAGAATATTAATGATATCTGCGCATGTGCGTGAACTTGTTTCTTGAAATTTCGATTAAATATAGAAATATTTTGAGATTAAATTTTATTTTTGAGTCATATGATTTGGAATAATTCATAGTAACTATAGGAAGAATGGAGAATAAGAGCTAAAATAAATTTAAAAAATAAAGCATATAAAACTATTTGCAAAGTTTCGGGAATGAAACTGAAGTCCTGCAAAAAGGAGTGTCACACCATGCCGATCTTGCCACCACGCCTCGTACCCTGAGAGCGCCGGAACGGCCTAAGATTCTCATCACGGCTATTCGCTAAAAGCTTTAAATACGGTGTCAATCTATTCAAAAAGCTTAATTCTAAGAATATTAATGATATCTGCGCATGTGCGTGAACTTGTCTCTTGAAATTTCGATTAAATATATAAATATTTTGAGATTAAATTTTATTTTTGAGTCATATGATTTGGAATAATTCATAGTAACTGTAGGAAGAATAGAAAATAATAGCTAAAATAAATTTAAAAAATAAAGCATATAAAACTATTTGCAAAGTTTCGGGAATCGAACTGAAGTACTGCAAAAAGGAGTGTCACACCATGCCGATCTTGCCACCAAGCCTCGTACCTTGAGAGCGCAGGAACGGCCTATGATTCTCATCACGGCTATAAGCTAAAAGCTTTAAATACGGTGTCAATCTATTTAAAACGCTTAATGCTAAGAATATTAGTGATATCTGCGCATGTGCGTGAACTTGTCTCTTGAAATTTCGATTAAATATAGAAATATTTTGAGATTAAATTTTATTTTTGAGTCATATGATTTGGAATAATTCCTAGTAACTGTAGGAAGAATGGAGAATAAGAGCTAAAATAAATTTAAAAAATAAAGCATATAAAACTATTTGCAAAGTTTCGGGAATCGAACTGAAGTCCTGCAAAAAGGAGTGACACACCATGCCGATCTTGCCACCAAGCCTCGTACCCTGAGAGCGCCGGAACGGCCTAAGATTCTCATCACGGCTATCCGCTAAAAGCTTTAAATTCGGTGTCAATCTATTCAAAAAGCTTAATGCTAAGAATATTAATGATATCTGCGCATGTGCGTGAACTTGTCTCTTGAAATTTCGATTAAATATAGAAATATTTTGAGATTAAATTTTATTTTTGAGTCATATGATTTGGAATAATTCCTAGTAACTGTAGGAAGAATGGAGAATAAGAGCTAAAATAAATTTAAAAAATAAAGCATATAAAACTATTTGCAAAGTTTCGGGAATCGAACTGAAGTCCTGCAAAAAGGAGTGACACACCATGCCGATCTTGCCACCAAGCCTCGTACCCTGAGAGCGCCGGAACGGCCTAAGATTCTCATCACGGCTATCCGCTAAAAGCTTTAAATTCGGTGTCAATCTATTCAAAAAGCTTAATACTAAGAATATTAATGATATCTGCGCATGTGCGTGAACTTGTTTCTTGAAATTTCGATTAAATATAGAAATATTTTGAGATTAAATTTTATTTTTGAGTCATATGATTTGGAATAATTCATAATAACTATAGGAAGAATGGAGAATAAGAGCTAAAATAAATTTAAAAAATAAAGCATATAAAACTATTTGCAAAGTTTCGGGAATGCAACTGAAGTCCTGCAAAAAGGAGTGTCACACCATGCCGATCTTGCCACCACGCCTCGTACCCTGAGAGCGCCGGAACGGCCTAAGATTCTCATCACGGCTATCCGCTAAAAGCTTTAAATACGGTGTCAATCTATTCAAAAAGCTTAATTCTAAGAATATTAATGATATCTGCGCATGTGCGTGAACTTGTCTCTTGAAATTTCGATTAAATATAGAAATATTTTGAGATTAAATTATTTTTTTGAGTCATATGATTTGGAATAATTCATAGTAACTGTAGGAAGAATAGAAAATAATAGCTAAAATAAATTTAAAAAATAAAGCATATAAAACTATTTGCAAAGTTTCGGGAATCGAACTGAAGTCCTGCAAAAAGGAGTGACACACCATGCCGATCTTGCCACCAAGCCTCATACCCTGATAGAGCCGGAACGGCCTAAGATTCTCATCACGGCTATCCGCTAAAAGCTTTAAATACGGTGTCAATCTATTCAAAAAGCTTAATGCTAAGAATATTAATGATATCTGCGCATGTGCGTGAACTTGTCTCTTGAAATTTCGATTAAATATAGAAATATTTTGAGATTAAATTATTTTTTTGAGTCATATGATTTGGAATAATTCATAGTAACTGTAGGAAGAATAGAAAATAATAGCTAAAATAAATTTAAAAAATAAAGCATATAAAACTATTTGCAAAGTTTCGGGAATCGAACTGAAGTCCTGCAAAAAGGAGTGTCACACCATGCCGATCTTGCTACCAAGCCTCGTACCCGGAGAGCGCCGGAACGGCCTAAGATTCTCATCATGCTAAAAGCTTTAAATACGGTGTCAATCTATTCAAAAAGCTTAATGCTAAGAATATTAATGATATCTGCGCATGTGCGTGAACTTGTCTCTTGAAATTTCGATTAAATATAGAAATATTTTGAGATTAAATTTTATTTTTGAGTCATATGATTTGGAATAATTCATAGTAACTGTAGGAAGAATAGAAAATAATAGCTAAAATAAATTTAAAAAATAAAGCATATAAAACTATTTTCAAAGTTTCGGGAATCGAACTGAAGTCCTGCAAAAAGGAGTGACACACCATGCCGATCTTGCCACCAAGCCTCATACCCTGATAGAGCCGGAACGGCCTAAGATTCTCATCACGGCTATCCGCTAAAAGCTTTAAATACGGTGTCAATCTATTCAAAAAGCTTAATGCTAAGAATATTAATGATATCTGCGCATGTGCGTGAACTTGTATCTTGAAATTTCGATTAAATATAGAAATATTTTGAGATTAAATTTTATTTTTGAGTCATATGATTTGGAATAATTCATAGTAACTGTAGGAAGAATAGAAAATAATAGCTAAAATAAATTTAAAAAATAAAGCATATAAAACTATTTTCAAAGTTTCGGGAATCGAACTGAAGTCCTGCAAAAAGGAGTGACACACCATGCCGATCTTGCCACCAAGCCTCATACCCTGATAGAGCCAGAACGGCCTAAGATTCTCATCACGGCTATCCGCTAAAAGCTTTAAATACGGTGTCAATCTATTCAAAAAGCTTAATGCTAAGAATATTAATGATATCTGCGCATGTGCGTGAACTTGTCTCTTGAAATTTCGATTAAATATAGAAATATTTTGAGATTAAATTATTTTTTTGAGTCATATGATTTGGAATAATTCATAGTAACTGTAGGAAGAATAGAAAATAATAGCTAAAATAAATTTAAAAAATAAAGCATATAAAACTATTTGCAAAGTTTCGGGAATCGAACTGAAGTCCTGCAAAAAGGAGTGTCACACCATGCCGATCTTGCTACCAAGCCTCGTACCCGGAGAGCGCCGGAACGGCCTAAGATTCTCATCATGCTAAAAGCTTTAAATACGGTGTCAATCTATTCAAAAAGCTTAATGCTAAGAATATTAATGATATCTGCGCATGTGCGTGAACTTGTCTCTTGAAATTTCGATTAAATATAGAAATATTTTGAGATTAAATTTTATTTTTGAGTCATATGATTTGGAATAATTCATAGTAACTGTAGGAAGAATAGAAAATAATAGCTAAAATAAATTAAAAAAATAAAGCATATAAAACTATTTTCAAAGTTTCGGGAATCGAACTGAAGTCCTGCAAAAAGGAGTGACACACCATGCCGATCTTGCCACCAAGCCTCATACCCTGATAGAGCCGGAACGGCCTAAGATTCTCATCACGGCTATCCGCTAAAAGCTTTAAATACGGTGTCAATCTATTCAAAAAGCTTAATGCTAAGAATATTAATGATATCTGCGCATGTGCGTGAACTTGTATCTTGAAATTTCGATTAAATATAGAAATATTTTGAGATTAAATTTTATTTTTGAGTCATATGATTTGGAATAATTCATAGTAACTGTAGGAAGAATAGAAAATAATAGCTAAAATAAATTTAAAAAATAAAGCATATAAAACTATTTTCAAAGTTTCGGGAATCGAACTGAAGTCCTGCAAAAAGGAGTGACACACCATGCCGATCTTGCCACCAAGCCTCATACCCTGATAGAGCCAGAACGGCCTAAGATTCTCATCACGGCTATCCGCTAAAAGCTTTAAATACGGTGTCAATCTATTCAAAAAGCTTAATGCTAAGAATATTAATGATATCTGCGCATGTGCGTGAACTTGTCTCTTGAAATTTCGATTAAATATAGAAATATTTTGAGATTAAATTATTTTTTTGAGTCATATGATTTGGAATAATTCATAGTAACTGTAGGAAGAATAGAAAATAATAGCTAAAATAAATTTAAAAAATAAAGCATATAAAACTATTTGCAAAGTTTCGGGAATCGAACTGAAGTCCTGCAAAAAGGAGTGTCACACCATGCCGATCTTGCTACCAAGCCTCGTACCCGGAGAGCGCCGGAACGGCCTAAGATTCTCATCATGCTAAAAGCTTTAAATACGGTGTCAATCTATTCAAAAAGCTTAATGCTAAGAATATTAATGATATCTGCGCATGTGCGTGAACTTGTCTCTTGAAATTTCGATTAAATATAGAAATATTTTGAGATTAAATTTTATTTTTGAGTCATATGATTTGGAATAATACATAGTAACTGTAGGAAGAATAGAAAATAATAGCTAAAATAAATTTAAAAAATAAAGCATATAAAACTATTTGCAAAGTTTCGGGAATCGAACTGAAGTCCTGCAAAAAGGAGTGTCACACCATGCCGATCTTGCCACCAAGCCTCGTACCCTGAGAGCGCCGGAACGGCCTAAGATTCTCATCACGGCTATCAGCTAAAAGCTTTAAATACGGTGTCAATCTATTCAAAAAGCTTAATGCTAAGAATATTAATGATATCTGCGCATGTGCGTGAACTTGTCTCTTGAAATTTCGATTAAATATAGAAATATTTTGAGATTAAATTATTTTTTTGAGTCATATGATTTGGAATAATTCATAGTAACTGTAGGAAGAATAGAAAATAATAGCTAAAATAAATTTAAAAAATAAAGCATATAAAACTATTTGCAAAGTTTCGGGAATGCAACTGAAGTCCTGCAAAAAGGAGTGTCACACCATGCCGATCTTGCCACCACGCCTCGTACCCTGAGAGCGCCGGAACGGCCTAAGATTCTCATCACGGCTATCAGCTAAAAGCTTTAAATTCGGTGTCAATCTATTCAAAAAGCTTAATGCTAAGAATATTAATGATATCTGCGCATGTGCGTGAACTTGTTTCTTGAAATTTCGATTAAATATAGAAATATTTTGAGATTAAATTTTATTTTTGAGTCATATGATTTGGAATAATTCATAGTAACTATAGGAAGAATGGAGAATAAGAGCTAAAATAAATTTAAAAAATAAAGCATATAAAACTATTTGCAAAGTTTCGGGAATGAAACTGAAGTCCTGCAAAAAGGAGTGTCACACCATGCCGATCTTGCCACCACGCCTCGTACCCTGAGAGCGCCGGAACGGCCTAAGATTCTCATCACGGCTATCCGCTAAAAGCTTTAAATACGGTGTCAATCTATTCAAAAAGCTTAATTCTAAGAATATTAATGATATCTGCGCATGTGCGTGAACTTGTCTCTTGAAATTTCGATTAAATATATAAATATTTTGAGATTAAATTTTATTTTTGAGTCATATGATTTGGAATAATTCATAGTAACTGTAGGAAGAATAGAAAATAATAGCTAAAATAAATTTAAAAAATAAAGCATATAAAACTATTTGCAAAGTTTCGGGAATCGAACTGAAGTCCTGCAAAAAGGAGTGTCAAACCATGCCGATCTTGCCACCACGCCTCGTACCCTGAGAGCGCCGGAACGGCCTAAGATTCTTATCACGGCTTTCCGCTAAAAGCTTTAAATACGGTGTCAATCTATTCAAAAAGCTTAATGCTAAGAATATTAATGATATCTGCGCATGTGCGTGAACTTGTCTCTTGAAATTTCGATTAAATATAGAAATATTTTGAGATTAAATTTTATTTTTGAGTCATATGATTTGGAATAATTCATAGTAACTGTAGGAAGAATGGAGAATAAGAGCTAAAATAAACTTAAAAAATAAAGCATATAAAACTATTTGCAAAGTTTCGGGAATTGAACTGAAGTCCTGCAAAAAGGAGTGTCACACACACCCTGCCGATCTTGCCACCAAGCCTCGTACCCTGAGAGCGTCGGAACGGCCTAAGATTCTCATCACGGCTATCCGCTAAAAGCTTTAAATACGGTGTCAATCTATTCAAAAAGCTTAATGCTAAGAATATTAATGATATCTGAGCATGTGCGTGAAATTGTCTCTTGAAATTTCGATTAAATATAGAAATATTTTGAGATTAAATTTTATTTTTGAGTCATATGATTTGGAATAATTCATAGTAACTGTAGGAAAAATGGAGAATAAGAGCTAAAATAAATTTAAAAAATAAAGCATATAAAACTATTTGCAAAGTTTCGGGAATCGAACTGAAGTCCTGCAAAAAGGAGTGTCAAACCATGCCGATCTTGCCACCACGCCTCGTACCCTGAGAGCGCCGGAACGGCCTAAGATTCTCATCACGGCTATCCGCTAAAAGCTTTAAATACGGTGTCAATCTATTCAAAAAGCTTAATGCTAAGAATATTAATGATATCTGCGCATGTGCGTGAACTTGTCTCTTGAAATTTCGATTAAATATAGAAATATTTTGAGATTAAATTTTATTTTTGAGTCATATGATTTGGAATAATTCATAGTAACTGTAGGAAGAATGGAGAATAAGAGCTAAAATAAATTTAAAAAATAAAGCATATAAAACTATTTGCAAAGTTTCGGGAATCGAACTGAAGTCCTGCAAAAAGGAGTGTCAAACCATGCCGAACTTGCCACCACGCCTCGTACCCTGAGAGCGCCGGAACGGCCTAAGATTCTCATCACGGCTATCCGCTAAAAGCTTTAAATACGGTGTCAATCTATTCAAAAAGCTTAATGCTAAGAATATTAATGATATCTGCGCATGTGCGTGAACTTGTCTCTTGAAATTTCGATTAAATATAGAAATATTTTGAGATTAAATTTTATTTTTGAGTCATATGATTTGGAATAATTCATAGTAACTGTAGGAAGAATAGAAAATAATAGCTAAAATAAATTTAAAAAATAAAGCATATAAAACTATTTGCAAAGTTTCGGGAATCGAACTGAAGTCCTGCAAAAAGGAGTGTCACACCATGCCGATCTTGCCACCAAGCCTCGTACCCTGAGAGCGCCGGAACGGCCTAAGATTCCCATCACGGCTATCTGCTAAAAGCTTTAAATACGGTGTCAATCTATTCAAAAAGATTAATGCTAAGAATATTAATGATATCTGCGCATGTGCGTGAACTTGTGTCTTGAAATTTCGATTAAATATAGAAATATTTTGAGATTAAATTTTATTTTTGATTCATATGATTTGGAATAATTCATAGTAACTGTAGGAAGAATAGAAAATAATAGCTAAAATAAATTTAAAAAATAAAGCATATAAAACTATTTGCAAAGTTTCGGGAATCGAACTGAAGTCCTGCAAAAAGGAGAGTCACACCATTCCGATCTTGCCACGAAGCCTCGTACCCTGAGAGCGCCGGAACGGCCTAAGATTCTCATCACGGCTATCAGCTAAAAGCTTTAAATACGGTGTCAATCTATTCAAAAAGCTTAATGCTAAGAATATTAATGATATCTGCGCATGTGCGTGAACTTGTCTCTTGAAATTTCGATTAAATATAGAAATATTTTGAGATTAAATTTTATTTTTGAGTCATATGATTTGGAATAATTCATAGTAACTGTAGGAAGAATGGAGAATAAAAGCTAAAATAAATTTAAAAAATAAGGCATATAAAACTATTTGCAAAGTTTCGGGAATCGAACTGAAGTCCTGCAAAAAGGAGTGTCACGCCATGCCGATCTTGCCACCAAGCATCGTACCCTGAGAGCGCCGGAAAGGCCTAAGATTCTCATCACGGCTATCCGCTAAAAGCTTTAAATACGGTGTCAATCTATTCAAAAAGCTTACTGCTAAGAATATTAATGATATCTGCGCATGTGCGTGAACTTGTGTCTTGAAATTTCGATTAAATATAGAAATATTTTGAGATTAAATTTTATTTTTGATTCATATGATTTGGAATAATTCATAGTAACTGTAGGAAGAATAGAAAATAATAGCTAAAATAAATTTAAAAAATAAAGCATATAAAACTATTTGCAAAGTTTCGGGAATCGAACTGAAGTCCTGCAAAAAGGAGAGTCAAACCATTCCGATCTTGCCACGAAGCCTCGTACCCTGAGAGCGCCGGAACGGCCTAAGATTCTCATCACGGCTATCAGCTAAAAGCTTTAAATACGGTGTCAATCTATTCAAAAAGCTTAATGCTAAGAATATTAATGATATCTGCGCATGTGCGTGAACTTGTCTCTTGAAATTTCGATTAAATATAGAAATATTTTGAGATTAAATTTTATTTTTGAGTCATATGATTTGGAATAATTCATAGTAACTGTAGGAAGAATGGAGAATAAGAGCTAAAATAAATTTAAAAAATAAAGCATATAAAACTATTTGCAAAGTTTCGGGAATCGAACTGAAGTCCTGCAAAAAGGAGTGTCACGCCATGCCGATCTTGCCACCAAGCATCGTACCCTGAGAGCGCCGGAAAGGCCTAAGATTCTCATCACGGCTATCAGCTAAAAGCTTTAAATACGGTGTCAATCTATTCAAAAAGCTTAATGCTAAGAATATTAATGATATCCGCGCATGTGCGGGAACTTGTCTCTTGAAATTTCGATTAAATATAGAAATATTTTGAGATTAAATTTTATTTTTGAGTCATATGATTTGGAATAATTCATAGTAACTGTAGGAAGAATAGAGAATAATAGCTAAAATAAATTTAAAAAATAAAGCATATAAAACTATTTGCAAAGTTTCGGGAATTGAACTGAAGTCCTGCAAAAAGGAGTGTCACACACACCCTGCCGATCTTGCCACCAAGCCTCGTACCCGGAGAGCGCGGGAACGGCCTAAGATTCTCATCACGGCTATCCGCTATAAGCTTTAAATACGGTGTCAATCTATTCAAAAAGCTTAATGCTAAGAATATTAATGATATCTGCGCATGTGCGTGAACTTGTCTCTTGAAATTTCGATTAAATATAGAAATATTTTGAGATTAAATTTTATTTTTGAGTCATATGATTTGGAATAATTCATAGTAACTGTAGGAAGAATGGCGAATAAGAGCTAAAATAAATTTAAAAAATAAAGCATATAAAACTATTTGCAAAGTTTCGGGAATCGAACTGAAGTCCTGCAAAAAGGAGTGTCAAACCATGCCGATCTTGCCACCAAGCCTCGTACCCTGAGAGCGCCGGAACGGCCTAAGATTCTCATCACGGCTATCCGCTAAAAGCTTTAAATACGGTGTCAATCTATTCAAAAAGCTTAATGCTAAGAATATTAATGATATCTGCGCATGTGCGTGAACTTGTCTCTTGAAATTTCGATTAAATATAGAAATATTTTGAGATTAAATTTTATTTTTGAGTCATATGATTTGGAATAATTCATAGTAACTGTAGGAAGAATAGAAAATAATAGCTAAAATAAATTTAAAAAATAAAGCATATAAAACTATTTGCAAAGTTTCGGGAATCGAACTGAAGTCCTGCAAAAAGGAGAATCACACCATTCCGATCTTGCCACGAAGCCTCGTACCCTGAGAGCGCCGGAACGGCCTAAGATTCTCATCACGGCTATCAGCTAAAAGCTTTAAATACGGTGTCAATCTATTCAAAAAGCTTAATGCTAAGAATATTAATGATATCTGCGCATGTGCGTGAACTTGTCTCTTGAAATTTCGATTAAATATAGAAATATTTTGAGATTAAATTTTATTTTTGAGTCATATGATTTGGAATAATTCATAGTAACTGTAGGAAGAATGGAGAATAAGAGCTAAAATAAATTTAAAAAATAAAGCATATAAAACTATTTGCAAAGTTTCGGGAATCGAACTGAAGTCCTGCAAAAAGGAGTGTCACGCCATGCCGATCTTGCCACCAAGCATCGTACCCGGAGAGCGCGGGAACGGCCTAAGATTCTCATCACGGCTATCCGCTAAAAGCTTTAAATACGGTGTCAATCTATTCAAAAAGCTTAATGCTAAGAATATTAATGATATCTGCGCATGTGCGTGAACTTGTCTCTTGAAATTTCGATTAAATATAGAAATATTTTGAGATTAAATTTTATTTTTGAGTCATATGATTTGGAATAATTCATAGTAACTGTAGGAAGAATGGCGAATAAGAGCTAAAATAAATTTAAAAAATAAAGCATATAAAACTATTTGCAAAGTTTCGGGAATCGAACTGAAGTCCTGCAAAAAGGAGTGTCAAACCATGCCGATCTTGCCACCAAGCCTCGTACCCTGAGAGCGCCGGAACGGCCTAAGATTCTCATCACGGCTATCCGCTAAAAGCTTTAAATACGGTGTCAATCTATTCAAAAAGCTTAATGCTAAGAATATTAATGATATCTGCGCATGTGCGTGAACTTGTCTCTTGAAATTTCGATTAAATATAGAAATATTTTGAGATTAAATTTTATTTTTGAGTCATATGATTTGGAATAATTCATAGTAACTGTAGGAAGAGTAGAAAATAATAGCTAAAATAAATTTAAAAAATAAAGCATATAAAACTATTTGCAAAGTTTCGGGAATCGAACTGAAGTCCTGCAAAAAGGAGTGTCACACCATGCCGATCTTGCCACCAAGCCTCGTACCCTGAGAGCGCCGGAACGGCCTAAGATTCCCATCACGGCTATCAGCTAAAAGCTTTAAATACGGTGTCAATCTATTCAAAAAGATTAATGCTAAGAATATTAATGATATCTGCGCATGTGCGTGAACTTGTGTCTTGAAATTTCGATTAAATATCGAAATATTTTGAGATTAAATTTTATTTTTGATTCATATGATTTGGAATAATTCATAGTAACTGTAGGAAGAATAGAAAATAATAGCTAAAATAAATTTAAAAAATAAAGCATATAAAACTATTTGCAAAGTTTCGGGAATCGAACTGAAGTCCTGCAAAAAGGAGAGTCACACCATTCCGATCTTGCCACGAAGCCTCGTACCCTGAGAGCGCCGGAACGGCCTAAGATTCTCATCACGGCTATCAGCTAAAAGCTTTAAATACGGTGTCAATCTATTCAAAAAGCTTAATGCTAAGAATATTAATGATATCTGCGCATGTGCGTGAACTTGTCTCTTGAAATTTCGATTAAATATAGAAATATTTTGAGATTAAATTTTATTTTTGAGTCATATGATTTGGAATAATTCATAGTAACTGTAGGAAGAATGGAGAATAAGAGCTAAAATAAATTTAAAAAATAAAGCATATAAAACTATTTGCAAAGTTTCGGGAATCGAACTGAAGTCCTGCAAAAAGGAGTGTCACGCCATGCCGATCTTGCCACCAAGCATCGTACCCTGAGAGCGCCGGAAAGGCCTAAGATTCTCATCACGGCTATCCGCTAAAAGCTTTAAATATGGTGTCAATCTATTCAAAAAGCTTACTGCTAAGAATATTAATGATATCTGCGCATGTGCGTGAACTTGTCTCTTGAAATTTCGATTAAATATAGAAATATTTTGAGATTAAATTTTATTTTTGAGTCATATGATTTGGAATAATTCATAGTAACTGTAGGAAGAATAGAGAATAATAGCTAAAATAAATTTAAAAAATAAAGCATATAAAACTATTTGCAAAGTTTCGGGAATTGAACTGAAGTCCTGCAAAAAGGAGTGTCACACACACCCTGCCGATCTTGCCACCAAGCCTCGTACCCGGAGAGCGCGGGAACGGCCTAAGATTCTCATCACGGCTATCCGCTAAAAGCTTTAAATACGGTGTCAATCTATTCAAAAAGCTTAATGCTAAGAATATTAATGATATCTGCGCATGTGCGTGAACTTGTCTCTTGAAATTTCGATTAAATATAGAAATATTTTGAGATTAAATTTTATTTTTGAGTCATATGATTTGGAATAATTCATAGTAACTGTAGGAAGAATGGAGAATAAGAGCTAAAATAAATTTAAAAAATAAAGCATATAAAACTATTTGCAAAGTTTCGGGAATCGAACTGAAGTCCTGCAAAAAGGAGTAACAAACCATGCCGATCTTGCCACCAAGCCTCGTACCCTGAGAGCGCCGGAATGGCCTAAGATTCTCATCACGGCTATCCGCTAAAAGCTTTAAATACGGTGTCAATCTATTCAAAAAGCTTAATGCTAAGAATATTAATGATATCTGCGCATGTGCGTGAACTTGTCTCTTGAAATTTCGATTAAATATAGAAATATTTTGAGATTAAATTTTATTTTTGAGTCATATGATTTGGAATAATTCATAGTAACTGTAGGAAGAATAGAAAATAATAGCTAAAATAAATTTAAAAAATAAAGCATATAAAACTATTTGCAAAGTTTCGGGAATCGAACTGAAGTCCTGCAAAAAGGAGTGTCACACCATGCCGATCTTGCCACCAAGCCTCGTACCCTGAGAGCGCCGGAACGGCCTAAGATTCTCATCACGGCTATCCGCTAAAAACTTTAAATACGGTGTCAATCTATTCAAAAAGCTTAATGCTAAGAATATTAATGATATCTGCGCATGTGCGTGAACTTGTCTCTTGAAATTTCGATTAAATATAGAAATATTTTGAGATTAAATTTTATTTTTGAGTCATATGATTTGGAATAATTCATAGTAACTGTAGGAAGAATAGAGAATAATAGCTAAAATAAATTTAAAAAATAAAGCATATAAAACTATTTGCAAAGTTTCGGGAATTCAATTGAAGTCCTGCAAAAAGGAGTGTCACACACACCCTGCCGATCTTGCCACCAAGCCTCGTACCCTGAGAGCGCCGGAACGGCCTAAGATTCTCATCACGGCTATCCACTAAAAGCTTTAAATACGGTGTCAATCTATTCAAAAAGCTTAATGCTAAGAATATTAATGATATCTGCGCATGTGCGTGAACTTGTCTCTTGAAATTTCGATTAAATATAGAAATATTTTGAGATTAAATTTTAGTTTTGAGTCATATGATTTGGAATAATTCATAGTAACTGTAGGAAAAATAGAAAATAATAGCTAAAATAAATTTAAAAAATAAAGCATATAAAACTATTTGCAAAGTTTCGGGAATCGAACTGAAGTCCTGCAAAAAGGAGTGTCACACACACCCTGCCGATCTTGCCACCAAGCCTCGTACCCTGAGAGCGCCGGAACGGCCTAAGATTCTCATCACGGCTATCAGCTAAAAGCTTTAAATACGGTGTCAATCTATTCAAAAAGCTTAATGCTAAGAATATTAATGATATCTGCGCATGTGCGTGAACTTGTCTCTAGAAATTTCGATTAAATATAGAAATATTTTGAGATTAAATTTTATTTTTGAGTCATATGATTTATAATAATTCATAGTAACTGTAGGAAGAATAGAGAATAATAGCTAAAATAAATTTAAAAAATAAAGCATATAAAACTATTTGCAAAGTTTCGGGAATCGAACTGAAGTCCTGCAAAAAGGAGTGTCACACCATGCCGATCTTGCCACCAAGCCTCGTACCCTGAGAGCGCCGGAACGGCCTAAGATTCTCATCACGGCTATCCGCTAAAAGCTTTAAATACGGTGTCAATCTATTCAAAAAGCTTAATGCTAAGAATATTAATGATATCTGCGCATGTGCGTGAACTTGTCTCTTGAAATTTCGATTAAATATAGAAATATTTTGAGATTAAATTTTAGTTTTGATTCATATGATTTGGAATAATTCATAGTAACTGTAGGAAGAATAGAAAATAATAGCTAAAATAAATTTAAAAAATAAAGCATATAAAACTATTTGCAAAGTTTCGGGAATCGAACTGAAGTCCTGCAAAAAGGAGAGTCACACCATTCCGATCTTGCCACGAAGCCTCGTACCCTGAGAGCGCCGGAACGGCCTAAGATTCTCATCACGGCTATCAGCTAAAAGCTTTAAATACGGTGTCAATCTATTCAAAAAGCTTAATGCTAAGAATATTAATGATATCTGCGCATGTGCGTGAACTTGTCTCTTGAAATTTCGATTAAATATAGAAATATTTTGAGATTAAATTTTATTTTTGAGTCATATGATTTGGAATAATTCATAGTAACTGTAGGAAGAATGGAGAATAAAAGCTAAAATAAATTTAAAAAATAAGGCATATAAAACTATTTGCAAAGTTTCGGGAATCGAACTGAAGTCCTGCAAAAAGGAGTGTCACGCCATGCCGATCTTGCCACCAAGCATCGTACCCTGAGAGCGCCGGAAAGGCCTAAGATTCTCATCACGGCTATCCGCTAAAAGCTTTAAATACGGTGTCAATCTATTCAAAAAGCTTACTGCTAAGAATATTAATGATATCTGCGCATGTGCGTGAACTTGTGTCTTGAAATTTCGATTAAATATAGAAATATTTTGAGATTAAATTTTATTTTTGATTCATATGATTTGGAATAATTCATAGTAACTGTAGGAAGAATAGAAAATAATAGCTAAAATAAATTTAAAAAATAAAGCATATAAAACTATTTGCAAAGTTTCGGGAATCGAACTGAAGTCCTGCAAAAAGGAGAGTCAAACCATTCCGATCTTGCCACGAAGCCTCGTACCCTGAGAGCGCCGGAACGGCCTAAGATTCTCATCACGGCTATCAGCTAAAAGCTTTAAATACGGTGTCAATCTATTCAAAAAGCTTAATGCTAAGAATATTAATGATATCTGCGCATGTGCGTGAACTTGTCTCTTGAAATTTCGATTAAATATAGAAATATTTTGAGATTAAATTTTATTTTTGAGTCATATGATTTGGAATAATTCATAGTAACTGTAGGAAGAATGGAGAATAAGAGCTAAAATAAATTTAAAAAATAAAGCATATAAAACTATTTGCAAAGTTTCGGGAATCGAACTGAAGTCCTGCAAAAAGGAGTGTCACGCCATGCCGATCTTGCCACCAAGCATCGTACCCTGAGAGCGCCGGAAAGGCCTAAGATTCTCATCACGGCTATCAGCTAAAAGCTTTAAATACGGTGTCAATCTATTCAAAAAGCTTAATGCTAAGAATATTAATGATATCCGCGCATGTGCGGGAACTTGTCTCTTGAAATTTCGATTAAATATAGAAATATTTTGAGATTAAATTTTATTTTTGAGTCATATGATTTGGAATAATTCATAGTAACTGTAGGAAGAATAGAGAATAATAGCTAAAATAAATTTAAAAAATAAAGCATATAAAACTATTTGCAAAGTTTCGGGAATCGAACTGAAGTCCTGCAAAAAGGAGTGTCAAACCATGCCGATCTTGCCACCAGGCCTCGTACCCTGAGAGCGCCGGAACGGCCTAAGATTCTCATCACGGCTATCAGCTAAAAGCTTTAAATACGGTGTCAATCTATTCAGAAAGCTTAATGCTAAGAATATTAATGATATCTGCGCATGTGCGTGAACTTGTCTCTTGAAATTTCGATTAAATATAGAAATATTTTGAGATTAAATTTTATTTTTGAGTCATATGATTTGGAATAATTCATAGTAACTGTAGGAATAATGGAAAAAATAGCTAAAATAAATTTAAAAAATAAAGCATATAAAACTATTTGCAAAGTTTCGGGAATCGAACCGAAGTCCTGCAAAAAAGAGTGACACACCATGCCGATCTTGCCACCAAGCCTCGTACCCTGAGAGCGCCGGAACGGCCTAAGATTCTCATCACGGCTATCCGCTAAAAGCTTTAAATACGGTGTCAATCTATTCAAAAAGCTTAATGCTAAGAATATTAATGATATCTGCGCATGTGCGTGAACTTGTCTCTTGAAATTTCGATTAAATATAGAAATATTTTGAGATTAAATTTTATTTTTGAGTCATATGATTTGGAATAATTCATAGTAACTGTAGGAAGAATAGAAAATAATAGCTAAAATAAATTTAAAAAATAAAGCATATAAAACTATTTGCAAAGTTTCGGGAATCGAACTGAAGTCCTGCAAAAAGGAGAATCACACCATTCCGATCTTGCCACGAAGCCTCGTACCCTGAGAGCGCCGGAACGGCCTAAGATTCTCATCACGGCTATCAGCTAAAAGCTTTAAATACGGTGTCAATCTATTCAAAAAGCTTAATGCTAAGAATATTAATGATATCTGCGCATGTGCGTGAACTTGTCTCTTGAAATTTCGATTAAATATAGAAATATTTTGAGATTAAATTTTATTTTTGAGTCATATGATTTGGAATAATTCATAGTAACTGTAGGAAGAATGGAGAATAAGAGCTAAAATAAATTTAAAAAATAAAGCATATAAAACTATTTGCAAAGTTTCGGGAATCGAACTGAAGTCCTGCAAAAAGGAGTGTCACGCCATGCCGATCTTGCCACCAAGCATCGTACCCGGAGAGCGCGGGAACGGCCTAAGATTCTCATCACGGCTATCCGCTAAAAGCTTTAAATACGGTGTCAATCTATTCAAAAAGCTTAATGCTAAGAATATTAATGATATCTGCGCATGTGCGTGAACTTGTCTCTTGAAATTTCGATTAAATATAGAAATATTTTGAGATTAAATTTTATTTTTGAGTCATATGATTTAGAATAATTCATAGTAACTGTAGGAAGAATGGCGAATAAGAGCTAAAATAAATTTAAAAAATAAAGCATATAAAACTATTTGCAAAGTTTCGGGAATCGAACTGAAGTCCTGCAAAAAGGAGTGTCACGCCATGCCGATCTTGCCACCAAGCATCGTACCCGGAGAGCGCGGGAACGGCCTAAGATTCTCATCACGGCTATCCGCTAAAAGCTTTAAATACGGTGTCAATCTATTCAAAAAGCTTAATGCTAAGAATATTAATGATATCTGCGCATGTGCGTGAACTTGTCTCTTGAAATTTCGATTAAATATAGAAATATTTTGAGATTAAATTTTATTTTTGAGTCATATGATTTAGAATAATTCATAGTAACTGTAGGAAGAATGGCGAATAAGAGCTAAAATAAATTTAAAAAATAAAGCATATAAAACTATTTGCAAAGTTTCGGGAATCGAACTGAAGTCCTGCAAAAAGGAGTGTCAAACCATGCCGATCTTGCCACCAAGCCTCGTACCCTGAGAGCGCCGGAACGGCCTAAGATTCTCATCACGGCTATCCGCTAAAAGCTTTAAATACGGTGTCAATCTATTCAAAAAGCTTAATGCTAAGAATATTAATGATATCTGCGCATGTGCGTGAACTTGTCTCTTGAAATTTCGATTAAATATAGAAATATTTTGAGATTAAATTTTATTTTTGAGTCATATGATTTGGAATAATTCATAGTAACTGTAGGAAGAATAGAAAATAATAGCTAAAATAAATTTAAAAAATAAAGCATATAAAACTATTTGCAAAGTTTCGGGAATCGAACTGAAGTCCTGCAAAAAGGAGTGTCACACCATGCCGATCTTGCCACCAAGCCTCGTACCCTGAGAGCGCCGGAACGGCCTAAGATTCCCATCACGGCTATCAGCTAAAAGCTTTAAATACGGTGTCAATCTATTCAAAAAGCTTACTGCTAAGAATATTAATGATATCTGCGCATGTGCGTGAACTTGTCTCTTGAAATTTCGATTAAATATAGAAATATTTTGAGATTAAATTTTATTTTTGATTCATATGATTTGGAATAATTCATAGTAACTGTAGGAAGAATGGAGAATAAGAGCGAAAATAAATTTAAAAAATAAAGCATATAAAACTATTTGCAAAGTTTCGGGAATCGAACTGAAGTCCTGCAAAAAGGAGTGTCACACCATGCCGATCTTGCCACCAAGCCTCGTACCCTGAGAGCGCCGGAACGGCCTAAGATTCTCATCACGGCTATCCGCTAAAAGCTTTAAATACGGTGTCAATCTATTCAAAAAGCTTAATGCTAAGTATATTAATGATATCTGCGCATGTGCGTGAACTTGTCTCTTTAAATTTCGATTAAATATAGAAATATTTTGAGATTAAATTTTATTTTTGAGTCATATGATTTGGAATAATTCATAGTAACTGTAGGAAGAATGGAGAATAAGAGCGAAAATAAATTTAAAAAATAAAGCATATAAAACTATTTGCAAAGTTTCGGGAATCGAACTGAAGTCCTGCAAAAAGGAGTGTCACACCATGCCGATCTTGCCACCAAGCCTCGTACCCTGAGAGCGCCGGAACGGCCTAAGATTCTCATCACGGCTATCCGCTAAAAGCTTTAAATACGGTGTCAATCTATTCAAAAAGCTTAATGCTAAGAATATTAATGATATCTGCGCATGTGCGTGAACTTGTCTCTTGAAATTTCGATTAAATATAGAAATATTTTGAGATTAAATTTTAGTTTTGAGTCATATGATTTGGAATAATTCATAGTAACTGTAGGAAGAATAGACAATAATAGCTAAAATAAATTTAAAAAATAAAGCATATAAAACTATTTGCAAAGTTTCGGGAATCGAACTGAAGTCCTGCAAAAAGGAGTGTCACACACACCCTGCCGATCTCGCCACCAAGCCTCGTACCCTGAGAGCGCCGGAACGGCCTAAGATTCTCATTACGGCTATCCGCTAAAAGCTTTAAATACGGTGTCAATCTATTCAAAAAGCTTAATGCTAAGAATATTAATGATATCTGCGCATGTGCGTGAACTTGTCTCTTGAAATTTCGATTAAATATAGAAATATTTTGAGATTAAATTTTAGTTTTGAGTCATATGATTTGGAATAATTCATAGTAACTGTAGGAAGAATAGAAAATAATAGCTAAAATAAATTTAAAAAATAAAGCATATAAAACTATTTGCAAAGTTTCGGGAATCGAACTGAAGTCCTGCAAAAAGGAGTGTCACACCATGCCGATCTTGCCACCAAGCCTCGTACCCTGAGAGCGCCGGAACGGCCTAAGATTCCCATCACGGCTATCAGCTAAAAGCTTTAAATACGGTGTCAATCTATTCAAAAAGCTTAATGCTAAGAATATTAATGATATCTGCGCATGTGCGTGAACTTGTCTCCTGAAATTTCGATTAAATATAGAAATATTTTGAGATTAAATTTTATTTTTGAGTCATATGATTTGGAATAATTCATAGTAACTGTAGGAAGAATAGAGAATAATAGCTAAAATAAATTTAAAAAATAAAGCATATAAAACTATTTGCAAAGTTTCGGGAATCGAACTGAAGTCCTGCAAAAAGGAGTGTCACACCATGCCGATCTTGCCACCAAGCCTCGTACCCTGTGAGCGCCGGAACGGCCTAAGATTCTCATCACGTCTATCCGCTAAAAGCTTTAAATACGGTGTCAATCTATTCAAAAAGCTTACTGCTAAGAATATTAATGATATCTGCGCATGTGCGTGAACTTGTCTCTTGAAATTTCGATTAAATATAGAAATATTTTGAGATTAAATTTTATTTTTGAGTCATATGATTTGGAATATTTCATAGTAACTGTAGGAAGAATTGAGAATAATAGCTAAAATAAATTTAAAAAATAAAGCATATAAAACTATTTGCAAAGTTTCGGGAATTGAACTGAAGTCCTGCAAAAAGGAGAGACACACACTCCCTGCCGATCTTGCCACCAAGCCTCGTACCCTGAGAGCGCCGGAACGGCCTAAGATTCTCATCACGTCTATCCGCTAAAAGCTTTAAATACGGTGTCAATCTATTCAAAAAGCTTACTGCTAAGAATATTAATGATATCTGCGCATGTGCGTGAACTTGTCTCTTGAAATTTCGATTAAATATAGAAATATTTTGAGATTAAATTTTATTTTTGAGTCATATGATTTGGAATAATTCATAGTAACTGTAGGAAGAATAGAGAATAATAGCTAAAATAAATTTAGAAAATAAAGCATATAAAACTATTTGCAAAGTTTCGGGAATTGAACTGAAGTCCTGCAAAAAGGAGAGACACACACTCCCTGCCGATTTGTCACCAAGCCTCGTACCCTGAGAGCGCCGGAACGGCCTAAGATTCTCATCACGGCTATCAGCTAAAAGCTTTAAATACGGTGTCAATCTATTCAAAAAGCTTACTGCTAAGAATATTAATGATATCTGCGCATGTGCGTGAACTTGTCTCTTGAAATTTCGATTAAATATAGAAATATTTTGAGATTAAATTTTATTTTTGAGTCATATGATTTAGAATAATTCATAGTAACTGTAGGAAGAATGGCGAATAAGAGCTAAAATAAATTTAAAAAATAAAGCATATAAAACTATTTGCAAAGTTTCGGGAATCGAACTGAAGTCCTGCAAAAAGGAGTGTCACGCCATGCCGATCTTGCCACCAAGCATCGTACCCGGAGAGCGCGGGAACGGCCTAAGATTCTCATCACGGCTATCCGCTAAAAGCTTTAAATACGGTGTCAATCTATTCAAAAAGCTTAATGCTAAGAATATTAATGATATCTGCGCATGTGCGTGAACTTGTCTCTTGAAATTTCGATTAAATATAGAAATATTTTGAGATTAAATTTTATTTTTGAGTCATATGATTTAGAATAATTCATAGTAACTGTAGGAAGAATGGCGAATAAGAGCTAAAATAAATTTAAAAAATAAAGCATATAAAACTATTTGCAAAGTTTCGGGAATCGAACTGAAGTCCTGCAAAAAGGAGTGTCAAACCATGCCGATCTTGCCACCAAGCCTCGTACCCTGAGAGCGCCGGAACGGCCTAAGATTCTCATCACGGCTATCCGCTAAAAGCTTTAAATACGGTGTCAATCTATTCAAAAAGCTTAATGCTAAGAATATTAATGATATCTGCGCATGTGCGTGAACTTGTCTCTTGAAATTTCGATTAAATATAGAAATATTTTGAGATTAAATTTTATTTTTGAGTCATATGATTTGGAATAATTCATAGTAACTGTAGGAAGAATAGAAAATAATAGCTAAAATAAATTTAAAAAATAAAGCATATAAAACTATTTGCAAAGTTTCGGGAATCGAACTGAAGTCCTGCAAAAAGGAGTGTCACACCATGCCGATCTTGCCACCAAGCCTCGTACCCTGAGAGCGCCGGAACGGCCTAAGATTCCCATCACGGCTATCAGCTAAAAGCTTTAAATACGGTGTCAATCTATTCAAAAAGCTTACTGCTAAGAATATTAATGATATCTGCGCATGTGCGTGAACTTGTCTCTTGAAATTTCGATTAAATATAGAAATATTTTGAGATTAAATTTTATTTTTGATTCATATGATTTGGAATAATTCATAGTAACTGTAGGAAGAATGGAGAATAAGAGCGAAAATAAATTTAAAAAATAAAGCATATAAAACTATTTGCAAAGTTTCGGGAATCGAACTGAAGTCCTGCAAAAAGGAGTGTCACACCATGCCGATCTTGCCACCAAGCCTCGTACCCTGAGAGCGCCGGAACGGCCTAAGATTCTCATCACGGCTATCCGCTAAAAGCTTTAAATACGGTGTCAATCTATTCAAAAAGCTTAATGCTAAGTATATTAATGATATCTGCGCATGTGCGTGAACTTGTCTCTTTAAATTTCGATTAAATATAGAAATATTTTGAGATTAAATTTTATTTTTGAGTCATATGATTTGGAATAATTCATAGTAACTGTAGGAAGAATGGAGAATAAGAGCGAAAATAAATTTAAAAAATAAAGCATATAAAACTATTTGCAAAGTTTCGGGAATCGAACTGAAGTCCTGCAAAAAGGAGTGTCACACCATGCCGATCTTGCCACCAAGCCTCGTACCCTGAGAGCGCCGGAACGGCCTAAGATTCTCATCACGGCTATCCGCTAAAAGCTTTAAATACGGTGTCAATCTATTCAAAAAGCTTAATGCTAAGAATATTAATGATATCTGCGCATGTGCGTGAACTTGTCTCTTGAAATTTCGATTAAATATAGAAATATTTTGAGATTAAATTTTAGTTTTGAGTCATATGATTTGGAATAATTCATAGTAACTGTAGGAAGAATAGACAATAATAGCTAAAATAAATTTAAAAAATAAAGCATATAAAACTATTTGCAAAGTTTCGGGAATCGAACTGAAGTCCTGCAAAAAGGAGTGTCACACACACCCTGCCGATCTCGCCACCAAGCCTCGTACCCTGAGAGCGCCGGAACGGCCTAAGATTCTCATTACGGCTATCCGCTAAAAGCTTTAAATACGGTGTCAATCTATTCAAAAAGCTTAATGCTAAGAATATTAATGATATCTGCGCATGTGCGTGAACTTGTCTCTTGAAATTTCGATTAAATATAGAAATATTTTGAGATTAAATTTTAGTTTTGAGTCATATGATTTGGAATAATTCATAGTAACTGTAGGAAGAATAGAAAATAATAGCTAAAATAAATTTAAAAAATAAAGCATATAAAACTATTTGCAAAGTTTCGGGAATCGAACTGAAGTCCTGCAAAAAGGAGTGTCACACCATGCCGATCTTGCCACCAAGCCTCGTACCCTGAGAGCGCCGGAACGGCCTAAGATTCCCATCACGGCTATCAGCTAAAAGCTTTAAATACGGTGTCAATCTATTCAAAAAGCTTAATGCTAAGAATATTAATGATATCTGCGCATGTGCGTGAACTTGTCTCCTGAAATTTCGATTAAATATAGAAATATTTTGAGATTAAATTTTATTTTTGAGTCATATGATTTGGAATAATTCATAGTAACTGTAGGAAGAATAGAGAATAATAGCTAAAATAAATTTAAAAAATAAAGCATATAAAACTATTTGCAAAGTTTCGGGAATCGAACTGAAGTCCTGCAAAAAGGAGTGTCACACCATGCCGATCTTGCCACCAAGCCTCGTACCCTGTGAGCGCCGGAACGGCCTAAGATTCTCATCACGTCTATCCGCTAAAAGCTTTAAATACGGTGTCAATCTATTCAAAAAGCTTACTGCTAAGAATATTAATGATATCTGCGCATGTGCGTGAACTTGTCTCTTGAAATTTCGATTAAATATAGAAATATTTTGAGATTAAATTTTATTTTTGAGTCATATGATTTGGAATATTTCATAGTAACTGTAGGAAGAATTGAGAATAATAGCTAAAATAAATTTAAAAAATAAAGCATATAAAACTATTTGCAAAGTTTCGGGAATTGAACTGAAGTCCTGCAAAAAGGAGAGACACACACTCCCTGCCGATCTTGCCACCAAGCCTCGTACCCTGAGAGCGCCGGAACGGCCTAAGATTCTCATCACGTCTATCCGCTAAAAGCTTTAAATACGGTGTCAATCTATTCAAAAAGCTTACTGCTAAGAATATTAATGATATCTGCGCATGTGCGTGAACTTGTCTCTTGAAATTTCGATTAAATATAGAAATATTTTGAGATTAAATTTTATTTTTGAGTCATATGATTTGGAATAATTCATAGTAACTGTAGGAAGAATAGAGAATAATAGCTAAAATAAATTTAGAAAATAAAGCATATAAAACTATTTGCAAAGTTTCGGGAATTGAACTGAAGTCCTGCAAAAAGGAGTGTCACACCATGCCGATCTTGCCACCAAGCCTCGTACCCTGAGAGCGCCGGAACGGCCTAAGATTCTCATCACGTCTATCCGTTAAAAGCTTTAAATACGGTGTCAATCTATTCAAAAAGCTTAATGCTAAGAATATTAATGATATCTGCGCATGTGCGTGAACTTGTCTCTTGAAATTTCGATTAAATATAGAAATATTTTGAGATTAAATTTTAGTTTTGAGTCATATGATTTGGAATAATTCATAGTAACTGTAGGAAGAATAGAAAATAATAGCTAAAATAAATTTAAAAAATAAAGCATATAAAACTATTTGCAAAGTTTCGGGAATCGAACTGAAGTCCTGCAAAAAGGAGCGTCACACCATGCCGATCTTGCCACCAAGCCTCGTACCCTGAGAGCGCCGGAACGGCCTAAGATTCCCATCACGGCTATCAGCTAAAAGCTTTAAATACGGTGTCAATCTATTCAAAAAGCTTAATGCTAAGAATATTAATGATATCTGCGCATGTGCGTGAACTTGTCTCCTGAAATTTCGATTAAATATAGAAATATTTTGAGATTAAATTTTATTTTTGAGTCATATGATTTGGAATAATTCATAGTAACTGTAGGAAGAATAGAGAATAATAGCTAAAATAAATTTAAAAAATAAAGCATATAAAACTATTTGCAAATTTTCGGGAATCGAACTGAAGTCCTGCAAAAAGGAGTGTCACACCATGCCGATCTTGCCACCAAGCCTCGTACCCTGAGAGCGCCGGAACGGCCTAAGATTCTCATCACGTCTATCCGCTAAAAGCTTTAAATACGGTGTCAATCTATTCAAAATGCTTACTGCTAAGAATATTAATGATATCTGCGCATGTGCGTGAACTTGTCTCTTGAAATTTCGATTAAATATAGAAATATTTTGAGATTAAATTTTATTTTTGAGTCATATGATTTGGAATAATTCATAGTAACTGTAGGAAGAATAGAGAATAATAGCTAAAATAAATTTAAAAAATAAAGCATATAAAACTATTTGCAAAGTTTCGGGAATCGAACTGAAGTCCTGCAAAAAGGCGTGTCACACCATGCCGATCTTGCCACCAAGCCTCGTACCCTGAGAGCGCCGGAACGGCCTAAGATTCTCATCACGTCTATCCGCTAAAAGCTTTAAATACGGTGTCAATCTATTCAAAAAGCTTACTGCTAAGAATATTAATGATATCTGCGCATGTGCGTGAACTTGTCTCTTGAAATTTCGATTAAATATAGAAATATTTTGAGATTAAATTTTATTTTTGAGTCATATGATTTGGAATAATTCATAGTAACTGTAGGAAGAATTGAGAATAATAGCTAAAATAAATTTAAAAAATAAAGCATATAAAACTATTTGCAAAGTTTCGGGAATTGAACTGAAATCCTGCAAAAAGGAGAGACACACACTCCCTGCCGATCTTGCCACCAAGCCTCGTACCCTGAGAGCGCCGGAACGGCCTAAGATTCTCATCACGGCTATCCGCTAAAAGCTTTAAATACGGTGTCAATCTATTCAAAAAGCTTAATGCTAAGAATATTAATGATATCTGCGCATGTGCGTGAACTTGTCTCTTGAAATTTCGATTAAATATAGAAATATTTTGAGATTAAATTTTATTTTTGAGTCATATGATTTGGAATAATTCATAGTAACTGTAGGAAGAATAGAGAATAATAGCTAAAATAAATTTAAAAAATAAAGCATATAAAACTATTTGCAAAGTTTCGGGAATCGAACTGAAGTCCTGCAAAAAGGAGTGTCACACCATGCCGATCTTGTCACCAAGCCTCGTACCCTGAGAGCGCCGGAACGGCCTAAGATTCCCATCACGGCTATCAGCTAAAAGCTTTAAATACTGTGTCAATCTATTCAAAAAGCTTAATGCTAAGAATATTAATGATATCTGCGCATGTGCGTGAACTTGTCTCTTGAAATTTCGATTAAATATAGAAATATTTTGAGATTAAATTTTATTTTTGAGTCATATGATTTGGAATAATTCATAGTAACTGTAGGAAGAATAGAGAATAATAGCTAAAATAAATTTAAAAAATAAAGCATATAAAACTATTTGCAAAGTTTCGGGAATCGAACTGAAGTCCTGCAAAAAGGAGTATCACACCATGCCGATCTTGCCACCAAGCCTCGTACCCTGAGAGCGCCGGAACGGCCTAAGATTCTCATCACGTCTATCCGCTAAAAGCTTTAAATACGGTGTCAATCTATTCAAAAAGCTTACTGCTAAGAATATTAATGATATCTGCGCATGTGCGTGAACTTGTCTCTTGAAATTTCGATTAAATATAGAAATATTTTGAGATTAAATTTTATTTTTGAGTCATATGATTTGGAATAAATCATAGTAACTGTAGGAAGAATAGAGAATAATAGCTAAAATAAATTTAGAAAATAAAGCATATAAAACTATTTGCAAAGTTTCGGGAATTGAACTGAAGTCCTGCAAAAAGGAGTGTCACACAAACCCTGCCGATCTTGCCACCAAGCCTCGTACCCTGAGAGCGCCGGAACGGCCTAAGATTCTCATCACGGCTATCCGCTAAAAGCTTTAAATACGGTGTCAATCTATTCAAAAAGCTTAATGCTAAGAATATTAATGATATCTGCGCATGTGCGTGAACTTGTCTCTTGAAATTTCGATTAAATATAGAAATATTTTGAGATTAAATTTTATTTTTGAGTCATATGATTTGGAATAATTCATAGTAACTGTAGGAAGAATGGAGAATAAGAGCGAAAATAAATTTAAAAAATAAAGCATATAAAACTATTTGCAAAGTTTCGGGAATCGAACTGAAGTCCTGCAAAAAAGAGTGTCACACCATGCCGATCTTGCCACCAAGCCTCGTACCCTGAGAGCGCCGGAACGGCCTAAGATTCCCATCACGGCTATCAGCTAAAAGCTTTAAATACTGTGTCAATCTATTCAAATAGCTTAATGCTAAGAATATTAATGATATCTGCGCATGTGCGTGAACTTGTCTCTTGAAATTTCGATTAAATATAGAAATATTTTGAGATTAAATTTTATTTTTGAGTCATATGATTTGGAATAATTCATAGTAACTGTAGGAAGAATAGAGAATAATAGCTAAAATAAATTTAAAAATTAAAGCATATAAAACTATTTGCAAAGTTTCGGGAATCGAACTGAAGTCCTGCAAAAAGGAGTGTCACACCATGCCGATCTTGCCACCAAGCCTCGTACCCTGAGAGCGCCGGAACGGCCTAAGATTCCCATCACGGCTATCAGCTAAAAGCTTTAAATACGGTGTCAATCTATTCAAAAAGCTTAATGCTAAGAATATTAATGATATCTGCGCATGTGCGTGAACTTGTCTCTTGAAATTTCGATTAAATATAGAAATATTTTGAGATTAAATTTTATTTTTGAGTCATATGATTTGGAATAATTCATAGTAACTGTAGGAAGAATAGAGAATAATAGCTAAAATAAATTTAAAAAATAAAGCATATAAAACTATTTGCAAAGTTTCGGGAATCGAACTGAAGTCCTGCAAAAAGGCGTGTCACACCATGCCGATCTTGCCACCAAGCCTCGTACCCTGAGAGCGCCGGAACGGCCTAAGATTCTCATCACGTCTATCCGCTAAAAGCTTTAAATACGGTGTCAATCTATTCAAAAAGCTTACTGCTAAGAATATTAATGATATCTGCGCATGTGCGTGAACTTGTCTCTTGAAATTTCGATTAAATATAGAAATATTTTGAGATTAAATTTTATTTTTGAGTCATATGATTTGGAATAATTCATAGTAACTGTAGGAAGAATTGAGAATAATAGCTAAAATAAATTTAAAAAATAAAGCATATAAAACTATTTGCAAAGTTTCGGGAATTGAACTGAAGTCCTGCAAAAAGGAGAGACACACACTCCCTGCCGATTTGTCACCAAGCCTCGTACCCTGAGAGCGCCGGAACGGCCTAAGATTCTCATCACGGCTATCAGCTAAAAGCTTTAAATACGGTGTCAATCTATTCAAAAAGCTTACTGCTAAGAATATTAATGATATCTGCGCATGTGCGTGAACTTGTCTCTTGAAATTTCGATTAAATATAGAAATATTTTGAGATTAAATTTTATTTTTGAGTCATATGATTTGGAATAATTAATAGTAACTGTAGGAAGAATAGAGAATAATAGCTAAAATAAATTTAAAAAATAAAGCATATAAAACTATTTGCAAAGTTTCGGGAATCGAACTGAAGTCCTGCAAAAAGGAGTGTCACACCATGCCGATCTTGCCACCAAGCCTCGTACCCTGAGAGCGCCGGAACGGCCTAAGATTCTCATCACGTCTATCCGCTAAAAGCTTTAAATACGGTGTCAATCTATTCAAAAAGCTTACTGCTAAGAATATTAATGATATCTGCGCATGTGCGTGAACTTGTCTCTTGAAATTTCGATTAAATATAGAAATATTTTGAGATTAAATTTTATTTTTGAGTCATATGATTTGGAATAATTCATAGTAACTGTAGGAAGAATTGAGAATAATAGCTAAAATAAATTTAAAAAATAAAGCATATAAAACTATTTGCAAAGTTTCGGGAATTGAACTGAAATCCTGCAAAAAGGAGAGACACACACTCCCTGCCGATCTTGCCACCAAGCCTCGTACCCTGAGAGCGCCGGAACGGCCTAAGATTCTCATCACGGCTATCAGCTAAAAGCTTTAAATACGGTGTCAATCTATTCAAAAAGCTTACTGCTAAGAATATTAATGATATCTGCGCATGTGCGTGAACTTGTCTCTTGAAATTTCGATTAAATATAGAAATATTTTGAGATTAAATTTTATTTTTGAGTCATATGATTTGGAATAATTCATAGTAACTGTAGGAAAAATAGAGAATAATAGCTAAAATAAATTTAAAAAATAAAGCATATAAAACTATTTGCAAAGTTTCGGGAATCGAACTGAAGTCCTGCAAAAAGGAGTGTCACACCATGCCGATCTTGCCACCAAGCCTCGTACCCTGTGAGCGCCGGAACGGCCTAAGATTCTCATCACGTCTATCCGCTAAAAGCTTTAAATACGGTGTCAATCTATTCAAAAAGCTTACTGCTAAGAATATTAATGATATCTGCGCATGTGCGTGAACTTGTCTCTTGAAATTTCGATTAAATATAGAAATATTTTGAGATTAAATTTTATTTTTGAGTCATATGATTTGGAATAAATCATAGTAACTGTAGGAAGAATAGAGAATAATAGCTAAAATAAATTTAGAAAATAAAGCATATAAAACTATTTGCAAAGTTTCGGGAATTGAACTGAAGTCCTGCAAAAAGGAGTGTCACACAAACCCTGCCGATCTTGCCACCAAGCCTCGTACCCTGAGAGCGCCGGAACGGCCTAAGATTCTCATCACGGCTATCCGCTAAAAGCTTTAAATACGGTGTCAATCTATTCAAAAAGCTTAATGCTAAGAATATTAATGATATCTGCGCATGTGCGTGAACTTGTCTCTTGAAATTTCGATTAAATATAGAAATATTTTGAGATTAAATTTTATTTTTGAGTCATATGATTTGGAATAATTCATAGTAACTGTAGGAAGAATAGAGAATAATAGCTAAAATAAATTTAAAAAATAAAGCATATAAAACTATTTGCAAAGTTTCGGGAATCGAACTGAAGTCCTGCAAAAAGGAGTGTCACACCATGCCGATCTTGTCACCAAGCCTCGTACCCTGAGAGCGCCGGAACGGCCTAAGATTCCCATCACGGCTATCAGCTAAAAGCTTTAAATACTGTGTCAATCTATTCAAAAAGCTTAATGCTAAGAATATTAATGATATCTGCGCATGTGCGTGAACTTGTCTCTTGAAATTTCGATTAAATATAGAAATATTTTGAGATTAAATTTTATTTTTGAGTCATATGATTTGGAATAATTCATAGTAACTGTAGGAAGAATAGAGAATAATAGCTAAAATAAATTTAAAAAATAAAGCATATAAAACTATTTGCAAAGTTTCGGGAATCGAACTGAAGTCCTGCAAAAAGGAGTATCACACCATGCCGATCTTGCCACCAAGCCTCGTACCCTGAGAGCGCCGGAACGGCCTAAGATTCTCATCACGTCTATCCGCTAAAAGCTTTAAATACGGTGTCAATCTATTCAAAAAGCTTACTGCTAAGAATATTAATGATATCTGCGCATGTGCGTGAACTTGTCTCTTGAAATTTCGATTAAATATAGAAATATTTTGAGATTAAATTTTATTTTTGAGTCATATGATTTGGAATAAATCATAGTAACTGTAGGAAGAATAGAGAATAATAGCTAAAATAAATTTAGAAAATAAAGCATATAAAACTATTTGCAAAGTTTCGGGAATTGAACTGAAGTCCTGCAAAAAGGAGTGTCACACAAACCCTGCCGATCTTGCCACCAAGCCTCGTACCCTGAGAGCGCCGGAACGGCCTAAGATTCTCATCACGGCTATCCGCTAAAAGCTTTAAATACGGTGTCAATCTATTCAAAAAGCTTAATGCTAAGAATATTAATGATATCTGCGCATGTGCGTGAACTTGTCTCTTGAAATTTCGATTAAATATAGAAATATTTTGAGATTAAATTTTATTTTTGAGTCATATGATTTGGAATAATTCATAGTAACTGTAGGAAGAATGGAGAATAAGAGCGAAAATAAATTTAAAAAATAAAGCATATAAAACTATTTGCAAAGTTTCGGGAATCGAACTGAAGTCCTGCAAAAAAGAGTGTCACACCATGCCGATCTTGCCACCAAGCCTCGTACCCTGAGAGCGCCGGAACGGCCTAAGATTCCCATCACGGCTATCAGCTAAAAGCTTTAAATACTGTGTCAATCTATTCAAATAGCTTAATGCTAAGAATATTAATGATATCTGCGCATGTGCGTGAACTTGTCTCTTGAAATTTCGATTAAATATAGAAATATTTTGAGATTAAATTTTATTTTTGAGTCATATGATTTGGAATAATTCATAGTAACTGTAGGAAGAATAGAGAATAATAGCTAAAATAAATTTAAAAATTAAAGCATATAAAACTATTTGCAAAGTTTCGGGAATCGAACTGAAGTCCTGCAAAAAGGAGTGTCACACCATGCCGATCTTGCCACCAAGCCTCGTACCCTGAGAGCGCCGGAACGGCCTAAGATTCCCATCACGGCTATCAGCTAAAAGCTTTAAATACGGTGTCAATCTATTCAAAAAGCTTAATGCTAAGAATATTAATGATATCTGCGCATGTGCGTGAACTTGTCTCTTGAAATTTCGATTAAATATAGAAATATTTTGAGATTAAATTTTATTTTTGAGTCATATGATTTGGAATAATTAATAGTAACTGTAGGAAGAATTGAGAATAATAGCTAAAATAAATTTAAAAAATAAAGCATATAAAACTATTTGCAAAGTTTCGGGAATTGAACTGAAGTCCTGCAAAAAGGAGAGTCACACACTCCCTGCCGATCTTGCCACCAAGCCTCGTACCCTGAGAGCGCCGGAACGGCCTAAGATTCTCATCACGGCTATCAGCTAAAAGCTTTAAATACGGTGTCAATCTATTCAAAAAGCTTACTGCTAAGAATATTAATGATATCTGCGCATGTGCGTGAACTTGTCTCTTGAAATTTCGATTAAATATAGAAATATTTTGAGATTAAATTTTATTTTTGAGTCATATGATTTGGAATAATTCATAGTAACTGTAGGAAGAATAGAGAATAATAGCTAAAATAAATTTAAAAATTAAAGCATATAAAACTATTTGCAAAGTTTCGGGAATCGAACTGAAGTCCTGCAAAAAGGAGTGTCACACCATGCCGATCTTGCCACCAAGCCTCGTACACTGAGAGCGCCGGAACGGCCTAAGATTCTCATCACGTCTATCCGCTAAAAGCTTTAAATACGGTGTCAATCTATTCAAAAAGCTTACTGCTAAGAATATTAATGATATCTGCGCATGTGCGTGAACTTGTCTCTTGAAATTTCGATTAAATATAGAAATATTTTGAGATTAAATTTTATTTTTGAGTCATATGATTTGGAATAATTCATAGTAACTGTAGGAAGAATTGAGAATAATAGCTAAAATAAATTTAAAAAATAAAGCATATAAAACTATTTGCAAAGTTTCGGGAATTGAACTGAAATCCTGCAAAAAGGAGAGACACACACTCCCTGCCGATCTTGCCACCAAGCCTCGTACCCTGAGAGCGCCGGAACGGCCTAAGATTCTCATCACGGCTATCAGCTAAAAGCTTTAAATACGGTGTCAATCTATTCAAAAAGCTTACTGCTAAGAATATTAATGATATCTGCGCATGTGCGTGAACTTGTCTCTTGAAATTTCGATTAAATATAGAAATATTTTGAGATTAAATTTTATTTTTGAGTCATATGATTTGGAATAATTCATAGTAACTGTAGGAAAAATAGAGAATAATAGCTAAAATAAATTTAAAAAATAAAGCATATAAAACTATTTGCAAAGTTTCGGGAATCGAACTGAAGTCCTGCAAAAAGGAGTGTCACACCATGCCGATCTTGCCACCAAGCCTCGTACCCTGTGAGCGCCGGAACGGCCTAAGATTCTCATCACGTCTATCCGCTAAAAGCTTTAAATACGGTGTCAATCTATTCAAAAAGCTTACTGCTAAGAATATTAATGATATCTGCGCATGTGCGTGAACTTGTCTCTTGAAATTTCGATTAAATATAGAAATATTTTGAGATTAAATTTTATTTTTGAGTCATATGATTTGGAATAAATCATAGTAACTGTAGGAAGAATAGAGAATAATAGCTAAAATAAATTTAGAAAATAAAGCATATAAAACTATTTGCAAAGTTTCGGGAATTGAACTGAAGTCCTGCAAAAAGGAGTGTCACACAAACCCTGCCGATCTTGCCACCAAGCCTCGTACCCTGAGAGCGCCGGAACGGCCTAAGATTCTCATCACGGCTATCCGCTAAAAGCTTTAAATACGGTGTCAATCTATTCAAAAAGCTTAATGCTAAGAATATTAATGATATCTGCGCATGTGCGTGAACTTGTCTCTTGAAATTTCGATTAAATATAGAAATATTTTGAGATTAAATTTTATTTTTGAGTCATATGATTTGGAATAATTCATAGTAACTGTAGGAAGAATAGAGAATAATAGCTAAAATAAATTTAAAAAATAAAGCATATAAAACTATTTGCAAAGTTTCGGGAATCGAACTGAAGTCCTGCAAAAAGGAGTGTCACACCATGCCGATCTTGTCACCAAGCCTCGTACCCTGAGAGCGCCGGAACGGCCTAAGATTCCCATCACGGCTATCAGCTAAAAGCTTTAAATACTGTGTCAATCTATTCAAAAAGCTTAATGCTAAGAATATTAATGATATCTGCGCATGTGCGTGAACTTGTCTCTTGAAATTTCGATTAAATATAGAAATATTTTGAGATTAAATTTTATTTTTGAGTCATATGATTTGGAATAATTCATAGTAACTGTAGGAAGAATAGAGAATAATAGCTAAAATAAATTTAAAAAATAAAGCATATAAAACTATTTGCAAAGTTTCGGGAATCGAACTGAAGTCCTGCAAAAAGGAGTATCACACCATGCCGATCTTGCCACCAAGCCTCGTACCCTGAGAGCGCCGGAACGGCCTAAGATTCTCATCACGTCTATCCGCTAAAAGCTTTAAATACGGTGTCAATCTATTCAAAAAGCTTACTGCTAAGAATATTAATGATATCTGCGCATGTGCGTGAACTTGTCTCTTGAAATTTCGATTAAATATAGAAATATTTTGAGATTAAATTTTATTTTTGAGTCATATGATTTGGAATAAATCATAGTAACTGTAGGAAGAATAGAGAATAATAGCTAAAATAAATTTAGAAAATAAAGCATATAAAACTATTTGCAAAGTTTCGGGAATTGAACTGAAGTCCTGCAAAAAGGAGTGTCACACAAACCCTGCCGATCTTGCCACCAAGCCTCGTACCCTGAGAGCGCCGGAACGGCCTAAGATTCTCATCACGGCTATCCGCTAAAAGCTTTAAATACGGTGTCAATCTATTCAAAAAGCTTAATGCTAAGAATATTAATGATATCTGCGCATGTGCGTGAACTTGTCTCTTGAAATTTCGATTAAATATAGAAATATTTTGAGATTAAATTTTATTTTTGAGTCATATGATTTGGAATAATTCATAGTAACTGTAGGAAGAATGGAGAATAAGAGCGAAAATAAATTTAAAAAATAAAGCATATAAAACTATTTGCAAAGTTTCGGGAATCGAACTGAAGTCCTGCAAAAAAGAGTGTCACACCATGCCGATCTTGCCACCAAGCCTCGTACCCTGAGAGCGCCGGAACGGCCTAAGATTCCCATCACGGCTATCAGCTAAAAGCTTTAAATACTGTGTCAATCTATTCAAATAGCTTAATGCTAAGAATATTAATGATATCTGCGCATGTGCGTGAACTTGTCTCTTGAAATTTCGATTAAATATAGAAATATTTTGAGATTAAATTTTATTTTTGAGTCATATGATTTGGAATAATTCATAGTAACTGTAGGAAGAATAGAGAATAATAGCTAAAATAAATTTAAAAATTAAAGCATATAAAACTATTTGCAAAGTTTCGGGAATCGAACTGAAGTCCTGCAAAAAGGAGTGTCACACCATGCCGATCTTGCCACCAAGCCTCGTACCCTGAGAGCGCCGGAACGGCCTAAGATTCCCATCACGGCTATCAGCTAAAAGCTTTAAATACGGTGTCAATCTATTCAAAAAGCTTAATGCTAAGAATATTAATGATATCTGCGCATGTGCGTGAACTTGTCTCTTGAAATTTCGATTAAATATAGAAATATTTTGAGATTAAATTTTATTTTTGAGTCATATGATTTGGAATAATTAATAGTAACTGTAGGAAGAATTGAGAATAATAGCTAAAATAAATTTAAAAAATAAAGCATATAAAACTATTTGCAAAGTTTCGGGAATTGAACTGAAGTCCTGCAAAAAGGAGAGTCACACACTCCCTGCCGATCTTGCCACCAAGCCTCGTACCCTGAGAGCGCCGGAACGGCCTAAGATTCTCATCACGGCTATCAGCTAAAAGCTTTAAATACGGTGTCAATCTATTCAAAAAGCTTACTGCTAAGAATATTAATGATATCTGCGCATGTGCGTGAACTTGTCTCTTGAAATTTCGATTAAATATAGAAATATTTTGAGATTAAATTTTATTTTTGAGTCATATGATTTGGAATAATTCATAGTAACTGTAGGAAGAATAGAGAATAATAGCTAAAATAAATTTAAAAATTAAAGCATATAAAACTATTTGCAAAGTTTCGGGAATCGAACTGAAGTCCTGCAAAAAGGAGTGTCACACCATGCCGATCTTGCCACCAAGCCTCGTACACTGAGAGCGCCGGAACGGCCTAAGATTCCCATCACGGCTATCAGCTAAAAGCTTTAAATACGGTGTCAATCTATTCAAAAAGCTTAATGCTAAGAATATTAATGATATCTGCGCATGTGCGTGAACTTGTCTCTTGAAATTTCGATTAAATATAGAAATATTTTGAGATTAAATTTTATTTTTGAGTCATATGATTTGGAATAATTAATAGTAACTGTAGGAAGAATTGAGAATAATAGCTAAAATAAATTTAAAAAATAAAGCATATAAAACTATTTGCAAAGTTTCGGGAATTGAACTGAAGTCCTGCAAAAAGGAGAGTCACACACTCCCTGCCGATCTTGCCACCAAGCCTCGTACCCTGAGAGCGCCGGAACGGCCTAAGATTCTCATCACGGCTATCAGCTAAAAGCTTTAAATACTGTGTCAATCTATTCAAATAGCTTAATGCTAAGAATATTAATGATATCTGCGCATGTGCGTGAACTTGTCTTTTGAAATTTCGATTAAATATAGAAATATTTTGAGATTAAATTTTATTTTTGAGTCATATGATTTGGAATAATTCATAGTAACTGTAGGAAGAATAGAGAATAATAGCTAAAATAAATTTAAAAAATAAAGCATATAAAACTATTTGCAAAGTTTCGGGAATCGAACTGAAGTCCTGCAAAAAGGAGTGTCACACCATGCCGATCTTGTCACCAAGCCTCGTACCCTGAGAGCGCCGGAACGGCCTAAGATTCCCATCACGGCTATCAGCTAAAAGCTTTAAATACTGTGTCAATCTATTCAAAAAGCTTAATGCTAAGAATATTAATGATATCTGCGCATGTGCGTGAACTTGTCTCTTGAAATTTCGATTAAATATAGAAATATTTTGAGATTAAATTTTATTTTTGAGTCATATGATTTGGAATAATTCATAGTAACTGTAGGAAGAATAGAGAATAATAGCTAAAATAAATTTAAAAAATAAAGCATATAAAACTATTTGCAAAGTTTCGGGAATCGAACTGAAGTCCTGCAAAAAGGAGTGTCACACCATGCCGATCTTGCCACCAAGCCTCGTACCCTGAGAGCGCCGGAACGGCCTAAGATTCTCATCACGTCTATCCGCTAAAAGCTTTAAATACGGTCTCAATCTATTCAAAAAGCTTACTGCTAAGAATATTAATGATATCTGCGCATGTGCGTGAACTTGTCTCTTGAAATTTCGATTAAATATAGAAATATTTTGAGATTAAATTTTATTTTTGAGTCATATGATTTGGAATAAATCATAGTAACTGTAGGAAGAATAGAGAATAATAGCTAAAATAAATTTAGAAAATAAAGCATATAAAACTATTTGCAAAGTTTCGGGAATTGAACTGAAGTCCTGCAAAAAGGAGTGTCACACAAACCCTGCCGATCTTGCCACCAAGCCTCGTACCCTGAGAGCGCCGGAACGGCCTAAGATTCCCATCACGGCTATCAGCTAAAAGCTTTAAATACTGTGTCAATCTATTCAAATAGCTTAATGCTAAGAATATTAATGATATCTGCGCATGTGCGTGAACTTGTCTTTTGAAATTTCGATTAAATATAGAAATATTTTGAGATTAAATTTTATTTTTGAGTCATATGATTTGGAATAATTCATAGTAACTGTAGGAAGAATAGAGAATAATAGCTAAAATAAATTTAAAAAATAAAGCATATAAAACTATTTGCAAAGTTTCGGGAATCGAACTGAAGTCCTGCAAAAAGGAGTGTCACACCATGCCGATCTTGTCACCAAGCCTCGTACCCTGAGAGCGCCGGAACGGCCTAAGATTCCCATCACGGCTATCAGCTAAAAGCTTTAAATACTGTGTCAATCTATTCAAAAAGCTTAATGCTAAGAATATTAATGATATCTGCGCATGTGCGTGAACTTGTCTCTTGAAATTTCGATTAAATATAGAAATATTTTGAGATTAAATTTTATTTTTGAGTCATATGATTTGGAATAATTCATAGTAACTGTAGGAAGAATAGAGAATAATAGCTAAAATAAATTTAAAAAATAAAGCATATAAAACTATTTGCAAAGTTTCGGGAATCGAACTGAAGTCCTGCAAAAAGGAGTGTCACACCATGCCGATCTTGCCACCAAGCCTCGTACCCTGAGAGCGCCGGAACGGCCTAAGATTCTCATCACGTCTATCCGCTAAAAGCTTTAAATACGGTCTCAATCTATTCAAAAAGCTTACTGCTAAGAATATTAATGATATCTGCGCATGTGCGTGAACTTGTCTCTTGAAATTTCGATTAAATATAGAAATATTTTGAGATTAAATTTTATTTTTGAGTCATATGATTTGGAATAAATCATAGTAACTGTAGGAAGAATAGAGAATAATAGCTAAAATAAATTTAGAAAATAAAGCATATAAAACTATTTGCAAAGTTTCGGGAATTGAACTGAAGTCCTGCAAAAAGGAGTGTCACACAAACCCTGCCGATCTTGCCACCAAGCCTCGTACCCTGAGAGCGCCGGAACGGCCTAAGATTCTCATCACGGCTATCCGCTAAAAGCTTTAAATACGGTGTCAATCTATTCAAAAAGCTTAATGCTAAGAATATTAATGATATCTGCGCATGTGCGTGAACTTGTCTCTTGAAATTTCGATTAAATATAGAAATATTTTGAGATTAAATTTTATTTTTGAGTCATATGATTTGGAATAATTCATAGTAACTGTAGGAAGAATGGAGAATAAGAGCGAAAATAAATTTAAAAAATAAAGCATATAAAACTATTTGCAAAGTTTCGGGAATCGAACTGAAGTCCTGCAAAAAAGAGTGTCACACCATGCCGATCTTGCCACCAAGCCTCGTACCCTGAGAGCGCCGGAACGGCCTAAGATTCCCATCACGGCTATCAGCTAAAAGCTTTAAATACTGTGTCAATCTATTCAAATAGCTTAATGCTAAGAATATTAATGATATCTGCGCATGTGCGTGAACTTGTCTCTTGAAATTTCGATTAAATATAGAAATATTTTGAGATTAAATTTTATTTTTGAGTCATATGATTTGGAATAATTCATAGTAACTGTAGGAAGAATAGAGAATAATAGCTAAAATAAATTTAAAAATTAAAGCATATAAAACTATTTGCAAAGTTTCGGGAATCGAACTGAAGTCCTGCAAAAAGGAGTGTCACACCATGCCGATCTTGCCACCAAGCCTCGTACCCTGAGAGCGCCGGAACGGCCTAAGATTCCCATCACGGCTATCAGCTAAAAGCTTTAAATACGGTGTCAATCTATTCAAAAAGCTTAATGCTAAGAATATTAATGATATCTGCGCATGTGCGTGAACTTGTCTCTTGAAATTTCGATTAAATATAGAAATATTTTGAGATTAAATTTTATTTTTGAGTCATATGATTTGGAATAATTCATAGTAACTGTAGGAAGAATGGAGAATAAGAGCGAAAATAAATTTAAAAAATAAAGCATATAAAACTATTTGCAAAGTTTCGGGAATCGAACTGAAGTCCTGCAAAAAAGAGTGTCACACCATGCCGATCTTGCCACCAAGCCTCGTACCCTGAGAGCGCCGGAACGGCCTAAGATTCCCATCACGGCTATCAGCTAAAAGCTTTAAATACTGTGTCAATCTATTCAAATAGCTTAATGCTAAGAATATTAATGATATCTGCGCATGTGCGTGAACTTGTCTCTTGAAATTTCGATTAAATATAGAAATATTTTGAGATTAAATTTTATTTTTGAGTCATATGATTTGGAATAATTCATAGTAACTGTAGGAAGAATAGAGAATAATAGCTAAAATAAATTTAAAAATTAAAGCATATAAAACTATTTGCAAAGTTTCGGGAATCGAACTGAAGTCCTGCAAAAAGGAGTGTCACACCATGCCGATCTTGCCACCAAGCCTCGTACCCTGAGAGCGCCGGAACGGCCTAAGATTCCCATCACGGCTATCAGCTAAAAGCTTTAAATACGGTGTCAATCTATTCAAAAAGCTTAATGCTAAGAATATTAATGATATCTGCGCATGTGCGTGAACTTGTCTCTTGAAATTTCGATTAAATATAGAAATATTTTGAGATTAAATTTTATTTTTGAGTCATATGATTTGGAATAATTCATAGTAACTGTAGGAAGAATGGAGAATAAGAGCGAAAATAAATTTAAAAAATAAAGCATATAAAACTATTTGCAAAGTTTCGGGAATCGAACTGAAGTCCTGCAAAAAAGAGTGTCACACCATGCCGATCTTGCCACCAAGCCTCGTACCCTGAGAGCGCCGGAACGGCCTAAGATTCCCATCACGGCTATCAGCTAAAAGCTTTAAATACTGTGTCAATCTATTCAAATAGCTTAATGCTAAGAATATTAATGATATCTGCGCATGTGCGTGAACTTGTCTCTTGAAATTTCGATTAAATATAGAAATATTTTGAGATTAAATTTTATTTTTGAGTCATATGATTTGGAATAATTCATAGTAACTGTAGGAAGAATAGAGAATAATAGCTAAAATAAATTTAAAAATTAAAGCATATAAAACTATTTGCAAAGTTTCGGGAATCGAACTGAAGTCCTGCAAAAAGGAGTGTCACACCATGCCGATCTTGCCACCAAGCCTCGTACCCTGAGAGCGCCGGAACGGCCTAAGATTCCCATCACGGCTATCAGCTAAAAGCTTTAAATACGGTGTCAATCTATTCAAAAAGCTTAATGCTAAGAATATTAATGATATCTGCGCATGTGCGTGAACTTGTCTCTTGAAATTTCGATTAAATATAGAAATATTTTGAGATTAAATTTTATTTTTGAGTCATATGATTTGGAATAATTAATAGTAACTGTAGGAAGAATTGAGAATAATAGCTAAAATAAATTTAAAAAATAAAGCATATAAAACTATTTGCAAAGTTTCGGGAATTGAACTGAAGTCCTGCAAAAAGGAGAGTCACACACTCCCTGCCGATCTTGCCACCAAGCCTCGTAACCTGAGAGCGCCGGAACGGCCTAAGATTCTCATCACGGCTATCAGCTAAAAGCTTTAAATACGGTGTCAATCTATTCAAAAAGCTTACTGCTAAGAATATTAATGATATCTGCGCATGTGCGTGAACTTGTCTCTTGAAATTTCGATTAAATATAGAAATATTTTGAGATTAAATTTTATTTTTGAGTCATATGATTTGGAATAATTCATAGTAACTGTAGGAAGAATAGAGAATAATAGCTAAAATAAATTTAAAAATTAAAGCATATAAAACTATTTGCAAAGTTTCGGGAATCGAACTGAAGTCCTGCAAAAAGGAGTGTCACACCATGCCGATCTTGCCACCAAGCCTCGTACACTGAGAGCGCCGGAACGGCCTAAGATTCCCATCACGGCTATCAGCTAAAAGCTTTAAATACGGTGTCAATCTATTCAAAAAGCTTAATGCTAAGAATATTAATGATATCTGCGCATGTGCGTGAACTTGTCTCTTGAAATTTCGATTAAATATAGAAATATTTTGAGATTAAATTTTATTTTTGAGTCATATGATTTGGAATAATTAATAGTAACTGTAGGAAGAATTGAGAATAATAGCTAAAATAAATTTAAAAAATAAAGCATATAAAACTATTTGCAAAGTTTCGGGAATTGAACTGAAGTCCTGCAAAAAGGAGAGTCACACACTCCCTGCCGATCTTGCCACCAAGCCTCGTACCATGAGAGCGCCGGAACGGCCTAAGATTCTCATCACGGCTATCAGCTAAAAGCTTTAAATACGGTGTCAATCTATTCAAAAAGCTTACTGCTAAGAATATTAATGATATCTGCGCATGTGCGTGAACTTGTCTCTTGAAATTTCGATTAAATATAGAAATATTTTGAGATTAAATTTTATTTTTGAGTCATATGATTTGGAATAATTCATAGTAACTGTAGGAAGAATGGAGAATAAGAGCGAAAATAAATTTAAAAAATAAAGCATATAAAACTATTTGCAAAGTTTCGGGAATCGAACTGAAGTCCTGCAAAAAGGAGTGTCACACACACCCTGCCGATTTTGCCACCACGCCTCGTACCCTGAGAGCGCCGGAACGGCCTAAGATTCTCATCACGGCTATCCGCTAAAAGCTTTAAATACGGTGTCAATCTATTCAAAAAGCTTAATGCTAAGTTTATTAATGATATCTGCGCATGTGCGTGAACTTGTCTCTTGAAATTTCGATTAAATATAGAAATATTTTGAGATTAAATTTTATTTTTGAGTCATATGATTTGGAATAATTCATAGTAACTGTAGGAAGAATGGAGAATAAGAGCGAAAATAAATTTAAAAAATAAAGCATATAAAACTATTTGCAAAGTTTCGGGAATCGAACTGAAGTCCTGCAAAAAGGAGAGTCACACACTCCCTGCCGATCTTGCCACCAAGCCTCGTACCCTGAGAGCGCCGGAACGGCCTAAGATTCTCATCACGGCTATCAGCTAAAAGCTTTAAATACGGTGTCAATCTATTCAAAAAGCTTACTGCTAAGAATATTAATGATATCTGCGCATGTGCGTGAACTTGTCTCTTGAAATTTCGATTAAATATAGAAATATTTTGAGATTAAATTTTATTTTTGAGTCATATGATTTGGAATAATTCATAGTAACTGTAGGAAGAATGGAGAATAAGAGCGAAAATAAATTTAAAAAATAAAGCATATAAAACTATTTGCAAAGTTTCGGGAATCGAACTGAAGTCCTGCAAAAAGGAGTGTCACACACACCCTGCCGATTTTGCCACCACGCCTCGTACCCTGAGAGCGCCGGAACGGCCTAAGATTCTCATCACGGCTATCCGCTAAAAGCTTTAAATACGGTGTCAATCTATTCAAAAAGCTTAATGCTAAGTATATTAATGATATCTGCGCATGTGCGTGAACTTGTCTCTTGAAATTTCGATTAAATATAGAAATATTTTGAGATTAAATTTTATTTTTGAGTCATATGATTTGGAATAATTCATAGTAACTGTAGGAAGAATGGAGAATAAGAGCGAAAATAAATTTAAAAAATAAAGCATATAAAACTATTTGCAAAGTTTCGGGAATCGAACTGAAGTCCTGCAAAAAGGAGTGTCACACCATGCCGATCTTGCCACCAAGCCTCGTACCCTGAGAGCGCCGGAACGGCCTAAGATTCCCATCACGGCTATCAGCTAAAAGCTTTAAATACTGTGTCAATCTATTCAAAAAGCTTAATGCTAAGAATATTAATGATATCTGCGCATGTGCGTGAACTTGTCTCTTGAAATTTCGATTAAATATAGAAATATTTTGAGATTAAATTTTATTTTTGAGTCATATGATTTGGAATAATTCATAGTAACTGTAGGAAGAATAAAGAATAATAGCTAAAATAAATTTAAAAAATAAAGCATATAAAACTATTTGCAAAGTTTCGGGAATCGAACTGAAGTCCTGCAAAAAGGAGTGTCACACCATGCCGATCTTGCCACCAAGCCTCGTACCCTGAGAGCGCCGGAACGGCCTAAGATTCCCATCACGGCTATCAGCTAAAAGCTTTAAATACGGTGTCAATCTATTCAAAAAGCTTAATGCTAAGAATATTAATGATATCTGCGCATGTGCGTGAACTTGTCTCTTGAAATTTCGATTAAATATAGAAATATTTTGAGATTAAATTTTATTTTTGAGTCATATGATTTGGAATAATTAATAGTAACTGTAGGAAGAATTGAGAATAATAGCTAAAATAAATTTAAAAAATAAAGCATATAAAACTATTTGCAAAGTTTCGGGAATTGAACTGAAGTCCTGCAAAAAGGAGAGTCACACACTCCCTGCCGATCTTGCCACCAAGCCTCGTACCCTGAGAGCGCCGGAACGGCCTAAGATTCTCATCACGGCTATCCGCTAAAAGCTTTAAATACGGTGTCAATCTATTCAAAAAGCTTAATGCTAAGTATATTAATGATATCTGCGCATGTGCGTGAACTTGTCTCTTGAAATTTCGATTAAATATAGAAATATTTTGAGATTAAATTTTATTTTTGAGTCATATGATTTGGAATAATTCATAGTAACTGTAGGAAGAATGGAGAATAAGAGCGAAAATAAATTTAAAAAATAAAGCATATAAAACTATTTGCAAAGTTTCGGGAATCGAACTGAAGTCCTGCAAAAAGGAGTGTCACACCATGCCGATCTTGCCACCAAGCCTCGTACCCTGAGAGCGCCGGAACGGCCTAAGATTCCCATCACGGCTATCAGCTAAAAGCTTTAAATACTGTGTCAATCTATTCAAAAAGCTTAATGCTAAGAATATTAATGATATCTGCGCATGTGCGTGAACTTGTCTCTTGAAATTTCGATTAAATATAGAAATATTTTGAGATTAAATTTTATTTTTGAGTCATATGATTTGGAATAATTCATAGTAACTGTAGGAAGAATAAAGAATAATAGCTAAAATAAATTTAAAAAATAAAGCATATAAAACTATTTGCAAAGTTTCGGGAATCGAACTGAAGTCCTGCAAAAAGGAGTGTCACACCATGCCGATCTTGCCACCAAGCCTCGTACCCTGAGAGCGCCGGAACGGCCTAAGATTCCCATCACGGCTATCAGCTAAAAGCTTTAAATACGGTGTCAATCTATTCAAAAAGCTTAATGCTAAGAATATTAATGATATCTGCGCATGTGCGTGAACTTGTCTCTTGAAATTTCGATTAAATATAGAAATATTTTGAGATTAAATTTTATTTTTGAGTCATATGATTTGGAATAATTAATAGTAACTGTAGGAAGAATTGAGAATAATAGCTAAAATAAATTTAAAAAATAAAGCATATAAAACTATTTGCAAAGTTTCGGGAATTGAACTGAAGTCCTGCAAAAAGGAGAGTCACACACTCCCTGCCGATCTTGCCACCAAGCCTCGTACCCTGAGAGCGCCGGAACGGCCTAAGATTCTCATCACGGCTATCAGCTAAAAGCTTTAAATACGGTGTCAATCTATTCAAAAAGCTTACTGCTAAGAATATTAATGATATCTGCGCATGTGCGTGAACTTGTCTCTTGAAATTTCGATTAAATATAGAAATATTTTGAGATTAAATTTTATTTTTGAGTCATATGATTTGGAATATTTCATAGTAACTGTAGGAAGAATAGACAATAATAGCTAAAATAAATTTAAAAAATAAAGCATATAAAACTATTTGCAAAGTTTCGGGAATCGAACTGAAGTCCTGCAAAAAGGAGTGTCACACACACCCTGCCGATTTTGCCACCAAGCCTCGTACCCTGAGAGCGCCGGAACGGCCTAAGATTCTCATCACGGCTATCCGCTAAAAGCTTTAAATACGGTGTCAATCTATTCAAAAAGCTTAATGCTAAGTATATTAATGATATCTGCGCATGTGCGTGAACTTGTCTCTTGAAATTTCGATTAAATATAGAAATATTTTGAGATTAAATTTTATTTTTGAGTCATATGATTTGGAATAATTCATAGTAACTGTAGGAAGAATGGAGAATAAGAGCGAAAATAAATTTAAAAAATAAAGCATATAAAACTATTTGCAAAGTTTCGGGAATCGAACTGAAGTCCTGCAAAAAGGAGTGTCACACCATGCCGATCTTGCCACCAAGCCTCGTACCCTGAGAGCGCCGGAACGGCCTAAGATTCCCATCACGGCTATCAGCTAAAAGCTTTAAATACTGTGTCAATCTATTCAAAAAGCTTAATGCTAAGAATATTAATGATATCTGCGCATGTGCGTGAACTTGTCTCTTGAAATTTCGATTAAATATAGAAATATTTTGAGATTAAATTTTATTTTTGAGTCATATGATTTGGAATAATTCATAGTAACTGTAGGAAGAATAGAGAATAATAGCTAAAATAAATTTAAAAAATAAAGCATATAAAACTATTTGCAAAGTTTCGGGAATCGAACTGAAGTCCTGCAAAAAGGAGTGTCACACCATGCCGATCTTGCCACCAAGCCTCGTACCCTGAGAGCGCCGGAACGGCCTAAGATTCTCATCACGTCTATCCGCTAAAAGCTTTAAATACGGTGTCAATCTATTCAAAAAGCTTACTGCTAAGAATATTAATGATATCTGCGCATGTGCGTGAACTTGTCTCTTGAAATTTCGATTAAATATAGAAATATTTTGAGATTAAATATTATTTTTGAGTCATATGATTTGGAATAATTCATAGTAACTGTAGGAAGAATGGAGAATAAGAGCGAAAATAAATTTAAAAAATAAAGCATATAAAACTATTTGCAAAGTTTCGGGAATCGAACTGAAGTCCTGCAAAAAGGAGTGTCACACACACCCTGCCGATTTTGCCACCACGCCTCGTACCCTGAGAGCGCCGGAACGGCCTAAGATTCTCATCACGGCTATCCGCTAAAAGCTTTAAATACGGTGTCAATCTATTCAAAAAGCTTAATGCTAAGTATATTAATGATATCTGCGCATGTGCGTGAACTTGTCTCTTGAAATTTCGATTAAATATAGAAATATTTTGAGATTAAATTTTATTTTTGAGTCATATGATTTGGAATAATTCATAGTAACTGTAGGAAGAATGGAGAATAAGAGCGAAAATAAATTTAAAAAATAAAGCATATAAAACTATTTGCAAAGTTTCGGGAATCGAACTGAAGTCCTGCAAAAAGGAGTGTCACACCATGCCGATCTTGCCACCAAGCCTCGTACCCTGAGAGCGCCGGAACGGCCTAAGATTCCCACCACGGCTATCAGCTTAAAGCTTTAAATACTGTGTCAATCTATTCAAAAAGCTTAATGCTAAGAATATTAATGATATCTGCGCATGTGCGTGAACTTGTCTCTTGAAATTTCGATTAAATATAGAAATATTTTGAGATTAAATTTTATTTTTGAGTCATATGATTTGGAATAATTCATAGTAACTGTAGGAAGAATAGAGAATAATAGCTAAAATAAATTTAAAAAATAAAGCATATAAAACTATTTGCAAAGTTTCGGGAATCGAACTGAAGTCCTGCAAAAAGGAGTGTCACACCATGCCGATCTTGCCACCAAGCCTCGTACCCTGAGAGCGCCGGAACGGCCTAAGATTCTCATCACGTCTATCCGCTAAAAGCTTTAAATACGGTGTCAATCTATTCAAAAAGCTTACTGCTAAGAATATTAATGATATCTGCGCATGTGCGTGAACTTGTCTCTTGAAATTTCGATTAAATATAGAAATATTTTGAGATTAAATTTTATTTTTGAGTCATATGATTTGGAATAATTCATAGTAACTGTAGGAAGAATGGAGAATAAGAGCGAAAATAAATTTAAAAAATAAAGCATATAAAACTATTTGCAAAGTTTCGGGAATCGAACTGAAGTCCTGCAAAAAGGAGTGTCACACACACCCTGCCGATTTTGCCACCAAGCCTCGTACCCTGAGAGCGCCGGAACGGCCTAAGATTCTCATCACGGCTATCCGCTAAAAGCTTTAAATACGGCGTCAATCTATTCAAAAAGCTTAATGCTAAGTATATTAATGATATCTGCGCATGTGCGTGAACTTGTCTCTTGAAATTTCGATTAAATATAGAAATATTTTGAGATTAAATTTTATTTTTGAGTCATATGATTTGGAATAATTCATAGTAACTGTAGGAAGAATGGAGAATAAGAGCGAAAATAAATTTAAAAAATAAAGCATATAAAACTATTTGCAAAGTTTCGGGAATCGAAATGAAGTCCTGCAAAAATGAGTGTCACACCATGCCGATCTTGCCACCAAGCCTCGTACCCTGAGAGCGCCGGAACGGCCTAAGATTCCCATCACGGCTATCAGCTAAAAGCTTTAAATACTGTGTCAATCTATTCAAAAAGCTTAATGCTAAGAATATTAATGATATCTGCGCATGTGCGTGAACTTGTCTCTTGAAATTTCGATTAAATATAGAAATATTTTGAGATTAAATTTTATTTTTGAGTCATATGATTTGGAATAATTCATAGTAACTGTAGGAAGAATAGAGAATAATAGCTAAAATAAATTTAAAAAATAAAGCATATAAAACTATTTGCAAAGTTTCGGGAATCGAACTGAAGTCCTGCAAAAAGGAGTGTCACACCATGCCGATCTTGCCACCAAGCCTCGTACCCTGAGAGCGCCGGAACGGCCTAAGATTCTCATCACGTCTATCCGCTAAAAGCTTTAAATACGGTGTCAATCTATTCAAAAAGCTTACTGCTAAGAATATTAATGATATCTGCGCATGTGCGTGAACTTGTCTCTTGAAATTTCGATTAAATATAGAAATATTTTGAGATTAAATTTTATTTTTGAGTCATATGATTTGGAATAATTCATAGTAACTGTAGGAAGAATGGAGAATAAGAGCGAAAATAAATTTAAAAAATAAAGCATATAAAACTATTTGCAAAGTTTCGGGAATCGAACTGAAGTCCTGCAAAAAAGAGTGTCACACCATGCCGATCTTGCCACCAAGCCTCGTACCCTGAGAGCGCCGGAACGGCCTAAGATTCCCATCGCGGCTATCAGCTAAAAGCTTTAAATACTGTGTCAATCTATTCAAATAGCTTAATGCTAAGAATATTAATGATATCTGCGCATGTGCGTGAACTTGTCTCTTGAAATTTCGATTAAATATAGAAATATTTTGAGATTAAATTTTATTTTTGAGTCATATGATTTGGAATAATTCATAGTAACTGTAGGAAGAATAAAGAATAATAGCTAAAATAAATTTAAAAAATAAAGCATATAAAACTATTTGCAAAGTTTCGGGAATCGAACTGAAGTCCTGCAAAAAAGGAGTGTCACACCATGCCGATCTTGCCACCAAGCCTCGTACCCTGAGAGCGCCGGAACGGCCTAAGATTCTCATCACGTCTATCCGCTAAAAGCTTTAAATACGGTGTCAATCTATTCAAAAAGCTTACTGCTAAGAATATTAATGATATCTGCGCATGTGCGTGAACTTGTCTCTTGAAATTTCGATTAAATATAGAAATATTTTGAGATTAAATTTTATTTTTGAGTCATATGATTTGGAATAATTCATAGTAACTGTAGGAAGAATAGAGAATAATAGCTAAAATAAATTTAGAAAATAAAGCATATAAAACTATTTGCAAAGTTTCGGGAATTGAACTGAAGTCCTGCAAAAAGGAGTGTCACACACACCCTGCCGATCTTGCCACCAAGCCTCGTACCCTGAGAGCGCCGGAACGGCCTAAGATTCTCATCACGGCTATCCGCTAAAAGCTTTAAATACGGTGTCAATCTATTCAAAAAGCTTAATGCTAAGAATATTAATGATATCTGCGCATGTGCGTGAACTTGTTTCTTGAAATTTCGATTAAATATAGAAATATTTTGAGATTAAATTTTATTTTTGAGTCATATGATTTGGAATAATTCATAGTAACTGTAGGAAGAATAGAAAATAATAGCTAAAATAAATTTAAAAAATAAAGCATATAAAACTATTTGCAAAGTTTCGGCAATCGAACTGAAGTCCTTCAAAAAGGAGAGTCACACCATGCCGATCTTGCCACGAAGCCTCGTACCCTGAGAGCGCCGGAACGGCCTAAGATTCTCATCACGGCTATCAGCTAAAAGCTTTAAATACGGTGTCAATCTATTCAAAAAGCTTAATGCTAAGAATATTAATGATATCTGCGCATGTGCGTGAACTTGTCTCTTGAAATTTCGATTAAATATAGAAATATTTTGAGATTAAATTTTATTTTTGAGTCATATGATTTGGAATAATTCATAGTAACTGTAGGAAGAATAGAGAATAATAGCTAAAATAAATTTAAAAAATAAAGCATATAAAACTATTTGCAACGTTTCGGGAATCGAACTGAAGTCCTGCAAAAAGGAGTGACACACCATGCCGATCTCGCCACCAAGCCTCGTACCCTGAGAGCGCCGGAACGGCCTAAGATTCTCATCACGGCTATCAGCTAAAAGCTTTAAATACGGTGTCAATCTATTCAAAAAGCTTACTGCTAAGAATATTAATGATATCTGCGTATGTGCGTGAACTTGTCTCTTGAAATTTCGATTAAATATAGAAATATTTTGAGATTAAATTTTATTTTTGAGTCATATGATTTGGAATAATTCATAGTAACTGTAGGAAGAATAGAGAATAATAGCTAAAATAAATTTAAAAAATAAAGCATATAAAACTATTTGCAAAGTTTCGGGAATTGAACTGAAGTCCTGCAAAAAGGAGTGTCACACACACCCTGCCGATCTTGCCACCAAGCCTCGTACCCTGAGAGCGCCGGAACGGCCTAAGATTCTCATCATGGCTATCCGCTAAAAGCTTTAAATACGGTGTCAATCTATTCAAAAAGCTTACTGCTAAGAATATTAATGATATCTGCGCATGTGCGTGAACTTGTCTCTTGAAATTTCGATTAAATATAGAAATATTTTGAGATTAAATTTTATTTTTGAGTCATATGATTTATAATAATTCATAGTAACTGTAGGAAGAATAGAGAATAATAGCTAAAAAAAATTTAAAAAATAAAGCATATAAAACTATTTGCAAAGTTTCGGGAATTGAACTGAAGTCCTGCAAAAAGGAGTGTCACACACACCCTGCCGATCTTGCCACCAAGCCTCGTACCCTGAGAGCGCCGGAACGGCCTAAGATTCTCATCATGGCTATCCGCTAAAAGCTTTAAATACGGTGTCAATCTATTCAAAAAGCTTACTGCTAAGAATATTAATGATATCTGCGCATGTGCGTGAACTTGTCTCTTGAAATTTCGATTAAATATAGAAATATTTTGAGATTAAATTTTATTTTTGAGTCATATGATTTATAATAATTCATAGTAACTGTAGGAAGAATAGAGAATAATAGCTAAAATAAATTTAAAAAATAAAGCATATAAAACTATTTGCAAAGTTTCGGGAATCGAAATGAAGTCCTGCAAAAAGGAGTGTCACACCATGCCGATCTTGCCACCAAGCCTCGTACCCTGAGAGCGCCGGAACGGCCTAAGATTCCCATCACGGCTATCAGCTAAAAGCTTTAAATACTGTGTCAATCTATTCAAAAAGCTTAATGCTAAGAATATTAATGATATCTGCGCATGTGCGTGAACTTGTCTCTTGAAATTTCGATTAAATATAGAAATATTTTGAGATTAAATTTTATTTTTGAGTCATATGATTTGGAATAATTCATAGTAACTGTAGGAAGAATAGAGAATAATAGCTAAAATAAATTTAAAAAATAAATCATATAAAACTATTTGCAAAGTTTCGGGAATCGAACTGAAGTCCTGCAAAAAGGAGTGTCACACCATGCCGATCTTGCCACCAAGCCTCGTACCCTGAGAGCGCCGGAACGGCCTAAGATTCTCATCACGTCTATCCGCTAAAAGCTTTAAATACGGTGTCAATCTATTCAAAAAGCTTACTGCTAAGAATATTAATGATATCTGCGCATGTGCGTGAACTTGTCTCTTGAAATTTCGATTAAATATAGAAATATTTTGAGATTAAATTTTATTTTTGAGTCATATGATTTGGAATAATTCATAGTAACTGTAGGAAGAATGGAGAATAAGAGCGAAAATAAATTTAAAAAATAAAGCATATAAAACTATTTGCAAAGTTTCGGGAATCGAACTGAAGTCCTGCAAAAAAGAGTGTCACACCATGCCGATCTTGCCACCAAGCCTCGTACCCTGAGAGCGCCGGAACGGCCTAAGATTCCCATCGCGGCTATCAGCTAAAAGCTTTAAATACTGTGTCAATCTATTCAAATAGCTTAATGCTAAGAATATTAATGATATCTGCGCATGTGCGTGAACTTGTCTCTTGAAATTTCGATTAAATATAGAAATATTTTGAGATTAAATTTTATTTTTGAGTCATATGATTTGGAATAATTCATAGTAACTGTAGGAAGAATAAAGAATAATAGCTAAAATAAATTTAAAAAATAAAGCATATAAAACTATTTGCAAAGTTTCGGGAATCGAACTGAAGTCCTGCAAAAAGGAGTGTCACACCATGCCGATCTTGCCACCAAGCCTCGTACCCTGAGAGCGCCGGAACGGCCTAAGATTCTCATCACGTCTATCCGCTAAAAGCTTTAAATACGGTGTCAATCTATTCAAAAAGCTTACTGCTAAGAATATTAATGATATCTGCGCATGTGCGTGAACTTGTCTCTTGAAATTTCGATTAAATATAGAAATATTTTGAGATTAAATTTTATTTTTGAGTCATATGATTTATAATAATTCATAGTAACTGTAGGAAGAATAGAGAATAATAGCTAAAATAAATTTAAAAAATAAAGCATATAAAACTATTTGCAAAGTTTCGGGAATTGAACTGAAGTCCTGCAAAAAGGAGTGTCACACACACCCTGCCGATCTTGCCACCAAGCCTCGTACCCTGAGAGCGCCGGAACGGCCTAAGATTCTCATCATGGCTATCCGCTAAAAGCTTTAAATACGGTGTCAATCTATTCAAAAAGCTTACTGCTAAGAATATTAATGATATCTGCGCATGTGCGTGAACTTGTCTCTTGAAATTTCGATTAAATATAGAAATATTTTGAGATTAAATTTTATTTTTGAGTCATATGATTTATAATAATTCATAGTAACTGTAGGAAGAATAGAGAATAATAGCTAAAATAAATTTAAAAAATAAAGCATATAAAACTATTTGCAAAGTTTCGGGAATCGAAATGAAGTCCTGCAAAAAGGAGTGTCACACCATGCCGATCTTGCCACCAAGCCTCGTACCCTGAGAGCGCCGGAACGGCCTAAGATTCCCATCACGGCTATCAGCTAAAAGCTTTAAATACTGTGTCAATCTATTCAAAAAGCTTAATGCTAAGAATATTAATGATATCTGCGCATGTGCGTGAACTTGTCTCTTGAAATTTCGATTAAATATAGAAATATTTTGAGATTAAATTTTATTTTTGAGTCATATGATTTGGAATAATTCATAGTAACTGTAGGAAGAATAGAGAATAATAGCTAAAATAAATTTAAAAAATAAATCATATAAAACTATTTGCAAAGTTTCGGGAATCGAACTGAAGTCCTGCAAAAAGGAGTGTCACACCATGCCGATCTCGCCACCAAGCCTCGTACCCTGAGAGCGCCGGAACGGCCTAAGATTCTCATCACGTCTATCCGCTAAAAGCTTTAAATACGGTGTCAATCTATTCAAAAAGCTTACTGCTAAGAATATTAATGATATCTGCGCATGTGCGTGAACTTGTCTCTTGAAATTTCGATTAAATATAGAAATATTTTGAGATTAAATTTTATTTTTGAGTCATATGATTTGGAATAATTCATAGTAACTGTAGGAAGAATGGAGAATAAGAGCGAAAATAAATTTAAAAAATAAAGCATATAAAACTATTTGCAAAGTTTCGGGAATCGAACTGAAGTCCTGCAAAAAAGAGTGTCACACCATGCCGATCTTGCCACCAAGCCTCGTACCCTGAGAGCGCCGGAACGGCCTAAGATTCCCATCGCGGCTATCAGCTAAAAGCTTTAAATACTGTGTCAATCTATTCAAATAGCTTAATGCTAAGAATATTAATGATATCTGCGCATGTGCGTGAACTTGTCTCTTGAAATTTCGATTAAATATAGAAATATTTTGAGATTAAATTTTATTTTTGAGTCATATGATTTGGAATAATTCATAGTAACTGTAGGAAGAATAAAGAATAATAGCTAAAATAAATTTAAAAAATAAAGCATATAAAACTATTTGCAAAGTTTCGGGAATCGAACTGAAGTCCTGCAAAAAGGAGTGTCACACCATGCCGATCTTGCCACCAAGCCTCGTACCCTGAGAGCGCCGGAACGGCCTAAGATTCTCATCACGTCTATCCGCTAAAAGCTTTAAATACGGTGTCAATCTATTCAAAAAGCTTACTGCTAAGAATATTAATGATATCTGCGCATGTGCGTGAACTTGTCTCTTGAAATTTCGATTAAATATAGAAATATTTTGAGATTAAATTTTATTTTTGAGTCATATGATTTGGAATAATTCATAGTAACTGTAGGAAGAATAGAGAATAATAGCTAAAATAAATTTAGAAAATAAAGCATATAAAACTATTTGCAAAGTTTCGGGAATTGAACTGAAGTCCTGCAAAAAGGAGTGTCACACACACCCTGCCGATCTTGCCACCAAGCCTCGTACCCTGAGAGCGCCGGAACGGCCTAAGATTCTCATCACGGCTATCCGCTAAAAGCTTTAAATACGGTGTCAATCTATTCAAAAAGCTTAATGCTAAGAATATTAATGATATCTGCGCATGTGCGTGAACTTGTCTCTTGAAATTTCGATTAAATATAGAAATATTTTGAGATTAAATTTTATTTTTGAGTCATATGATTTGGAATAATTCATAGTAACTGTAGGAAGAATAGAAAATAATAGCTAAAATAAATTTAAAAAATAAAGCATATAAAACTATTTGCAAAGTTTCGGGAATCGAACTGAAGTCCTTCAAAAAGGAGAGTCACACCATGCCGATCTTGCCACGAAGCCTCGTACCCTGAGAGCGCCGGAACGGCCTAAGATTCTCATCACGGCTATCAGCTAAAAGCTTTAAATACGGTGTCAATCTATTCAAAAAGCTTAATGCTAAGAATATTAATGATATCTGCGCATGTGCGTGAACTTGTCTCTTGAAATTTCGATTAAATATAGAAATATTTTGAGATTAAATTTTATTTTTGAGTCATATGATTTGGAATAATTCATAGTAACTGTAGGAAGAATAGAGAATAATAGCTAAAATAAATTTAAAAAATAAAGCATATAAAAATATTTGCAAAGTTTCGGGAATCGAACTGAAGTCCTGCAAAAAGGAGTGACACACCATGCCGATCTCGCCACCAAGCCTCGTACCCTGAGAGCGCCGGAACGGCCTAAGATTCTCATCACGGCTATCAGCTAAAAGCTTTAAATACGGTGTCAATCTATTCAAAAAGCTTACTGCTAAGAATATTAATGATATCTGCGTATGTGCGTGAACTTGTCTCTTGAAATTTCGATTAAATATAGAAATATTTTGAGATTAAATTTTATTTTTGAGTCATATGATTTGGAATAATTCATAGTAACTGTAGGAAGAATAGAGAATTATAGCTAAAATAAATTTAAAAAATAAAGCATATAAAACTATTTGCAAAGTTTCGGGAATTGAACTGAAGTCCTGCAAAAAGGAGTGTCACACACACCCTCCCGATCTTGCCACCAAACCTCGTACCCTGAGAGCGCCGGAACGGCCTAAGATTCTCATCACGGCTATCCGCTAAAAGCTTTAAATACGGTGTCAATCTATTCAAAAAGCTTAATGCTAAGAATATTAATGATATCTGCGCATGTGTGTGAACTTGTCTCTTGAAATTTCGATTAAATATAGAAATATTTTGAGATTAAATTTTAGTTTTGAGTCATATGATTTGGAATAATTCATAGTAACTGTAGGAAGAATAGACAATAATAGCTAAAATAAATTTAAAAAATAAAGCATATAAAACTATTTGCAAAGTTTCGGGAATTGAACTGAAGTCCTGCAAAAAGGAGTGTCACACACACCCTGCCGATCTTGCCACCAAGCCTCGTACCCTGAGAGCGCCGGAACGGCCTAAGATTCTCATCACGGCTATCCGCTAAAAGCTTTAAATACGGTGTCAATCTATTCAAAAAGCTTAATGCTAAGAATATTAATAATATCTGCGCATGTGCGTGAACTTGTCTCTTGAAATTTCGATTAAATATAGAAATATTTTGAGATTAAATTTTAGTTTTGAGTCATATGATTTGGAATAATTCATAGTAACTGTAGGAAGAATAGACAATAATAGCTAAAATAAATTTAAAAAATAAAGCATATAAAACTATTTGCAAAGTTTCGGGAATCGAACTGAAGTCCTGCAAAAAGGAGTGTCACACACACCCTGCCGATTTTGCCACCAAGCCTCGTACCCTGAGAGCGCCGGAACGGCCTAAGATTCTCATCACGGCTATCCGCTAAAAGCTTTAAATACGGTGTCAATCTATTCAAAAAGCTTAATGCTAAGTATATTAATGATATCTGCGCATGTGCGTGAACTTGTCTCTTGAAATTTCGATTAAATATAGAAATATTTTGAGATTAAATTTTATTTTTGAGTCATATGATTTGGAATAATTCATAGTAACTGTAGGAAGAATAAAGAATAATAGCTAAAATAAATTTAAAAAATAAAGCATATAAAACTATTTGCAAAGTTTCGGGAATTGAACTGAAGTCCTGCAAAAAGGAGTGTCACACACACCCTCCCGATCTTGCCACCAAACCTCGTACCCTGAGAGCGCCGGAACGGCCTAAGATTCTCATCACGGCTATCCGCTAAAAGCTTTAAATACGGTGTCAATCTATTCAAAAAGCTTAATGCTAAGAATATTAATGATATCTGCGCATGTGTGTGAACTTGTCTCTTGAAATTTCGATTAAATATAGAAATATTTTGAGATTAAATTTTAGTTTTGAGTCATATGATTTGGAATAATTCATAGTAACTGTAGGAAGAATAGACAATAATAGCTAAAATAAATTTAAAAAATAAAGCATATAAATTTATTTGCAAAGTTTCGGGAATTGAACTGAAGTCCTGCAAAAAGGAGTGTCACACACACCCTGCCGATCTTGCCACCAAGCCTCGTACCCTGAGAGCGCCGGAACGGCCTAAGATTCTCATCACGGCTATCCGCTAAAAGCTTTAAATACGGTGTCAATCTATTCAAAAAGCTTAATGCTAAGAATATTAATAATATCTGCGCATGTGCGTGAACTTGTCTCTTGAAATTTCGATTAAATATAGAAATATTTTGAGATTAAATTTTAGTTTTGAGTCATATGATTTGGAATAATTCATAGTAACTGTAGGAAGAATAGACAATAATAGCTAAAATAAATTTAAAAAATAAAGCATATAAAACTATTTGCAAAGTTTCGGGAATCGAACTGAAGTCCTGCAAAAAGGAGTGTCACACACACCCTGCCGATTTTGCCACCAAGCCTCGTACCCTGAGAGCGCCGGAACGGCCTAAGATTCTCATCACGGCTATCCGCTAAAAGCTTTAAATACGGTGTCAATCTATTCAAAAAGCTTAATGCTAAGTATATTAATGATATCTGCGCATGTGCGTGAACTTGTCTCTTGAAATTTCGATTAAATATAGAAATATTTTGAGATTAAATTTTATTTTTGAGTCATATGATTTGGAATAATTCATAGTAACTGTAGGAAGAATGGAGAATAAGAGCGAAAATAAATTTAAAAAATAAAGCATATAAAACTATTTGCAAATTTCGGGAATCGAACTGAAGTCCTGCAAAAAGGAGTGTCACACCATGCCGATCTTGCCACCAAGCCTCGTACCCTGAGAGCGCCGGAACGGCCTAAGATTCCCATCACGGCTATCAGCTAAAAGCTTTAAATACTGTGTCAATCTATTCAAAAAGCTTAATGCTAAGAATATTAATGATATCTGCGCATGTGCGTGAACTTGTCTCTTGAAATTTCGATTAAATATAGAAATATTTTGAGATTAAATTTTATTTTTGAGTCATATGATTTGGAATAATTCATAGTAACTGTAGGAAGAATAGAGAATAATAGCTAAAATAAATTTAAAAAATAAAGCATATAAAACTATTTGCAAAGTTTCGGGAATCGAACTGAAGTCCTGCAAAAAGGAGTGTCACACCATGCCGATCTTGCCACCAAGCCTCGTACCCTGAGAGCGCCGGAACGGCCTAAGATTCTCATCACGTCTATCCGCTAAAAATTTAAATACGGTGTCAATCTATTCAAAAAGCTTACTGCTAAGAATATTAATGATATCTGCGCATGTGCGTGAACTTGTCTCTTGAAATTTCGATTAAATATAGAAATATTTTGAGATTAAATTTTATTTTTGAGTCATATGATTTGGAATAATTCATAGTAACTGCAGGAAGAATAGAGAATAAAAGCTAAAATAAATTTAGAAAATAAAGCATATAAAATTATTTGCAAAGTTTCGGGAATTGAACTGAAGTCCTGCAAAAAGGAGTGTCACACACACCCTGCCGATCTTGCCACCAAGCCTCGTACCCTGAGAGCGCCGGAACGGCCTAAGATTCTCATCACGGCTATCCGCTAAAAGCTTTAAATACGGTGTCAATCTATTCAAAAAGCTTAATGCTAAGAATATTAATGATATCTGCGCATGTGCGTGAACTTGTCTCTTGAAATTTCGATTAAATATAGAAATATTTTGAGATTAAATTTTATTTTTGAGTCATATGATTTGGAATAATTCATAGTAACTGTAGGAAGAATGGAGAATAAGAGCGAAAATAAATTTAAAAAATAAAGCATATAAAACTATTTGCAAAGTTTCGGGAATCAAACTGAAGTCCTGCAAAAAAGAGTGTCACACCATGCAGATCTTGCCACCAAGCCTCGTACCCTGAGAGCGCCGGAACGGCCTAAGATTCCCATCACGGCTATCAGCTAAAAGCTTTAAATACTGTGTCACTCTATTCAAATAGCTTAATGCTAAGAATATTAATGATATCTGCGCATGTGCGTGAACTTGTCTCTTGAAATTTCGATTAAATATAGAAATATTTTGAGATTAAATTTTATTTTTGAGTCATATGATTTGGAATAATTCATAGTAACTGTAGGAAGAATAGAGAATAATAGCTAAAATAAATTTAAAAAATAAAGCGTATAAAACTATTTGCAAAGTTTCGGGAATCGAACTGAATCCTGCAAAAAGGAGTGTCACACCATGCCGATCTTGCCACCAAGCCTCGTACCCTGACAGCGCCGGAACGGCCTAAGATTCTCATCACGTCTATCCGCTAAAAGCTTTAAATACGGTGTCAATCTATTCAAAAACCTTACTGCTAAGAATATTAATGATATCTGCGCATGTGCGTGAACTTGTCTCTTGAAATTTCGATTAAATATAGAAATATTTTGAGATTAAATTTTATTTTTGAGTCATATGATTTGGAATAATTCATAGTAACTGTAGGAAGAATAGAGAATAATAGCTAAAATAAATTTAGAAAATAAAGCATATAAAACTATTTGCAAAGTTTCGGGAATTGAACTGAAGTCCTGCAAAAAGGAGTGTCACACACACCCTGCCGATCTTGCCACCAAGCCTCGTACCCTGAGAGCGCCGGAACGGCCTAAGATTCTCATCACGGCTATCCGCTAAAAGCTTTAAATACGGTGTCAATCTATTCAAAAAGCTTAATGCTAAGAATATTAATGATATCTGCGCTTGTGCGTGAACTTGTCTCTTGAAATTTCGATTAAATATAGAAATATTTTGAGATTAAATTTTATTTTTGAGTCATATGATTTGGAATAATTCATAGTAACTGTAGGAAGAATAGAGAATAATAGCTAAAATAAATTTAAAAAATAAAGCATATAAAACTATTTGCAAAGTTTCGGGAATTGAACTGAAGTCCTGCAAAAAGGAGAGTCACACACTCCCTGCCGATCTTGCCACCAAGCCTCGTACCCTGAGAGCGCCGGAACGGCCTAAGATTCTCATCACGGCTATCAGCTAAAAGCTTTAAATACGGTGTCAATCTATTCAAAAAGCTTACTGCTAAGAATATTAATGATATCTGCGCATGTGCGTGAACTTGTCTCTTGAAATTTCGATTAAATATAGAAATATTTTGAGATTAAATTTTATTTTTGAGTCATATGATTTGGAATAATTCATAGTAACTGTAGGAAGAATAGAGAATAATAGCTAAAATAAATTTAAAAAATAAAGCATATAAAACTATTTGCAAAGTTTCGGGAATTGAACTGAAGTCCTGCAAAAAGGAGTGTCACACACACCCTCCCGATCTTGCCACCAAGCCTCGTACCCTGAGAGCGCCGGAACGGCCTAAGATTCTCATCACGGCTATCCGCTAAAAGCTTTAAATACGGTGTCAATCTATTCAAAACCTTAATGCTAAGAATATTAATGATATCTGCGCATGTGTGTGAACTTGTCTCTTGAAATTTCGATTAAATATAGAAATATTTTGAGATTAAATTTTATTTTTGAGTCATATGATTTGGAATAATTCATAGTAACTGTAGGAAGAATGGAGAATAAGAGCGAAAATAAATTTAAAATAAAGCATATAAAACTATTTGCAAAGTTTCGGGAATCGAACTGAAGTCCTGCAAAAAGGAGTGTCACACCATGCCGATCTTGCCACCAAGCCTCGTACCTAAAGAGCGCCGGAACGGCCTAAGATTCTCATCACGGCTATCCGCTAAAAGCTTTAAATACGGTGTCAATCTATTCAAAAAGCTTAATGCTAAGAATATTAATGATATCTGCGCATGTGCGTGAACTTGTCTCTTGAAATTTCGATTAAATATAGAAATATTTTGAGATTAAATTTTATTTTTGAGTCATATGATTTGGAATAATTCATAGTAACTGTAGAAAGAATGGAGAATAAGAGCGAAAATAAATTTTTAAAAAAAAGCATATAAAACTATTTGCAAAGTTTCGGGAATCGAACTGAAGTCCTGCAAAAAGGAGTGTCACACCATGCCGATCTTGCCACCAAGCCTCGTACCCTGAGAGCGCCGGAACGGCCTAAGATTCCCATCACGGCTATCAGCTAAAAGCTTTAAATACGGTGTCAATCTATTCAAAAAGCTTAATGCTAAGAATATTAATGATATCTGCGCATGTGCGTGAACTTGTCTCTTGAAATTTCGATTAAATATAGAAATATTTTGAGATTAAATTTTATTTTTGAGTCATATGATTTGGAATAATTCATAGTAACTGTAGGAAGAATAGAGAATAATAGCTAAAATAAATTTAAAAAATAAAGCATATAAAACTATTTGCAAATTTTCGGGAATCGAACTGAAGTCCTGCAAAAAGGAGTGTCACACCATGCCGATCATGCCACCAAGCCTCGTACCCTGAGAGCGCCGGAACGGCCTAAGATTCTCATCACGTCTATCCGCTAAAAGCTTTAAATACGGTGTCAATCTATTCAAAAAGCTTACTGCTAAGAATATTAATGATATCTGCGCATGTGCGTGAACTTGTCTCTTGAAATTTCGATTAAATATAGAAATATTTTGAGATTAAATTTTATTTTTGAGTCATATGATTTGGAATAATTCATAGTAACTGTAGGAAGAATAGAGAATAATAGCTAAAATAAATTTAAAAAATAAAGCATATAAAACTATTTGCAAAGTTTCGGGAATCGAACTGAAGTCCTGCAAAAAGGAGTGTCACACCATGCCGATCTTGCCACCAAGCCTCGTACCCTGAGAGCGCCGGAACGGCCTAAGATTCTCATCACGTCTATCCGCTAAAAATTTAAATACGGTGTCAATCTATTCAAAAAGCTTACTGCTAAGAATATTAATGATATCTGCGCATGTGCGTGAACTTGTCTCTTGAAATTTCGATTAAATATAGAAATATTTTGAGATTAAATTTTATTTTTGAGTCATATGATTTGGAATAATTCATAGTAACTGTAGGAAGAATAGAGAATAAAAGCTAAAATAAATTTAGAAAATAAAGCATATAAAATTATTTGCAAAGTTTCGGGAATTGAACTGAAGTCCTGCAAAAAGGAGTGTCACACACACCCTGCCGATCTTGCCACCAAGCCTCGTACCCTGAGAGCGCCGGAACGGCCTAAGATTCTCATCACGGCTATCCGCTAAAAGCTTTAAATACGGTGTCAATCTATTCAAAAAGCTTAATGCTAAGAATATTAATGATATCTGCGCATGTGCGTGAACTTGTCTCTTGAAATTTCGATTAAATATAGAAATATTTTGAGATTAAATTTTATTTTTGAGTCATATGATTTGGAATAATTCATAGTAACTGTAGGAAGAATGGAGAATAAGAGCGAAAATAAATTTAAAAAATAAAGCATATAAAACTATTTGCAAAGTTTCGGGAATCAAACTGAAGTCCTGCAAAAAAGAGTGTCACACCATGCAGATCTTGCCACCAAGCCTCGTACCCTGAGAGCGCCGGAACGGCCTAAGATTCCCATCACGGCTATCAGCTAAAAGCTTTAAATACTGTGTCAATCTATTCAAATAGCTTAATGCTAAGAATATTAATGATATCTGCGCATGTGCGTGAACTTGTCTCTTGAAATTTCGATTAAATATAGAAATATTTTGAGATTAAATTTTATTTTTGAGTCATATGATTTGGAATAATTCATAGTAACTGTAGGAAGAATAGAGAATAATAGCTAAAATAAATTTAAAAAATAAAGCGTATAAAACTATTTGCAAAGTTTCGGGAATCGAACTGAATCCTGCAAAAAGGAGTGTCACACCATGCCGATCTTGCCACCAAGCCTCGTACCCTGACAGCGCCGGAACGGCCTAAGATTCTCATCACGTCTATCCGCTAAAAGCTTTAAATACGGTGTCAATCTATTCAAAAAGCTTACTGCTAAGAATATTAATGATATCTGCGCATGTGCGTGAACTTGTCTCTTGAAATTTCGATTAAATATAGAAATATTTTGAGATTAAATTTTATTTTTGAGTCATATGATTTGGAATAATTCATAGTAACTGTAGGAAGAATAGAGAATAATAGCTAAAATAAATTTAGAAAATAAAGCATATAAAACTATTTGCAAAGTTTCGGGAATTGAACTGAAGTCCTGCAAAAAGGAGTGTCACACACACCCTGCCGATCTTGCCACCAAGCCTCGTACCCTGAGAGCGCCGGAACGGCCTAAGATTCTCATCACGGCTATCCGCTAAAAGCTTTAAATACGGTGTCAATCTATTCAAAAAGCTTAATGCTAAGAATATTAATGATATCTGCGCTTGTGCGTGAACTTGTCTCTTGAAATTTCGATTAAATATAGAAATATTTTGAGATTAAATTTTATTTTTGAGTCATATGATTTGGAATAATTCATAGTAACTGTAGGAAGAATAGAGAATAATAGCTAAAATAAATTTAAAAAATAAAGCATATAAAACTATTTGCAAAGTTTCGGGAATTGAACTGAAGTCCTGCAAAAAGGAGAGTCACACACTCCCTGCCGATCTTGCCACCAAGCCTCGTACCCTGAGAGCGCCGGAACGGCCTAAGATTCTCATCACGGCTATCAGCTAAAAGCTTTAAATACGGTGTCAATCTATTCAAAAAGCTTACTGCTAAGAATATTAATGATATCTGCGCATGTGCGTGAACTTGTCTCTTGAAATTTCGATTAAATATAGAAATATTTTGAGATTAAATTTTATTTTTGAGTCATATGATTTGGAATAATTCATAGTAACTGTAGGAAGAATAGAGAATAATAGCTAAAATAAATTTAAAAAATAAAGCATATAAAACTATTTGCAAAGTTTCGGGAATTGAACTGAAGTCCTGCAAAAAGGAGTGTCACACACACCCTGCCGATCTTGCCACCAAGCCTCGTACCCTGAGAGCGCCGGAACGGCCTAAGATTCTCATCATGGCTATCCGCTAAAAGCTTTAAATACGGTGTCAATCTATTCAAAAAGCTTACTGCTAAGAATATTAATGATATCTGCGCATGTGCGTGAACTTGTCTCTTGAAATTTCGATTAAATATAGAAATATTTTGAGATTAAATTTTATTTTTGAGTCATATGATTTGGAATAATTCATAGTAACTGTAGGAAGAATAGAGAATAATAGCTAAAATAAATTTAAAAAATAAAGCATATAAAACTATTTGCAAAGTTTCGGGAATTGAACTGAAGTCCTGCAAAAAGGAGTGTCACACACACCCTCCCGATCTTGCCACCAAGCCTCGTACCCTGAGAGCGCCGGAACGGCCTAAGATTCTCATCACGGCTATCCGCTAAAAGCTTTAAATACGGTGTCAATCTATTCAAAAAGCTTAATGCTAAGAATATTAATGATATCTGCGCATGTGTGTGAACTTGTCTCTTGAAATTTCGATTAAATATAGAAATATTTTGAGATTAAATTTTATTTTTGAGTCATATGATTTGGAATAATTCATAGTAACTGTAGGAAGAATGGAGAATAAGAGCGAAAATAAATTTAAAATAAAGCATATAAAACTATTTGCAAAGTTTCGGGAATCGAACTGAAGTCCTGCAAAAAGGAGTGTCACACCATGCCGATCTTGCCACCAAGCCTCGTACCTAAAGAGCGCCGGAACGGCCTAAGATTCTCATCACGGCTATCCGCTAAAAGCTTTAAATACGGTGTCAATCTATTCAAAAAGCTTAATGCTAAGAATATTAATGATATCTGCGCATGTGCGTGAACTTGTCTCTTGAAATTTCGATTAAATATAGAAATATTTTGAGATTAAATTTTATTTTTGAGTCATATGATTTGGAATAATTCATAGTAACTGTAGAAAGAATGGAGAATAAGAGCGAAAATAAATTTTTAAAAAAAAGCATATAAAACTATTTGCAAAGTTTCGGGAATCGAACTGAAGTCCTGCAAAAAGGAGTGTCACACCATGCCGATCTTGCCACCAAGCCTCGTACCCTGAGAGCGCCGGAACGGCCTAAGATTCCCATCACGGCTATCAGCTAAAAGCTTTAAATACGGTGTCAATCTATTCAAAAAGCTTAATGCTAAGAATATTACTGATATCTGCGCATGTGCGTGAACTTGTCTCTTGAAATTTCGATTAAATATAGAAATATTTTGAGATTAAATTTTATTTTTGAGTCATATGATTTGGAATAATTCATAGTAACTGTAGGAAGAATAGAGAATAATAGCTAAAATAAATTTAAAAAATAAAGCATATAAAACTATTTGCAAATTTTCGGGAATCGAACTGAAGTCCTGCAAAAAGGAGTGTCACACCATGCCGATCATGCCACCAAGCCTCGTACCCTGAGAGCGCCGGAACGGCCTAAGATTCTCATCACGTCTATCCGCTAAAAGCTTTAAATACGGTGTCAATCTATTCAAAAAGCTTACTGCTAAGAATATTAATGATATCTGCGCATGTGCGTGAACTTGTCTCTTGAAATTTCGATTAAATATAGAAATATTTTGAGATTAAATTTTATTTTTGAGTCATATGATTTGGAATAATTCATAGTAACTGTAGGAAGAATAGAGAATAATAGCTAAAATAAATTTAAAAAATAAAGCATATAAAACTATTTGCAAAGTTTCGGGAATCGAACTGAAGTCCTGCAAAAAGGAGTGTCACACCATGCCGATCTTGCCACCAAGCCTCGTACCCTGAGAGCGCCGGAACGGCCTAAGATTCTCATCACGGCTATCCGCTAAAAGATTTAAATACGGTGTCAATCTATTCAAAAAGCTTAATGCTAAGAATATTAATGATATCTGCGCATGTGCGTGAACTTGTCTCTTGAAATTTCGATTAAATATAGAAATATTTTGAGATTAAATTTTATTTTTGAGTCATATGATTTGGAATAATTCATAGTAACTGTAGAAAGAATGGAGAATAAGAGCGAAAATAAATTTTAAAAAAAAAGCATATAAAACTATTTGCAAAGTTTCGGGAATCGAACTGAAGTCCTGCAAAAAGGAGTGTCACACCATGCCGATCTTGCCACCAAGCCTCGTACCCTGAGAGCGCCGGAACGGCCTAAGATTCCCATCACGGCTATCAGCTAAAAGCTTTAAATACGGTGTCAATCTATTCAAAAAGCTTAATGCTAAGAATATTAATGATATCTGCGCATGTGCGTGAACTTGTCTCCTGAAATTTCGATTAAATATAGAAATATTTTGAGATTAAATTTTATTTTTGAGTCATATGATTTGGAATAATTCATAGTAACTGTAGGAAGAATAGAGAATAATAGCTAAAATAAATTTAAAAAATAAAGCATATAAAACTATTTGCAAATTTTCGGGAATCGAACTGAAGTCCTGCAAAAAGGAGTGTCACACCATGCCGATCATGCCACCAAGCCTCGTACCCTGAGAGCGCCGGAACGGCCTAAGATTCTCATCACGTCTATCCGCTAAAAGCTTTAAATACGGTGTCAATCTATTCAAAAAGCTTACTGCTAAGAATATTAATGATATCTGCGCATGTGCGTGAACTTGTCTCTTGAAATTTCGATTAAATATAGAAATATTTTGAGATTAAATTTTATTTTTGAGTCATATGATTTGGAATAATTCATAGTAACTGTAGGAAGAATAGAGAATAATAGCTAAAATAAATTTAAAAAATAAAGCATATAAAACTATTTGCAAAGTTTCGGGAATCGAACTGAAGTCCTGCAAAAAGGAGTGTCACACATACCCTGCCGATCTTGCCACCAAGCCTCGTACCCTGAGAGCGCCGGAACGGCCTAAGATTCTCATCACGGCTATCCGCTAAAAGCTTTAAATACGGTGTCAATCTATTCAAAAAGCTTAATGCTAAGAATATTAATGATATCTGCGCATGTGCGTGAACTTGTCTCTTGAAATTTCGATTAAATATAGAAATATTTTGAGATTAAATTTTATTTTTGAGTCATATGATTTGGAATAATTCATAGTAACTGTAGGAAGAATAGAGAATAATAGCTAAAATAAATTTAAAAAATAAAGCATATAAAACTATTTGCAAAGTTTCGGGAATCGAACTGAAGTCCTGCAAAAAAGAGTGTCACACCATGCCGATCTTGCCACCAAGCCTCGTACCCTCAGAGCGCCGGAACGGCCTAAGATTCTCATCACGTCTATCCGCTAAAAGCTTTAAATACGGTGTCAATCTATTCAAAAAGCTTACTGATAAGAATATTAATGATATATGCGCATGTGCGTGAACTTGTCTCTTGAAATTTCGATTAAATATAGAAATATTTTGAGATTAAATTTTATTTTTGAGTCATATGATTTGGAATAATTCATAGTAACTGTAGGAAGAATAGAGAATAATAGCTCAAATAAATTTAAAAAATAAAGCATATAAAACTATTTGCAAAGTTTCGGGAATCGAACTGAAGTCCTGCAAAAAGGAGTGTCACACCATGCCGATCTTGCCACCAAGCCTCGTACCCTGAGAGCGCCGGAACGGCCTAAGATTCTCATCACGTCTATCCGCTAAAAGCTTTAAATACGGTGTCAATCTATTCAAAAAGCTTACTGCTAAGAATATTAATGATATCTGCGCATGTGCGTGAACTTGTCTCTTGAAATTTCGATTAAATATAGAAATATTTTGAGATTAAATTTTATTTTTGAGTCATATGATTTGGAATAATTCATAGTAACTGTAGGAAGAATAGAGAATAATAGCTAAAATAAATTTAAAAAATAAAGCATATAAAACAATTTGCAAAGTTTCGGGAATTGAACTGAAGTCCTGCAAAAAGGAGTGTCACACACACCCTGCCGATCTTGCCACCAAGCCTCGTACCCTGAGAGCGCCGGAACGGCCTAAGATTCTCATCACGGCTATCCGCTAAAAGCTTTAAATACGGTGTCAATCTATTCAAAAAGCTTAATGCTAAGAATATTAATGATATCTGCGCATGTGCGTGAACTTGTCTCTTGAAATTTCGATTAAATATAGAAATATTTTGAGATTAAATTTTATTTTTGAGTCATATGATTTGGAATAATTCATAGTAACTGTAGGAAGAATAGAGAATAATAGCTAAAATAAATTTAAAAAATAAAGCATATAAAACTAATTGCAAAGTTTCGGGAATTGAACTGAAGTCCTGCAAAAAGGAGTGTCACACACACCCTGCCGATCTTGCCACCAAGCCTCGTACCCTGAGAGCGCCGGAACGGCCTAAGATTCTCATCATGGCTATCCGCTAAAAGCTTTAAATACGGTGTCAATCTATTCAAAAAGCTTAATGCTAAGTATATTAATGATATCTGCGCATGTGCGTGAACTTGTCTCTTGAAATTTCGATTAAATATAGAAATATTTTGAGATTAAATTTTATTTTTGAGTCATATGATTTGGAATAATTCATAGTAACTGTAGGAAGAATGGAGAATAAGAGCGAAAATAAATTTAAAAAATAAAGCATATAAAACTATTTGCAAAGTTTCGGGAATAGAACTGAAGTCCTGCAAAAAGGAGTGTCACACCATGCCGATCTTGCCACCAAGCCTCGTACCCTGAGAGCGCCGGAACGGCCTAAGATTCTCATCACGGCTATCCGCTAAAAGCTTTAAATACGGTGTCAATCTATTCAAAAAGCTTACTGCTAAGAATATTAATGATATCTGCGCATGTGCGTGAACTTGTCTCTTGAAATTTCGATTAAATATAGAAATATTTTGAGATTAAATTTTATTTTTGAGTCATATGATTTGGAATAATTCATAGTAACTGTAGGAAGAATAGAGAATAATAGCTAAAATAAATTTAGAAAATAAAGCATATAAAACTATTTGCAAAGTTTCGGGAATTGAACTGAAGTCCTGCAAAAAGGAGTGTCACACACACCCTGCGGATCTTGCCACCAAGCCTCGTACCCTGAGAGCGCCGGAACGGCCTAAGATTCTCATCACGGCTATCCGCTAAAAGCTTTAAATACGGTGTCAATCTATTCAAAAAGCTTAATGCTAAGAATATTAATGATATCTGCGCATGTGCGTGAACTTGTCTCTTGAAATTTCGATTAAATATAGAAATATTTTGAGATTAAATTTTATTTTTGAGTCATATGATTTGGAATAATTCATAGTAACTGTAGGAAGAATGGAGAATAAGAGCGAAAATAAATTTAAAAAATAAAGCATATAAAACTATTTGCAAAGTTTCGGGAATCGAACTGAAGTCCTGCAAAAAAGAGTGTCACACCATGCCGATCTTGCCACCAAGCCTCGTACCCTGAGAGCGCCGGAACGGCCTAAGATTCCCATCACGGCTATCAGCTAAAAGCTTTAAATACTGTGTCAATCTATTCAAATAGCTTAATGCTAAGAATATTAATGATATCTGCGCATGTGCGTGAACTTGTCTCTTGAAATTTCGATTAAATATAGAAATATTTTGAGATTAAATTTTATTTTTGAGTCATATGATTTGGAATAATTCATAGTAACTGTAGGAAGAATAGAGAATAATAGCTAAAATAAATTTAAAAAATAAAGCATATAAAACTATTTGCAACGTTTCGGGAATTGAACTGAAGTCCTGCAAAAAGGAGTGTCACACACACCCTGCCGATCTTGCCACCAAGCCTCGTACCCTGAGAGCGCCGGAACGGCCTAAGATTCTCATCACGGCTATCCGCTAAAAGCTTTAAATACGGTGTCAATCTATTCAAAAAGCTTAATGCTAAGAATATTAATGATATCTGCGCATGTGCGTGAACTTGTCTCTTGAAATTTCGATTAAATATAGAAATATTTTGAGATTAAATTTTATTTTTGAGTCATATGATTTGGAATAATTCATAGTAACTGTAGGAAGAATAGAAAATAATAGCTAAAATAAATTTAAAAAATAAAGCATATAAAACTATTTGCAAAGTTTCGGGAATCGAACTGAAGTCCTGCAAAAAGGAGTGTCACACAATGCCGATCTTGCCACGAAGCCTCGTACCCTGAGAGCGCCGGAACGGCCTAAGATTCTCATCACGTCTATCCGCTAAAAGCTTTAAATACGGTGTCAATATATTCAAAAAGCTTACTGCTAAGAATATTAATGATATCTGCGCATGTGCGTGAACTTGTCTCTTGAAATTTCGATTAAATATAGAAATATTTTGAGATTAAATTTTATTTTTGAGTCATATGATTTGGAATAATTCATAGTAACTGTAGGAAGAATAGAGAATAATAGCTAAAATAAATTTAAAAAATAAAGCATATAAAACTATTTGCAAAGTTTCGGGAATTGAACTGAAGTCCTGCAAAAAGGAGAGTCACACACTCCCTGCCGATCTTGCCACCAAGCCTCGTACCCTGAGAGCGCCGGAACGGCCTAAGATTCTCATCACGGCTATCAGCTAAAAGCTTTAAATACGGTGTCAATCTATTCAAAAAGCTTACTGCTAAGAATATTAATGATATCTGCGCATGTGCGTGAACTTGTCTCTTGAAATTTCGATTAAATATAGAAATATTTTGAGATTAAATTTTATTTTTGAGTCATATGATTTGGAATAATTCATAGTAACTTTAGGAAGAATAGAAAATAATAGCTAAAATAAATTTAAAAAATAAAGCATATAAAACTAGTTGCAAAGTTTCGGGAATCGAACTGAAGTCCTGCAAAAAGGAGTGTCACACCATGCCGATCTTGCCACCAAGCCTCGTACCCTGAGAGCGCCGGAACGGCCTAAGATTCTCATCACGGCTATCCGCTAAAAGCTTTAAATACGGTGTCAATCTATTCAAAAAGCTTACTGCTAAGAATATTAATGATATCTGCGCATGTGCGTGAACTTGTCTCTTGAAATTTCGATTAAATATAGAAATATTTTGAGATTAAATTTTATTTTTGAGTCATATGATTTGGAATAATTCATAGTAACTGTAGGAAGAATAGAAAATAATAGCTAAAATAAATTTAAACAATAAAGCATATAAAACTATTTGCAAAGTTTCGGGAATCGAACTGAAGTCCTGCAAAAAGGAGTGTCACACCATGCCGATCTTACCACCAAGCCTCGTACCCTGAGAGCGCCGGAACGGCCTAAGATTCTCATCACGGCTATCAGCTAAAAGCTTTAAATACGGTGTCAATCTATTCAAAAAGCTTAATGCTAAGAATATTAATGATATCTGCGCATGTGCGTGAACTTGTCTCTTGAAATTTCGATTAAATATAGAAATATTTTGAGATTAAATTTTATTTTTGAGTCATATGATTTGGAATAATTCATAGTAACTGTAGGAAGAATAGAAAATAATAGCTAAAATAAATTTAAAAAATAAAGCATATAAAACTATTTGCAAAGTTTCGGGAATCGAACTGAAGTCCTGCAAAAAGGAGAGTCACACCATGCCGATCTTGCCACGTAGCCTCGTACCCTGAGAGCGCCGGAACGGCCTAAGATTCTCATCACGGCTATCAGCTAAAAGCTTTAAATACGGTGTCAATCTATTCAAAAAGCTTAATGCTAAGAATATTAATGATATCTGCGCATGTGCGTGAACTTGTCTCTTGAAATTTCGATTAAATATAGAAATATTTTGAGATTAAATTTTATTTTTGAGTCATATGATTTGGAATAATTCATAGTAACTGTAGGAAGAATAGAGAATAATAGCTAAAATAAATTTAAAAAGTAAAGCATATAAAACTATTTGCAAAGTTTCGGGAATTGAACTGAAGTCCTGCAAAAAGGAGTGTCACACACTCCCTGCCGATCTTGCCACCAAGCCTCGTACCCTGAGAGCGCCGGAACGGCCTAAGATTCTCATCACGGCTATCCGCTAAAAGCTTTAAATACGGTGTCAATCTATTCAAAAAGCTTAATGCTAAGAATATTAATGATATCTGCGCATGTGCGTGAACTTGTCTCTTGAAATTTCGATTAAATATAGAAATATTTTGACATTAAAATTTATTTTTGAGTCATATGATTTGGAATAATTTATAGTAACTGTAGGAAGAATAGAAAATAAGAGCTAAAATAAATTTAAAAAATAAAGCATATAAAACTAGTTGCAAAGTTTCGGGAATCGAACTGAAGTCCTGCAAAAAGGAGTGTCACACCATGCCGATCTTGCCACCAAGCCTCGCACCCTGAGAGCGCCGGAACGGCCTAAGATTCTCATCACGGCTATCCGCTAAAAGCTTTAAATACGGTGTCAATCTATTCAAAAAGCTTACTGCTAAGAATATTAATGATATCTGCGCATGTGCGTGAACTTGTCTCTTGAAATTTCGATTAAATATAGAAATATTTTGAGATTAAATTTTATTTTTGAGTCATATGATTTGGAATAATTCATAGTAACTGTAGGAAGAATAGAAAATAATAGCTAAAATAAATTTAAACAATAAAGCATATAAAACTATTTGCAAAGTTTCGGGAATCGAACTGAAGTCCTGCAAAAAGGAGTGTCACACCATGCCGATCTTGCCACCAAGCCTCGTACCCTGAGAGCGCCGGAACGGCCTAAGATTCTCATCACGGCTATCAGCTAAAAGCTTTAAATACGGTGTCAATCTATTCAAAAAGCTTAATGCTAAGAATATTAATGATATCTGCGCATGTGCGTGAACTTGTCTCTTGAAATTTCGATTAAATATAGAAATATTTTGAGATTAAATTTTATTTTTGAGTCATATGATTTGGAATAATTCATAGTAACTGTAGGAAGAATAGAAAATAATAGCTAAAATAAATTTAAAAAATAAAGCATATAAAACTATTTGCAAAGTTTCGGGAATCGAACTGAAGTCCTGCAAAAAGGAGAGTCACACCATGCCGATCTTGCCACGTAGCCTCGTACCCTGAGAGCGCCGGAACGGCCTAAGATTCTCATCACGGCTATCCGCTAAAAGCTTTGAATACGGTGTCAATCTATTCAAAAAGCTTAATGCTAAGAATATTAATGATATCTGCGCATGTGCGTGAACTTGTCTCTTGAAATTTCGATTAAATATAGAAATATTTTGACATTAAATTTTATTTTTGAGTCATATGATTTGGAATAATTTATAGTAACTGTAGGAAGAATAGAAAATAAGAGCTAAAATAAATTTAAAAAATAAAGCATATAAAACTAGTTGCAAAGTTTCGGGAATCGAACTGAAGTCCTGCAAAAAGGAGTGTCACACCATGCCGATCTTGCCACCAAGCCTAGTACCCTGAGAGCGCCGGAACGGCCTAAGATTCTCATCACGGCTATCCGCTAAAAGCTTTAAATACGGTGTCAATCTATTCAAAAAGCTTACTGCTAAGAATATTAATGATATCTGCGCATGTGCGTGAACTTGTCTCTTGAAATTTCGATTAAATATAGAAATATTTTGAGATTAAATTTTATTTTTGAGTCATATGATTTGGAATAATTCATAGTAACTGTAGGAAGAATAGAAAATAATAGCTAAAATAAATTTAAACAATAAAGCATATAAAACTATTTGCAAAGTTTCGGGAATCGAACTGAAGTCCTGCAAAAAGGAGTGTCACACCATGCCGATCTTGCCACCAAGCCTCGTACCCTGAGAGCGCCGGAACGGCCTAAGATTCTCATCACGGCTATCAGCTAAAAGCTTTAAATACGGTGTCAATCTATTCAAAAAGCTTAATGCTAAGAATATTAATGATATCTGCGCATGTGCGTGAACTTGTCTCTTGAAATTTCGATTAAATATAGAAATATTTTGAGATTAAATTTTATTTTTGAGTCATATGATTTGGAATAATTTATAGTAACTGTAGGAAGAATAGAAAATAAGAGCTAAAATAAATTTAAAAAATAAAGCATATAAAACTAGTTGCAAAGTTTCGGGAATCGAACTGAAGTCCTGCAAAAAGGAGTGTCACACCATGCCGATCTTGCCACCAAGCCTCGTACCCTGAGAGCGCCGGAACGGCCTAAGATTCTCATCACGGCTATCCGCTAAAAGCTTTAAATACGGTGTCAATCTATTCAAAAAGCTTACTGCTAAGAATATTAATGATATCTGCGCATGTGCGTGAACTTGTCTCTTGAAATTTCGATTAAATATAGAAATATTTTGAGATTAAATTTTATTTTTGAGTCATATGATTTGGAATAATTCATAGTAACTGTAGGAAGAATAGAAAATAATAGCTAAAATAAATTTAAACAATAAAGCATATAAAACTATTTGCAAAGTTTCGGGAATCGAACTGAAGTCCTGCAAAAAGGAGTGTCACACCATGCCGATCTTGCCACCAAGCCTCGTACCCTGAGAGCGCCGGAACGGCCTAAGATTCTCATCACGGCTATCAGCTAAAAGCTTTAAATACGGTGTCAATCTATTCAAAAAGCTTAATGCTAAGAATATTAATGATATCTGCGCATGTGCGTGAACTTGTCTCTTGAAATTTCGATTAAATATAGAAATATTTTGAGATTAAATTTTATTTTTGAGTCATATGATTTGGAATAATTCATAGTAACTGTAGGAAGAATAGAAAATAATAGCTAAAATAAATTTAAAAAATAAAGCATATAAAACTATTTGCAAAGTTTCGGGAATCGAACTGAAGTCCTGCAAAAAGGAGAGTCACACCATGCCGATCTTGCCACGTAGCCTCGTACCCTGAGAGCGCCGGAACGGCCTAAGATTCTCATCACGGCTATCCGCTAAAAGCTTTAAATACGGTGTCAATCTATTCAAAAAGCTTAATGCTAAGAATATTAATGATATCTGCGCATGTGCGTGAACTTGTCTCTTGAAATTTCGATTAAATATAGAAATATTTTGACATTAAATTTTATTTTTGAGTCATATGATTTGGAATAATTTATAGTAACTGTAGGAAGAATAGAAAATAAGAGCTAAAATAAATTTAAAAAATAAAGCATATAAAACTAGTTGCAAAGTTTCGGGAATCGAACTGAAGTCCTGCAAAAAGGAGTGTCACACCATGCCGATCTTGCCACCAAGCCTCGTACCCTGAGAGCGCCGGAACGGCCTAAGATTCTCATCACGGCTATCCGCTAAAAGCTTTAAATACGGTGTCAATCTATTCAAAAAGCTTACTGCTAAGAATATTAATGATATCTGCGCATGTGCGTGAACTTGTCTCTTGAAATTTCGATTAAATATAGAAATATTTTGAGATTAAATTTTATTTTTGAGTCATATGATTTGGAATAATTCATAGTAACTGTAGGAAGAATAGAAAATAATAGCTAAAATAAATTTAAACAATAAAGCATATAAAACTATTTGCAAAGTTTCGGGAATCGAACTGAAGTCCTGCAAAAAGGAGTGTCACACCATGCCGATCTTGCCACCAAGCCTCGTACCCTGAGAGCGCCGGAACGGCCTAAGATTCTCATCACGGCTATCAGCTAAAAGCTTTAAATACGGTGTCAATCTATTCAAAAAGCTTAATGCTAAGAATATTAATGATATCTGCGCATGTGCGTGAACTTGTCTCTTGAAATTTCGATTAAATATAGAAATATTTTGAGATTAAATTTTATTTTTGAGTCATATGATTTGGAATAATTCATAGTAACTGTAGGAAGAATAGAGAATAATAGCTAAAATAAATTTAAAAAATAAAGCATATAAAACTATTTGCAAAGTTTCGGGAATTGAACTGAAGTCCTGCAAAAAGGAGTGTCACACACTCCCTGCCGATCTTGCCACCAAGCCTCGTACCCTGAGAGCGCCGGAACGGCCTAAGATTCTCATCACGGCTATCCGCTAAAAGCTTTAAATACGGTGTCAATCTATTCAAAAAGCTTAATGCTAAGAATATTAATGATATCTGCGCATGTGCGTGAACTTGTCTCTTGAAATTTCGATTAAATATAGAAATATTTTGAGATTAAATTTTATTTTTGAGTCATATGATTTGGAATAATTCATAGTAACTGTAGGAAGAATAGAGAATAATAGCTAAAATAAATTTAAAAAATAAAGCATATAAAACTATTTGCAAAGTTTCGGGAATTGAACTGAAGTCCTGCAAAAAGGAGTGTCACACACTCCCTGCCGATCTTGCCACCAAGCCTCGTACCCTGAGAGCGCCGGAACGGCCTAAGATTCTCATCACGGCTATCCGCTAAAAGCTTTAAATACGGTGTCAATCTATTCAAAAAGCTTAATGCTAAGAATATTAATGATATCTGCGCATGTGCGTGAACTTGTCTCTTGAAATTTCGATTAAATATAGAAATATTTTGACATTAAATTTTATTTTTGAGTCATATGATTTGGAATAATTTATAGTAACTGTAGGAAGAATAGAGAATAATAGCTAAAATAAATTTAAAAAATAAAGCATATAAAACTATTTGCAAAGTTTCGGGAATTGAACTGAAGTCCTGCAAAAAGGAGTGTCACACACTCCCTGCCGATCTTGCCACCAAGCCTCGTACCCTGAGAGCGCCGGAACGGCCTAAGATTCTCATCACGGCTATCCGCTAAAAGCTTTAAATACGGTGTCAATCTATTCAAAAAGCTTAATGCTAAGAATATTAATGATATCTGCGCATGTGCGTGAACTTGTCTCTTGAAATTTCGATTAAATATAGAAATATTTTGAGATTAAATTTTATTTTTGAGTCATATGATTTGGAATAATTCATAGTAACTGTAGGAAGAATAGAGAATAATAGCTAAAATAAATTTAAAAAATAAAGCATATAAAACTATTTGCAAAGTTTCGGGAATTGAACTGAAGTCCTGCAAAAAGGAGTGTCACACACTCCCTGCCGATCTTGCCACCAAGCCTCGTACCCTGAGAGCGCCGGAACGGCCTAAGATTCTCATCACGGCTATCCGCTAAAAGCTTTAAATACGGTGTCAATCTATTCAAAAAGCTTAATGCTAAGAATATTAATGATATCTGCGCATGTGCGTGAACTTGTCTCTTGAAATTTCGATTAAATATAGAAATATTTTGACATTAAATTTTATTTTTGAGTCATATGATTTGGAATAATTTATAGTAACTGTAGGAAGAATAGAAAATAATAGCTAAAATAAATTTAAAAAATAAAGCATATAAAACTAGTTGCAAAGTTTCGGGAATCGAACTGAAGTCCTGCAAAAAGGAGTGTCACACCATGCCGATCTTGCCACCAAGCCTCGTACCCTGAGAGCGCCGGAACGGCCTAAGATTCTCATCACGGCTATCCGCTAAAAGCTTTAAATACGGTGTCAATCTATTCAAAAAGCTTAATGCTAAGAATATTAATGATATCTGCGCATGTGCGTGAACTTGTCTCTTGAAATTTCGATTAAATATAGAAATATTTTGAGATTAAATTTTATTTTTGAGTCATATGATTTGGAATAATTCATAGTAACTGTAGGAAGAATAGAGAATAATAGCTAAAATAAATTTAAAAAATAAAGCATATAAAACTATTTGCAAAGTTTCGGGAATTGAACTGAAGTCCTGCAAAAAGGAGTGTCACACACTCCCTGCCGATCTTGCCACCAAGCCTCGTACCCTGAGAGCGCCGGAACGGCCTAAGATTCTCCTCACGGCTATCCGCTAAAAGCTTTAAATACGGTGTCAATCTATTCAAAAAGCTTAATGCTAAGAATATTAATGATATCTGCGCATGTGCGTGAACTTGTCTCTTGAAATTTCGATTAAATATAGAAATATTTTGACATTAAATTTTATTTTTGAGTCATATGATTTGGAATAATTTATAGTAACTGTAGGAAGAATAGAAAATAAGAGCTAAAATAAATTTAAAAAATAAAGCATATAAAACTAGTTGCAAAGTTTCGGGAATCGAACTGAAGTCCTGCAAAAAGGAGTGTCACACCATGCCGATCTTGCCACCAAGCCTCGTACCCTGAGAGCGCCGGAACGGCCTAAGATTCTCATCACGGCTATCCGCTAAAAGCTTTAAATACGGTGTCAATCTATTCAAAAAGCTTAATGCTAAGAATATTAATTATATCTGCGCATGTGCGTGAACTTGTCTCTTGAAATTTCGATTAAATATAGAAATATTTTGAGATTAAATTTTATTTTTGAGTCACATGATTTGGAATAATTCATAGTAACTGTAGGAAGAATGGAGAATAAGAGCTAAAATAAATTTAAAAAATAAAGCATATAAAACTAGTTGCAAAGTTTCGGGAATCGAACTGCAGTCCTGCAAAAAGGAGTGTCACACCATGCCGATCTTGCCACCAAGCCTCGTACCCTGAGAGCGCCGGAACGGCCTAAGATTCTCATCACGGCTATCCGCTAAAAGCTTTAAATACGGTGTCAATCTATTCAAAAAGCTTACTGCTAAGAATATTAATGATATCTGCGCATGTGCGTGAACTTGTCTCTTGAAATTTCGATTAAATATAGAAATATTTTGAGATTAAATTTTATTTTTGAGTCATATGATTTGGAATAATTCATAGTAACTGTAGGAAGAATAGAGAATAATAGCTAAAATAAATTTAAAAAATAAAGCATATAAAACTATTTGCAAAGTTTCGGGAATTGAACTGAAGTCCTGCAAAAAGGAGTGTCACACACTCCCTGCCGATCTTGCCACCAAGCCTCGTACCCTGAGAGCGCCGGAACGGCCTAAGATTCTCATCACGGCTATCCGCTAAAAGCTTTAAATACGGTGTCAATCTATTCAAAAAGCTTAATGCTAAGAATATTAATGATATCTGCGCATGTGCGTGAACTTGTCTCTTGAAATTTCGATTAAATATAGAAATATTTTGAGATTAAATTTTATTTTTGAGTCATATGATTTGGAATAATTCATAGTAACTGTAGGAAGAATAGAGAATAATAGCTAAAATAAATTTAAAAAATAAAGCATATAAAACTATTTGCAAAGTTTCGGGAATTGAACTGAAGTCCTGCAAAAAGGAGTGTCACACACTCCCTGCCGATCTTGCCACCAAGCCTCGTACCCTGAGAGCGCCGGAACGGCCTAAGATTCTCATCACGGCTATCCGCTAAAAGCTTTAAATACGGTGTCAATCTATTCAAAAAGCTTACTGCTAAGAATATTAATGATATCTGCGCATGTGCGTGAACTTGTCTCTTGAAATTTCGATTAAATATAGAAATATTTTGACATTAAATTTTATTTTTGAGTCATATGATTTGGAATAATTTATAGTAACTGTAGGAAGAATAGAAAATAAGAGCTAAAATAAATTCAAAAAATAAAGCATATAAAACTAGTTGCAAAGTTTCGGGAATCGAACTGAAGTCCTGCAAAAAGGAGTGTCACACCATGCCGATCTTGCCACCAAGCCTCGTACCCTGAGAGCGCCGGAACGGCCTAAGATTCTCATCACGGCTATCCGCTAAAAGCTTTAAATACGGTGTCAATCTATTCAAAAAGCTTACTGCTAAGAATATTAATGATATCTGCGCATGTGCGTGAACTTGTCTCTTGAAATTTCGATTAAATATAGAAATATTTTGAGATTAAATTTTATTTTTGAGTCATATGATTTGGAATAATTCATAGTAACTGTAGGAAGAATAGAAAATAATAGCTAAAATAAATTTAAACAATAAAGCATATAAAACTATTTGCAAAGTTTCGGGAATCGAACTGAAGTCCTGCAAAAAGGAGTGTCACACCATGCCGATCTTGCCACCAAGCCTCGTACCCTGAGAGCGCCGGAACGGCCTAAGATTCTCATCACGGCTATCAGCTAAAAGCTTTAAATACGGTGTCAATCTATTCAAAAAGCTTAATGCTAAGAATATTAATGATATCTGCGCATGTGCGTGAACTTGTCTCTTGAAATTTCGATTAAATATAGAAATATTTTGAGATTAAATTTTATTTTTGAGTCATATGATTTGGAATAATTTATAGTAACTGTAGGAAGAATAGAAAATAAGAGCTAAAATAAATTTAAAAAATAAAGCATATAAAACTAGTTGCAAAGTTTCGGGAATCGAACTGAAGTCCTGCAAAAAGGAGTGTCACACCATGCCGATCTTGCCACCAAGCCTCGTACCCTGAGAGCGCCGGAACGGCCTAAGATTCTCATCACGGCTATCCGCTAAAAGCTTTAAATACGGTGTCAATCTATTCAAAAAGCTTACTGCTAAGAATATTAATGATATCTGCGCATGTGCGTGAACTTGTCTCTTGAAATTTCGATTAAATATAGAAATATTTTGAGATTAAATTTTATTTTTGAGTCATATGATTTGGAATAATTCATAGTAACTGTAGGAAGAATAGAAAATAATAGCTAAAATAAATTTAAACAATAAAGCATATAAAACTATTTGCAAAGTTTCGGGAATCGAACTGAAGTCCTGCAAAAAGGAGTGTCACACCATGCCGATCTTGCCACCAAGCCTCGTACCCTGAGAGCGCCGGAACGGCCTAAGATTCTCATCACGGCTATCAGCTAAAAGCTTTAAATACGGTGTCAATCTATTCAAAAAGCTTAATGCTAAGAATATTAATGATATCTGCGCATGTGCGTGAACTTGTCTCTTGAAATTTCGATTAAATATAGAAATATTTTGAGATTAAATTTTATTTTTGAGTCATATGATTTGGAATAATTCATAGTAACTGTAGGAAGAATAGAAAATAATAGCTAAAATAAATTTAAAAAATAAAGCATATAAAACTATTTGCAAAGTTTCGGGAATCGAACTGAAGTCCTGCAAAAAGGAGAGTCACACCATGCCGATCTTGCCACGTAGCCTCGTACCCTGAGAACGCCGGAACGGCCTAAGATTCTCATCACGGCTATCCGCTAAAAGCTTTAAATACGGTGTCAATCTATTCAAAAAGCTTAATGCTAAGAATATTAATGATATCTGCGCATGTGCGTGAACTTGTCTCTTGAAATTTCGATTAAATATAGAAATATTTTGACATTAAATTTTATTTTTGAGTCATATGATTTGGAATAATTTATAGTAACTGTAGGAAGAATAGAAAATAAGAGCTAAAATAAATTTAAAAAATAAAGCATATAAAACTAGTTGCAAAGTTTCGGGAATCGAACTGAAGTCCTGCAAAAAGGAGTGTCACACCATGCCGATCTTGCCACCAAGCCTCGTACCCTGAGAGCGCCGGAACGGCCTAAGATTCTCATCACGGCTATCCGCTAAAAGCTTTAAATACGGTGTCAATCTATTCAAAAAGCTTACTGCTAAGAATATTAATGATATCTGCGCATGTGCGTGAACTTGTCTCTTGAAATTTCGATTAAATATAGAAATATTTTGAGATTAAATTTTATTTTTGAGTCATATGATTTGGAATAATTCATAGTAACTGTAGGAAGAATAGAAAATAATAGCTAAAATAAATTTAAACAATAAAGCATATAAAACTATTTGCAAAGTTTCGGGAATCGAACTGAAGTCCTGCAAAAAGGAGTGTCACACCATGCCGATCTTGCCACCAAGCCTCGTACCCTGAGAGCGCCGGAACGGCCTAAGATTCTCATCACGGCTATCAGCTAAAAGCTTTAAATACGGTGTCAATCTATTCAAAAAGCTTAATGCTAAGAATATTAATGATATCTGCGCATGTGCGTGAACTTGTCTCTTGAAATTTCGATTAAATATAGAAATATTTTGAGATTAAATTTTATTTTTGAGTCATATGATTTGGAATAATTTATAGTAACTGTAGGAAGAATAGAAAATAAGAGCTAAAATAAATTTAAAAAATAAAGCATATAAAACTAGTTGCAAAGTTTCGGGAATCGAACTGAAGTCCTGCAAAAAGGAGTGTCACACCATGCCGATCTTGCCACCAAGCCTCGTACCCTGAGAGCGCCGGAACGGCCTAAGATTCTCATCACGGCTATCCGCTAAAAGCTTTAAATACGGTGTCAATCTATTCAAAAAGCTTAATGCTAAGAATATTAATGATATCTGCGCATGTGCGTGAACTTGTCTCTTGAAATTTCGATTAAATATAGAAATATTTTGAGATTAAATTTTATTTTTGAGTCACATGATTTGGAATAATTCATAGTAACTGTAGGAAGAATGGAGAATAAGAGCTAAAATAAATTTAAAAAATAAAGCATATAAAACTAGTTGCAAAGTTTCGGGAATCGAACTGCAGTCCTGCAAAAAGGAGTGTCACACCATGCCGATCTTGCCACCAAGCCTCGTACCCTGAGAGCGCCGGAACGGCCTAAGATTCTCATCACGGCTATCCGCTAAAAGCTTTAAATACGGTGTCAATCTATTCAAAAAGCTTACTGCTAAGAATATTAATGATATCTGCGCATGTGCGTGAACTTGTCTCTTGAAATTTCGATTAAATATAGAAATATTTTGAGATTAAATTTTATTTTTGAGTCATATGATTTGGAATAATTCATAGTAACTGTAGGAAGAATAGAGAATAATAGCTAAAATAAATTTAAAAAATAAAGCATATAAAACTATTTGCAAAGTTTCGGGAATTGAACTGAAGTCCTGCAAAAAGGAGTGTCACACACTCCCTGCCGATCTTGCCACCAAGCCTCGTACCCTGAGAGCGCCGGAACGGCCTAAGATTCTCATCACGGCTATCCGCTAAAAGCTTTAAATACGGTGTCAATCTATTCAAAAAGCTTAATGCTAAGAATATTAATGATATCTGCGCATGTGCGTGAACTTGTCTCTTGAAATTTCGATTAAATATAGAAATATTTTGAGATTAAATTTTATTTTTGAGTCACATGATTTGGAATAATTCATAGTAACTGTAGGAAGAATAGAGAATAATAGCTAAAATAAATTTAAAAAATAAAGCATATAAAACTATTTGCAAAGTTTCGGGAATTGAACTGAAGTCCTGCAAAAAGGAGTGTCACACACTCCCTGCCGATCTTGCCACCAAGCCTCGTACCCTGAGAGCGCCGGAACGGCCTAAGATTCTCATCACGGCTATCCGCTAAAAGCTTTAAATACGGTGTCAATCTATTCAAAAAGCTTAATGCTAAGAATATTAATGATATCTGCGCATGTGCGTGAACTTGTCTCTTGAAATTTCGATTAAATATAGAAATATTTTGACATTAAATTTTATTTTTGAGTCATATGATTTGGAATAATTTATAGTAACTGTAGGAAGAATAGAAAATAATAGCTAAAATAAATTTAAAAAATAAAGCATATAAAACTAGTTGCAAAGTTTCGGGAATCGAACTGAAGTCCTGCAAAAAGGAGTGTCACACCATGCCGATCTTGCCACCAAGCCTCGTACCCTGAGAGCGCCGGAACGGCCTAAGATTCTCATCACGGCTATCCGCTAAAAGCTTTAAATACGGTGTCAATCTATTCAAAAAGCTTAATGCTAAGAATATTAATGATATCTGCGCATGTGCGTGAACTTGTCTCTTGAAATTTCGATTAAATATAGAAATATTTTGAGATTAAATTTTATTTTTGAGTCATATGATTTGGAATAATTCATAGTAACTGTAGGAAGAATAGAGAATAATAGCTAAAATAAATTTAAAAAATAAAGCATATAAAACTATTTGCAAAGTTTCGGGAATTGAACTGAAGTCCTGCAAAAAGGAGTGTCACACACTCCCTGCCGATCTTGCCACCAAGCCTCGTACCCTGAGAGCGCCGGAACGGCCTAAGATTCTCCTCACGGCTATCCGCTAAAAGCTTTAAATACGGTGTCAATCTATTCAAAAAGCTTAATGCTAAGAATATTAATGATATCTGCGCATGTGCGTGAACTTGTCTCTTGAAATTTCGATTAAATATAGAAATATTTTGACATTAAATTTTATTTTTGAGTCATATGATTTGGAATAATTTATAGTAACTGTAGGAAGAATAGAAAATAAGAGCTAAAATAAATTTAAAAAATAAAGCATATAAAACTAGTTGCAAAGTTTCGGGAATCGAACTGAAGTCCTGCAAAAAGGAGTGTCACACCATGCCGATCTTGCCACCAAGCCTCGTACCCTGAGAGCGCCGGAACGGCCTAAGATTCTCATCACGGCTATCCGCTAAAAGCTTTAAATACGGTGTCAATCTATTCAAAAAGCTTAATGCTAAGAATATTAATGATATCTGCGCATGTGCGTGAACTTGTCTCTTGAAATTTCGATTAAATATAGAAATATTTTGAGATTAAATTTTATTTTTGAGTCACATGATTTGGAATAATTCATAGTAACTGTAGGAAGAATGGAGAATAAGAGCTAAAATAAATTTAAAAAATAAAGCATATAAAACTAGTTGCAAAGTTTCGGGAATCGAACTGCAGTCCTGCAAAAAGGAGTGTCACACCATGCCGATCTTGCCACCAAGCCTCGTACCCTGAGAGCGCCGGAACGGCCTAAGATTCTCATCACGGCTATCCGCTAAAAGCTTTAAATACGGTGTCAATCTATTCAAAAAGCTTACTGCTAAGAATATTAATGATATCTGCGCATGTGCGTGAACTTGTCTCTTGAAATTTCGATTAAATATAGAAATATTTTGAGATTAAATTTTATTTTTGAGTCATATGATTTGGAATAATTCATAGTAACTGTAGGAAGAATAGAGAATAATAGCTAAAATAAATTTAAAAAATAAAGCATATAAAACTATTTGCAAAGTTTCGGGAATTGAACTGAAGTCCTGCAAAAAGGAGTGTCACACACTCCCTGCCGATCTTGCCACCAAGCCTCGTACCCTGAGAGCGCCGGAACGGCCTAAGATTCTCATCACGGCTATCCGCTAAAAGCTTTAAATACGGTGTCAATCTATTCAAAAAGCTTAATGCTAAGAATATTAATGATATCTGCGCATGTGCGTGAACTTGTCTCTTGAAATTTCGATTAAATATAGAAATATTTTGAGATTAAATTTTATTTTTGAGTCATATGATTTGGAATAATTCATAGTAACTGTAGGAAGAATAGAGAATAATAGCTAAAATAAATTTAAAAAATAAAGCATATAAAACTATTTGCAAAGTTTCGGGAATTGAACTGAAGTCCTGCAAAAAGGAGTGTCACACACTCCCTGCCGATCTTGCCACCAAGCCTCGTACCCTGAGAGCGCCGGAACGGCCTAAGATTCTCATCACGGCTATCCGCTAAAAGCTTTAAATACGGTGTCAATCTATTCAAAAAGCTTACTGCTAAGAATATTAATGATATCTGCGCATGTGCGTGAACTTGTCTCTTGAAATTTCGATTAAATATAGAAATATTTTGACATTAAATTTTATTTTTGAGTCATATGATTTGGAATAATTTATAGTAACTGTAGGAAGAATAGAAAATAAGAGCTAAAATAAATTCAAAAAATAAAGCATATAAAACTAGTTGCAAAGTTTCGGGAATCGAACTGAAGTCCTGCAAAAAGGAGTGTCACACCATGCCGATCTTGCCACCAAGCCTCGTACCCTGAGAGCGCCGGAACGGCCTAAGATTCTCATCACGGCTATCCGCTAAAAGCTTTAAATACGGTGTCAATCTATTCAAAAAGCTTACTGCTAAGAATATTAATGATATCTGCGCATGTGCGTGAACTTGTCTCTTGAAATTTCGATTAAATATAGAAATATTTTGAGATTAAATTTTATTTTTGAGTCATATGATTTGGAATAATTCATAGTAACTGTAGGAAGAATAGAAAATAATAGCTAAAATAAATTTAAAAAATAAAGCATATAAAACTATTTGCAAAGTTTCGGGAATCGAACTGAAGTCCTGCAAAAAGGAGTGTCACACATTCCCTGCCGATCTAGCCACCAAGCCTCGTACCCTGAGAGCGCCGGAACGGCCTAAGATTCTCATCACGGCTATCAGCTAAAAGCTTTAAATACGGTGTCAATCTATTCAAAAAGCTTAATGCTAAGAATATTAATGATATCTGCGCATGTGCGTGAACTTGTCTCTTGAAATTTCGATTAAATATAGAAATATTTTGAGATTAAATTTTATTTTTGAGTCATATGATTTGGAATAATTCATAGTAACTGTAGGAAGAATAGAAAATAATAGCTAAAATAAATTTAAAAAATAAATCATATAAGACTATTTGCAAAGTTTCGGGAATCGAACTGAAGTCCTGCAAAAAGGAGTGTCACACCATGCCGATCTTGCCACCAAGCCTCGTACCCTGAGAGCGCCGGAACGGCCTAAGATTCTCATCACGGCAATCCGCTAAAAGCTTTAAATACGGTGTCAATCTATTCAAAAAGCTTACTGCTAAGAATATTAATGATATCTGCGCATGTGCGTGAACTTGTCTCTTGAAATTTCGATTAAATATAGAAAAATTTTGAGATTAAATTTTATTTTTGAGTCATATGATTTGGAATAATTCATAGTAACTGTAGGAAGAATAGAGAATAATAGCTAAAATAAATTTAAAAAATAAAGCATATAAAACTATTTGCAAAGTTTCGGGAATTGAACTGATGTCCTGCAAAATGGAGTGTCACAACATGCCGATCTTGCCACCAAGCCTCGTACCCTGAGAGCGCCGGAACGGCCTAAGATTCTCATCACGGCTATCAGCTAAAAGCTTTAAATACGGTGTCAATCTATTCAAAAAGCTTACTGCTAAGAATATTAATGATATCTGCGCATGTGCGTGAACTTGTCTCTTGAAATTTCGATTAAATATAGAAATATTTTGAGATTAAATTTTATTTTTGAGTCATATGATTTGGAATAATTCATAGTAACTGTAGGAAGAATAGAGAATAATAGCTAAAATAAATTTAAAAAATAAAGCATATAAAACTATTTGCAAAGTTTCGGGAATTGAACTGAAGTCCTGCAAAAAGGAGTGTCACACCATGCCGATCTTGCCACCAAGCCTCGTACCCTGAGAGCGCCGGAACGGCCTAAGATTCTCATCACGGCTATCCGCTAAAAGCTTTAAATACGGTGTCAATCTATTCAAAAAACTTACTGCTAAGAATATTAATGATATCTGCGCATGTGCGTGAACTTGTCTCTTGAAATTTCGATTAAATATAGAAATATTTTGAGATTAAATTTTATTTTTGAGTCATATGATTTGGAATAATTCATAGTAACTGTAGGAAGAATAGAGAATAATAGCTAAAATAAATTTAAAAAATAAAGCATATAAAACTATTTGCAAAGTTTCGGGAATTGAACTGAAGTCCTGCAAAAAGGAGTGTCACACACTCCCTGCCGATCTTGCCACCAAGCCTCGTACCCTGAGAGCGCCGGAACGGCCTAAGATTCTCATCACGGCTATCCGCTAAAAGCTTTAAATACGGTCTCAATCTATTCAAAAAGCTTAATGCTAAGAATATTAATGATATCTGCGCATGTGCGTGAACTTGTCTCTTGAAATTTCGATTAAATATAGAAATATTTTGACATTAAATTTTATTTTTGAGTCATATGATTTGGAATAATTTATAGTAACTGTAGGAAGAATAGAAAATAAGAGCTAAAATAAATTCAAAAAATAAAGCATATAAAACTAGTTGCAAAGTTTCGGGAATCGAACTGAAGTCCTGCAAAAAGGAGTGTCACACCATGCCGATCTTGCCACCAAGCCTCGTACCCTGAGAGCGCCGGAACGGCCTAAGATTCTCATCACGGCTATCCGCTAAAAGCTTTAAATACGGTGTCAATCTATTCAAAAAGCTTACTGCTAAGAATATTAATGATATCTGCGCATGTGCGTGAACTTGTCTCTTGAAATTTCGATTAAATATAGAAATATTTTGAGATTAAATTTTATTTTTGAGTCATATGATTTGGAATAATTCATAGTAACTGTAGGAAGAATAGAAAATAATAGCTAAAATAAATTTAAAAAATAAAGCATATAAAACTATTTGCAAAGTTTCGGGAATCGAACTGAAGTCCTGCAAAAAGGAGTGTCACACACTCCCTGCCGATCTAGCCACCAAGCCTCGTACCCTGAGAGCGCCGGAACGGCCTAAGATTCTCATCACGGCTATCAGCTAAAAGCTTTAAATACGGTGTCAATCTATTCAAAAAGCTTAATGCTAAGAATATTAATGATATCTGCGCATGTGCGTGAACTTGTCTCTTGAAATTTCGATTAAATATAGAAATATTTTGAGATTAAATTTTATTTTTGAGTCATATGATTTGGAATAATTCATAGTAACTGTAGGAAGAATAGAAAATAATAGCTAAAATAAATTTAAAAAATAAATCATATAAGACTATTTGCAAAGTTTCGGGAATCGAACTGAAGTCCTGCAAAAAGGAGTGTCACACCATGCCGATCTTGCCACCAAGCCTCGTACCCTGAGAGCGCCGGAACGGCCTAAGATTCTCATCACGGCAATCCGCTAAAAGCTTTAAATACGGTGTCAATCTATTCAAAAAGCTTACTGCTAAGAATATTAATGATATCTGCGCATGTGCGTGAACTTGTCTCTTGAAATTTCGATTAAATATAGAAAAATTTTGAGATTAAATTTTATTTTTGAGTCATATGATTTGGAATAATTCATAGTAACTGTAGGAAGAATAGAGAATAATAGCTAAAATAAATTTAAAAAATAAAGCATATAAAACTATTTGCAAAGTTTCGGGAATTGAACTGATGTCCTGCAAAATGGAGTGTCACAACATGCCGATCTTGCCACCAAGCCTCGTACCCTGAGAGCGCCGGAACGGCCTAAGATTCTCATCACGGCTATCAGCTAAAAGCTTTAAATACGGTGTCAATCTATTCAAAAAGCTTACTGCTAAGAATATTAATGATATCTGCGCATGTGCGTGAACTTGTCTCTTGAAATTTCGATTAAATATAGAAATATTTTGAGATTAAATTTTATTTTTGAGTCATATGATTTGGAATAATTCATAGTAACTGTAGGAAGAATAGAGAATAATAGCTAAAATAAATTTAAAAAATAAAGCATATAAAACTATTTGCAAAGTTTCGGGAATTGAACTGAAGTTCTGCAAAAAGGAGTGTCACACCATGCCGATCTTGCCACCAAGCCTCGTACCCTGAGAGCGCCGGAACGGCCTAAGATTCTCATCACGGCTATCCGCTAAAAGCTTTAAATACGGTGTCAATCTATTCAAAAAACTTACTGCTAAGAATATTAATGATATCTGCGCATGTGCGTGAACTTGTCTCTTGAAATTTCGATTAAATATAGAAATATTTTGAGATTAAATTTTATTTTTGAGTCATATGATTTGGAATAATTCATAGTAACTGTAGGAAGAATAGAGAATAATAGCTAAAATAAATTTAAAAAATAAAGCATATAAAACTATTTGCAAAGTTTCGGGAATCGAACTGAAGTCCTGCAAAAAGGAGTGTTACACACACCCTGCCGATCTTGCCACCAAGCCTTGTACCCTGAGAGCGCCGGAACGGCCTAAGATTCTCATCACGGCTATCAGCTAAAAGCTTTAAATACGGTGTCAATCTATTCAAAAAGCGTAATGCTAAGAATATTAATGATATCTGCGCATGTGCGTGAACTTGTCTCTTGAAATTTCGATTAAATACAGAAATATTTTGAGATTAAATTTTATTTTTGAGTCATATGATTTGGAATAATTCATAGTAACTGTAGGAAGAATAGAGAATAAGAGCTAAAATAAATTTAAAAAATAAATCATATAAGACTATTTGCAAAGTTTCGGGAATCGAACTGAAGTCCTGCAAAAAGGAGTGTCACACCATGCCGATCTTGCCACCAAGCCTCGTACCCTGAGAGCGCCGGAACGGCCTAAGATTCTCATCACGGCTATCCGCTAAAAGCTTTAAATACGGTGTCAATCTATTCAAAAAGCTTACTGCTAAGAATATTAATGATATCTGCGCATGTGCGTGAACTTGTCTCTTGAAATTTCGATTAAATATAGAAATATTTTGAGATTAAATTTTATTTTTGAGTCATATGATTTGGAATAATTCATAGTAACTGTAGGAAGAATGGAGAATAAGAGCTAAAATAAATTTAAAAAATAAAGCATATAAAACTATTTGCAAAGTTTCGGGAATTGAACTGAAGTCCTGCAAAAAGGAGTGTCACACACACCCTGCCGATCTTGCCACCAAGCCTCGTACCCTGAGAGCGCCGGAACGGCCTAAGATTCTCATCACGGCTATCCGCTAAAAGCTTTAAATACGGTGTCAATCTATTCAAAAAGCTTAATGCTAAGAATATTAATGATATCTGCGCATGTGCGTGAACTTGTCTCTTGAAATTTCGATTAAATATAGAAATATTTTGAGATTAAATTTTATTTTTGAGTCATATGATTTGGAATAATTCATAGTAACTGTAGGAAGAATAGAGAATAATAGCTAAAATAAATTTAAAAAATAAAGCATATAAAACTATTTGCAAAGTTTCGGGAATTGAACTGAAGTCCTGCAAAAAGGAGTGTCACACACTCCCTGCCGATCTTGCCACCAAGCCTCGTACCCTGAGAGCGCCGGAACGGCCTAAGATTCTCATCACGGCTATCCGCTAAAAGCTTTAAATACGGTGTCAATCTATTCAAAAAGCTTAATGCTAAGAATATTAATGATATCTGCGCATGTGCGTGAACTTGTCTCTTGAAATTTCGATTAAATATAGAAATATTTTGACATTAAATTTTATTTTTGAGTCATATGATTTGGAATAATTTATAGTAACTGTAGGAAGAATAGAAAATAATAGCTAAAATAAATTTAAAAAATAAAGCATATAAAACTAGTTGCAAAGTTTCGGGAATCGAACTGAAGTCCTGCAAAAAGGAGTGTCACACCATGCCGATCTTGCCACCAAGCCTCGTACCCTGAGAGCGCCGGAACGGCCTAAGATTCTCATCACGGCTATCCGCTAAAAGCTTTAAATACGGTGTCAATCTATTCAAAAAGCTTACTGCTAAGAATATTAATGATATCTGCGCATGTGCGTGAACTTGTCTCTTGAAATTTCGATTAAATATAGAAATATTTTGAGATTAAATTTTATTTTTGAGTCATATGATTTGGAATAATTCATAGTAACTGTAGGAAGAATAGAGAATAATAGCTAAAATAAATTTAAAAAATAAAGCATATAAAACTATTTGCAAAGTTTCGGGAATTGAACTGAAGTCCTGCAAAAAGGAGTGTCACACACTCCCTGCCGATCTTGCCACCAAGCCTCGTACCCTGAGAGCGCCGGAACGGCCTAAGATTCTCATCACGGCTATCCGCTAAAAGCTTTAAATACGGTGTCAATCTATTCAAAAAGCTTAATGCTAAGAATATTAATGATATCTGCGCATGTGCGTGAACTTGTCTCTTGAAATTTCGATTAAATATAGAAATATTTTGAGATTAAATTTTATTTTTGAGTCATATGATTTGGAATAATTCATAGTAACTGTAGGAAGAATAGAGAATAATAGCTAAAATAAATTTAAAAAATAAAGCATATAAAACTATTTGCAAAGTTTCGGGAATTGAACTGAAGTCCTGCAAAAAGGAGTGTCACACACTCCCTGCCGATCTTGCCACCAAGCCTCGTACCCTGAGAGCGCCGGAACGGCCTAAGATTCTCATCACGGCTATCCGCTAAAAGCTTTAAATACGGTGTCAATCTATTCAAAAAGCTTAATGCTAAGAATATTAATGATATCTGCGCATGTGCGTGAACTTGTCTCTTGAAATTTCGATTAAATATAGAAATATTTTGACATTAAATTTTATTTTTGAGTCATATGATTTGGAATAATTTATAGTAACTGTAGGAAGAATAGAAAATAATAGCTAAAATAAATTTAAAAAATAAAGCATATAAAACTAGTTGCAAAGTTTCGGGAATCGAACTGAAGTCCTGCAAAAAGGAGTGTCACACCATGCCGATCTTGCCACCAAGCCTCGTACCCTGAGAGCGCCGGAACGGCCTAAGATTCTCATCACGGCTATCCGCTAAAAGCTTTAAATACGGTGTCAATCTATTCAAAAAGCTTAATGCTAAGAATATTAATGATATCTGCGCATGTGCGTGAACTTGTCTCTTGAAATTTCGATTAAATATAGAAATATTTTGAGATTAAATTTTATTTTTGAGTCATATGATTTGGAATAATTCATAGTAACTGTAGGAAGAATAGAGAATAATAGCTAAAATAAATTTAAAAAATAAAGCATATAAAACTATTTGCAAAGTTTCGGGAATTGAACTGAAGTCCTGCAAAAAGGAGTGTCACACACTCCCTGCCGATCTTGCCACCAAGCCTCGTACCCTGAGAGCGCCGGAACGGCCTAAGATTCTCCTCACGGCTATCCGCTAAAAGCTTTAAATACGGTGTCAATCTATTCAAAAAGCTTAATGCTAAGAATATTAATGATATCTGCGCATGTGCGTGAACTTGTCTCTTGAAATTTCGATTAAATATAGAAATATTTTGACATTAAATTTTATTTTTGAGTCATATGATTTGGAATAATTTATAGTAACTGTAGGAAGAATAGAAAATAAGAGCTAAAATAAATTTAAAAAATAAAGCATATAAAACTAGTTGCAAAGTTTCGGGAATCGAACTGAAGTCCTGCAAAAAGGAGTGTCACACCATGCCGATCTTGCCACCAAGCCTCGTACCCTGAGAGCGCCGGAACGGCCTAAGATTCTCATCACGGCTATCCGCTAAAAGCTTTAAATACGGTGTCAATCTATTCAAAAAGCTTAATGCTAAGAATATTAATGATATCTGCGCATGTGCGTGAACTTGTCTCTTGAAATTTCGATTAAATATAGAAATATTTTGAGATTAAATTTTATTTTTGAGTCATATGATTTGGAATAATTCATAGTAACTGTAGGAAGAATAGAGAATAATAGCTAAAATAAATTTAAAAAATAAAGCATATAAAACTATTTGCAAAGTTTCGGGAATTGAACTGAAGTCCTGCAAAAAGGAGTGTCACACACTCCCTGCCGATCTTGCCACCAAGCCTCGTACCCTGAGAGCGCCGGAACGGCCTAAGATTCTCATCACGGCTATCCGCTAAAAGCTTTAAATACGGTGTCAATCTATTCAAAAAGCTTAATGCTAAGAATATTAATGATATCTGCGCATGTGCGTGAACTTGTCTCTTGAAATTTCGATTAAATATAGAAATATTTTGACATTAAATTTTATTTTTGAGTCATATGATTTGGAATAATTTATAGTAACTGTAGGAAGAATAGAAAATAAGAGCTAAAATAAATTTAAAAAATAAAGCATATAAAACTAGTTGCAAAGTTTCGGGAATCGAACTGAAGTCCTGCAAAAAGGAGTGTCACACCATGCCGATCTTGCCACCAAGCCTCGTACCCTGAGAGCGCCGGAACGGCCTAAGATTCTCATCACGGCTATCCGCTAAAAGCTTTAAATACGGTGTCAATCTATTCAAAAAGCTTAATGCTAAGAATATTAATGATATCTGCGCATGTGCGTGAACTTGTCTCTTGAAATTTCGATTAAATATAGAAATATTTTGAGATTAAATTTTATTTTTGAGTCACATGATTTGGAATAATTCATAGTAACTCTAGGAAGAATGGAGAATAAGAGCTAAAATAAATTTAAAAAATAAAGCATATAAAACTAGTTGCAAAGTTTCGGGAATCGAACTGCAGTCCTGCAAAAAGGAGTGTCACACCATGCCGATCTTGCCACCAAGCCTCGTACTCTGAGAGCGCCGGAACGGCCTAAGATTCTCATCACGGCTATCCGCTAAAAGCTTTAAATACGGTGTCAATCTATTCAAAAAGCTTACTGCTAAGAATATTAATGATATCTGCGCATGTGCGTGAACTTGTCTCTTGAAATTTCGATTAAATATAGAAATATTTTGAGATTAAATTTTATTTTTGAGTCATATGATTTGGAATAATTCATAGTAACTGTAGGAAGAATAGAGAATAATAGCTAAAATAAATTTAAAAAATAAAGCATATAAAACTATTTGCAAAGTTTCGGGAATTGAACTGAAGTCCTGCAAAAAGGAGTGTCACACACTCCCTGCCGATCTTGCCACCAAGCCTCGTACCCTGAGAGCGCCGGAACGGCCTAAGATTCTCATCACGGCTATCCGCTAAAAGCTTTAAATACGGTCTCAATCTATTCAAAAAGCTTAATGCTAAGAATATTAATGATATCTGCGCATGTGCGTGAACTTGTCTCTTGAAATTTCGATTAAATATAGAAATATTTTGACATTAAATTTTATTTTTGAGTCATATGATTTGGAATAATTTATAGTAACTGTAGGAAGAATAGAAAATAAGAGCTAAAATAAATTCAAAAAATAAAGCATATAAAACTAGTTGCAAAGTTTCGGGAATCGAACTGAAGTCCTGCAAAAAGGAGTGTCACACCATGCCGATCTTGCCACCAAGCCTCGTACCCTGAGAGCGCCGGAACGGCCTAAGATTCTCATCACGGCTATCCGCTAAAAGCTTTAAATACGGTGTCAATCTATTCAAAAAGCTTACTGCTAAGAATATTAATGATATCTGCGCATGTGCGTGAACTTGTCTCTTGAAATTTCGATTAAATATAGAAATATTTTGAGATTAAATTTTATTTTTGAGTCATATGATTTGGAATAATTCATAGTAACTGTAGGAAGAATAGAAAATAATAGCTAAAATAAATTTAAAAAATAAAGCATATAAAACTATTTGCAAAGTTTCGGGAATCGAACTGAAGTCCTGCAAAAAGGAGTGTCACACACTCCCTGCCGATCTAGCCACCAAGCCTCGTACCCTGAGAGCGCCGGAACGGCCTAAGATTCTCATCACGGCTATCAGCTAAAAGCTTTAAATACGGTGTCAATCTATTCAAAAAGCTTAATGCTAAGAATATTAATGATATCTGCGCATGTGCGTGAACTTGTCTCTTGAAATTTCGATTAAATATAGAAATATTTTGAGATTAAATTTTATTTTTGAGTCATATGATTTGGAATAATTCATAGTAACTGTAGGAAGAATAGAAAATAATAGCTAAAATAAATTTAAAAAATAAATCATATAAGACTATTTGCAAAGTTTCGGGAATCGAACTGAAGTCCTGCAAAAAGGAGTGTCACACCATGCCGATCTTGCCACCAAGCCTCGTACCCTGAGAGCGCCGGAACGGCCTAAGATTCTCATCACGGCAATCCGCTAAAAGCTTTAAATACGGTGTCAATCTATTCAAAAAGCTTACTGCTAAGAATATTAATGATATCTGCGCATGTGCGTGAACTTGTCTCTTGAAATTTCGATTAAATATAGAAAAATTTTGAGATTAAATTTTATTTTTGAGTCATATGATTTGGAATAATTCATAGTAACTGTAGGAAGAATAGAGAATAATAGCTAAAATAAATTTAAAAAATAAAGCATATAAAACTATTTGCAAAGTTTCGGGAATTGAACTGATGTCCTGCAAAATGGAGTGTCACAACATGCCGATCTTGCCACCAAGCCTCGTACCCTGAGAGCGCCGGAACGGCCTAAGATTCTCATCACGGCTATCAGCTAAAAGCTTTAAATACGGTGTCAATCTATTCAAAAAGCTTACTGCTAAGAATATTAATGATATCTGCGCATGTGCGTGAACTTGTCTCTTGAAATTTCGATTAAATATAGAAATATTTTGAGATTAAATTTTATTTTTGAGTCATATGATTTGGAATAATTCATAGTAACTGTAGGAAGAATAGAGAATAATAGCTAAAATAAATTTAAAAAATAAAGCATATAAAACTATTTGCAAAGTTTCGGGAATTGAACTGAAGTCCTGCAAAAAGGAGTGTCACACCATGCCGATCTTGCCACCAAGCCTCGTACCCTGAGAGCGCCGGAACGGCCTAAGATTCTCATCACGGCTATCCGCTAAAAGCTTTAAATACGGTGTCAATCTATTCAAAAAACTTACTGCTAAGAATATTAATGATATCTGCGCATGTGCGTGAACTTGTCTCTTGAAATTTCGATTAAATATAGAAATATTTTGAGATTAAATTTTATTTTTGAGTCATATGATTTGGAATAATTCATAGTAACTGTAGGAAGAATAGAGAATAATAGCTAAAATAAATTTAAAAAATAAAGCATATAAAACTATTTGCAAAGTTTCGGGAATCGAACTGAAGTCCTGCAAAAAGGAGTGTTACACACACCCTGCCGATCTTGCCACCAAGCCTTGTACCCTGAGAGCGCCGGAACGGCCTAAGATTCTCATCACGGCTATCAGCTAAAAGCTTTAAATACGGTGTCAATCTATTCAAAAAGCGTAATGCTAAGAATATTAATGATATCTGCGCATGTGCGTGAACTTGTCTCTTGAAATTTCGATTAAATACAGAAATATTTTGAGATTAAATTTTATTTTTGAGTCATATGATTTGGAATAATTCATAGTAACTGTAGGAAGAATAGAGAATAAGAGCTAAAATAAATTTAAAAAATAAATCATATAAGACTATTTGCAAAGTTTCGGGAATCGAACTGAAGTCCTGCAAAAAGGAGTGTCACACCATGCCGATCTTGCCACCAAGCCTCGTACCCTGAGAGCGCCGGAACGGCCTAAGATTCTCATCACGGCTATCCGCTAAAAGCTTTAAATACGGTGTCAATCTATTCAAAAAGCTTACTGCTAAGAATATTAATGATATCTGCGCATGTGCGTGAACTTGTCTCTTGAAATTTCGATTAAATATAGAAATATTTTGAGATTAAATTTTATTTTTGAGTCATATGATTTGGAATAATTCATAGTAACTGTAGGAAGAATGGAGAATAAGAGCTAAAATAAATTTAAAAAATAAAGCATATAAAACTATTTGCAAAGTTTCGGGAATTGAACTGAAGTCCTGCAAAAAGGAGTGTCACACACACCCTGCCGATCTTGCCACCAAGCCTCGTACCCTGAGAGCGCCGGAACGGCCTAAGATTCTCATCACGGCTATCCGCTAAAAGCTTTAAATACGGTGTCAATCTATTCAAAAAGCTTAATGCTAAGAATATTAATGATATCTGCGCATGTGCGTGAACTTGGCTCTTGAAATTTCGATTAAATATAGAAATATTTTGAGATTAAATTTTATTTTTGAGTCATATGATTTGGAATAATTCATAGTAACTGTAGGAAGAATAGAGAATAATAGCTAAAATAAATTTAAAAAATAAAGCATATAAAACTATTTGCAAAGTTTCGGGAATTGAACTGAAGTCCTGCAAAAAGGAGTGTCACACCATGCCGATCTTGCCACCAAGCCTCGTACCCTGAGAGCGCCGGAACGGCCTAAGATTCTCATCACGGCTATCCGCTAAAAGCTTTAAATACGGTGTCAATCTATTCAAAAAGCTTACTGCTAAGAATATTAATGATATCTGCGCATGTGCGTGAACTTGTCTCTTGAAATTTCGATTAAATATAGAAATATTTTGAGATTAAATTTTATTTTTGAGTCATATGATTTGGAATAATTCATAGTAACTGTAGGAAGAATAGAGAATAATAGCTAAAATAAATTTAAAAAATAAAGCATATAAAACTATTTGCAAAGTTTCGGGAATTGAACTGAAGTCCTGCAAAAAGGAGTGTCACACACTCCCTGCCGATCTTGCCACCAAGCCTCGTACCCTGAGAGCGCCGGAACGGCCTAAGATTCTCATCACGGCTATCCGCTAAAAGCTTTAAATACGGTGTCAATCTATTCAAAAAGCTTAATGCTAAGAATATTAATGATATCTGCGCATGTGCGTGAACTTGTCTCTTGAAATTTCGATTAAATATAGAAATATTTTGACATTAAATTTTATTTTTGAGTCATATGATTTGGAATAATTTATAGTAACTGTAGGAAGAATAGAAAATAAGAGCTAAAATAAATTTAAAAAATAAAGCATATAAAACTAGTTGCAAAGTTTCGGGAATCGAACTGAAGTCCTGCAAAAAGGAGTGTCACACCATGCCGATCTTGCCACCAAGCCTCGTACCCTGAGAGCGCCGGAACGGCCTAAGATTCTCATCACAGCTATCCGCTAAAAGCTTTAAATACGGTGTCAATCTATTCAAAAAGCTTAATGCTAAGAATATTAATGATATCTGCGCATGTGCGTGAACTTGTCTCTTGAAATTTCGATTAAATATAGAAATATTTTGAGATTAAATTTTATTTTTGAGTCACATGATTTGGAATAATTCATAGTAACTGTAGGAAGAATGGAGAATAAGAGCTAAAATAAATTTAAAAAATAAAGCATATAAAACTAGTTGCAAAGTTTCGGGAATCGAACTGAAGTCCTGCAAAAAGGAGTGTCACACCATGCCGATCTTGCCACCAAGCCTCGTACCCTGAGAGCGCCGGAACGGCCTAAGATTCTCATCACGGCTATCCGCTAAAAGCTTTAAATACGGTGTCAATCTATTCAAAAAGCTTACTGCTAAGAATATTAATGATATCTGCGCATGTGCGTGAACTTGTCTCTTGAAATTTCGATTAAATATAGAAATATTTTGAGATTAAATTTTATTTTTGAGTCATATGATTTGGAATAATTCATAGTAACTGTAGGAAGAATAGAGAATAATAGCTAAAATAAATTTAAAAAATAAAGCATATAAAACTATTTGCAAAGTTTCGGGAATTGAACTGAAGTCCTGCAAAAAGGAGTGTCACACACTCCCTGCCGATCTTGCCACCAAGCCTCGTACCCTGAGAGCGCCGGAACGGCCTAAGATTCTCATCACGGCTATCCGCTAAAAGCTTTAAATACGGTTTCAATCTATTCAAAAAGCTTAATGCTAAGAATATTAATGATATCTGCGCATGTGCGTGAACTTGTCTCTTGAAATTTCGATTAAATATAGAAATATTTTGACATTAAATTTTATTTTTGAGTCATATGATTTGGAATAATTTATAGTAACTGTAGGAAGAATAGAAAATAAGAGCTAAAATAAATTTAAAAAATAAAGCATATAAAACTAGTTGCAAAGTTTCGGGAATCGAACTGAAGTCCTGCAAAAAGGAGTGTCACACCATGCCGATCTTGCCACCAAGCCTCGTACCCTGTGAGCGCCGGAACGGCCTAAGATTCTCATCACGGCTATCCGCTAAAAGCTTTAAATACGGTGTCAATCTATTCAAAAAGCTTACTGCTAAGAATATTAATGATATCTGCGCATGTGCGTGAACTTGTCTCTTGAAATTTCGATTAAATATAGAAATATTTTGAGATTAAATTTTATTTTTGAGTCATATGATTTGGAATAATTCATAGTAACTGTAGGAAGAATAGAAAATAATAGCTAAAATAAATTTAAAAAATAAAGCATATAAAACTATTTGCAAAGTTTCGGGAATCGAACTGAAGTCCTGCAAAAAGGAGTGTCACCTACTCCCTGCCGATCTAGCCACCAAGCCTCGTACCCTGAGAGCGCCGGAACGGCCTAAGATTCTCATCACGGCTATCAGCTAAAAGCTTTAAATACGGTGTCAATCTATTCAAAAAGCTTAATGCTAAGAATATTAATGATATCTGCGCATGTGCGTGAACTTGTCTCTTGAAATTTCGATTAAATATAGAAATATTTTGAGATTAAATTTTATTTTTGAGTCATATGATTTGGAATAATTCATAGTAACTGTAGGAAGAATAGAAAATAATAGCTAAAATAAATTTAAAAAATAAATCATATAAGACTATTTGCAAAGTTTCGGGAATCGAACTGAAGTCCTGCAAAAAGGAGTGTCATACCATGCCGATCTTGCCACCAAGCCTCGTACCCTGAGAGCGCCGGAACGGCCTAAGATTCTCATCACGGCTATCAGCTAAAAGCTTTAAATACGGTGTCAATCTATTCAAAAAGCTTACTGCTAAGAATATTAATGATATCTGCGCATGTGCGTGAACTTGTCTCTTGAAATTTCGATTAAATATAGAAATATTTTGAGATTAAATTTTATTTTTGAGTCATATGATTTGGAATAATTCATAGTAACTGTAGGAAGAATAGAGAATAATAGCTAAAATAAATTTAAAAAATAAAGCATATAAAACTATTTGCAAAGTTTCGGGAATCGAACTGAAGTCCTTCAAAAAGGAGTGTCAAACCATGCCGATCTTGCCACCAAGATTCGTACCCTGAGAGCGCCGGAACGGCCTAAGATTCTCATCATGGCTATCCGCTAAAAGCTTTAAATACGGTGTCAATCTATTCAAAAAGCTTAATGCTAAGAATATTAATGATATCTGCGCATGTGCGTGAACTTGTCTCTTGAAATTTCGATTAAATATAGAAATATTTTGAGATTAAATTTAATTTTGAGTCATATGATTTGGAATAATTCATAGTAACTGTAGGAAGAATAGGAAATAATAGCTAAAATAAATTTAAAAAATAAATCATATAAGACTATTTGCAAAGTTTCGGGAATCGAACTGAAGTCCTGCAAAAAGGAGTGTCACACCATGCCGATCTTGCCACCAAGCCTCGTACCCTGAGAGCGCCGGAACGGCCTAAGATTCTCATCACGGCTATCCGCTAAAAGCTTTAAATACGGTGTCAATCTATTCAAAAAGCTTACTGCTAAGAATATTAATGATATCTGCGCATGTGCGTGAACTTGTCTCTTGAAATTTCGATTAAATATAGAAATATTTTGAGATTAAATTTTATTTTTGAGTCATATGATTTGGAATAATTCATAGTAACTGTAGGAAGAATGGAGAATAAGAGCTAAAATAAATTTAAAAAATAAAGCATATAAAACTATTTGCAAAGTTTCGGGAATTGAACTGAAGTCCTGCAAAAAGGAGTGTCACACACACCCTGCCGATCTTGCCACCAAGCCTCGTACCCTGAGAGCGCCGGAACGGCCTAAGATTCTCATCACGGCTATCCGCTAAAAGCTTTAAATACGGTGTCAATCTATTCAAAAAGCTTAATGCTAAGAATATTAATGATATCTGCGCATGTGCGTGAACTTGTCTCTTGAAATTTCAATTAAATATAGAAATATTTTGAGATTAAATTTTATTTTTGAGTCATATGATTTGGAATAATTCATAGTAACTGTAGGAAGAATAGAGAATAATAGCTAAAATAAATTTAAAAAATAAAGCATATAAAACTATTTGCAAAGTTTCGGGAATTGAACTGAAGTCCTGCAAAAAGGAGTGTCACACACACCCTGCCGAACTTGCCACCAAGCCTCGTACCCTGAGAGCGCCGGAACGGCCTAAGATTCTCATCACGGCTATCAGCTAAAAGCATTAAATACGGTGTCAATCTATTCAAAAAGCTTACTGCTAAGAATATTAATGATATCTGCGCATGTGCGTGAACTTGTCTCTTGAAATTTCGATTAAATATAGAAATATTTTGAGATTAAATTTTATTTTTGAGTCATATGATTTGGAATAATTCATAGTAACTGTAGGAAGAATAGAGAATAATAGCTAAAATATATTTAAAAAATAAAGCATATAAAACTATTTGCAAAGTTTCGGGAATTGAACTGAAGTCCTGCAAAAAGGAGTGTCACACCATGCCGATCTTGCCACCAAGCCTCGTACCCTGAGAGCGCCGGAACGGCCTAAGATTCTCATCACGGCTATCCGCTAAAAGCTTTAAATACGGTGTCAATCTATTCAAAAAGCTTACTGCTAAGAATATTAATGATATCTGCGCATGTGCGTGAACTTGTCTCTTGAAATTTCGATTAAATATAGAAATATTTTGAGATTAAATTTTATTTTTGAGTCATATGATTTGGAATAATTCATAGTAACTGTAGGAAGAATAGAGAATAATAGCTAAAATAAATTTAAAAAATAAAGCATATAAAACTATTTGCAAAGTTTCGGGAATCGAACTGAAGTCCTGCAAAAAGGAGTGTTACACACACCCTGCCGATCTTGCCACCAAGCCTCGTACCCTGAGAGCGCCGGAACGGCCTAAGATTCTCATCACGGCTATCAGCTAAAAGCTTTAAATACGGTGTCAATCTATTCAAAAAGCTTAATGCTAAGAATATTAATGATATCTGCGCATGTGCGTGAACTTGTCTCTTGAAATTTCGATTAAATACAGAAATATTTTGAGATTAAATTTAATTTTTGAGTCATATGATTTGGAATAATTCATAGTAACTGTAGGAAGAATGGAGAATAAGAGCTAAAATAAATTTAAAAAATAAAGCATATAAAACTATTTGCAAAGTTTCGGGAATTGAACTGAAGTCCTGCAAAAAGGAGTGTCACACACACCCTGCCGATCTTGCCACCAAGCCTCGTACCCTGAGAGGGCCGGAACGGCCTAAGATTCTCATCACGGCTATCAGCTAAAAGCTTTAAATACGGTGTCAATCTATTCAAAAAGCTTAATGCTAAGAATATTAATGATATCTGCGCATGTGCGTAAACTTGTCTCTTGAAATTTCGATTAAATACAGAAATATTTTGAGATTAAATTTAATTTTTGAGTCATATGATTTGGAATAATTCATAGTAACTGTAGGAAGAATGGAGAATAAGAGCTAAAATAAATTTAAAAAATAAAGCATATAAAACTATTTGCAAAGTTTCGGGAATTGAACTGAAGTCCTGCAAAAAGGAGTGTCACACACACCCTGCCGATCTTGCCACCAAGCCTCGTACCCTGAGAGGGCCGGAACGGCCTAAGATTCTCATCACGGCTATCCGCTAAAAGCTTTAAATACGGTGTCAATCTATTCAAAAAGCTTAATGCTAAGAATATTAATGATATCTGCGCATGTGCGTGAACTTGTCTCTTGAAATTTCGATTAAATATAGAAATATTTTGAGATTAAATTTTATTTTTGAGTCATATGATTTGGAATAATTCATAGTAACTGTAGGAAGAATAGAGAATAATAGCTAAAATAAATTTAAAAAATAAAGCATATAAAACTATTTGCAAAGTTTCGGGAATTGAACTGAAGTCCTGCAAAAAGGAGTGTCACACACACCCTGCCGAACTTGCAACCAAGCCTCGTACCCTGAGAGCGCCGGAACGGCCTAAGATTCTCATCACGGCTATCAGCTAAAAGCTTTAAATACGGTGTCAATCTATTCAAAAAGCTTAATGCTAAGAATATTAATGATATCTGCGCATGTGCGTGAACTTGTCTCTTGAAATTTCGATTAAATATAGAAATATTTTGAGATTAAATTTTATTTTTGAGTCATATGATTTGGAATAATTCATAGTAACTGTAGGAAGAATAGAAAATAATAGCTAAAATAAATTTAAAAAATAAAGCATATAAAACTATTTGCAAAGTTTCGGGAATTGAACTGAAGTCCTGCAAAAAGGAGTGTCACACCATGCCGATCTTGCCACCAAGCCTCGTACCCTGAGAGCGCCGGAACGGCCTAAGATTCTCATCACGGCTATCCGCTAAAAGCTTTAAATACGGTGTCAATCTATTCAAAAAGCTTAATGCTAAGAATATTAATGATATCTGCGCATGTGCGTGAACTTGTCTCTTGAAATTTCGATTAAATATAGAAATATTTTGAGATTAAATTTTATTTTTGAGTCATATGATTTGGAATAATTCATAGTAACTGTAGGAAGAATAGAAAATAATAGCTAAAATAAATTTAAAAAATAAAGCATATAAAACTATTTGCAAAGTTTCGGGAATTGAACTGAAGTCCTGCAAAAAGGAGTGTCACACCATGCCGATCTTGCCACCAAGCCTCGTACCCTGAGAGCGCCGGAACGGCCTAAGATTCTCATCACGGCTATCCGCTAAAAGCTTTAAATACGGTGTCAATCTATTCAAAAAGCTTAATGCTAAGAATATTAATGATATCTGCGCATGTGCGTGAACTTGTCTCTTGAAATTTCGATTAAATATAGAAATATTTTGAGATTAAATTTTATTTTTGAGTCATATGATTTGGAATAATTCATAGTAACTGTAGGAAGAATAGAAAATAATAGCTAAAATAAATTTAAAAAATAAAGCATATAAAACTATTTGCAAAGTTTCGGGAATCGAACTGAAGTCCTGCAAAAAGGAGAGTCACACCATGCCGATCTTGCCACGAAGCCTCGTACCCTGAGAGCGCCGGAACGGCCTAAGATTCTCATCACGGCTATCAGCTAAAAGCTTTAAATACGGTGTCAATCTATTCAAAAAGCTTAATGCTAAGAATATTAATGATATCTGCGCATGTGCGTGAACTTGTCTCTTGAAATTTCGATTAAATATAGAAATATTTTGAGATTAAATTTTATTTTTGAGTCATATGATTTGGAATAATTCATAGTAACTGTAGGAAGAATAGAAAATAATAGCTAAAATAAATTTAAAAAATAAAGCATATAAAACTATTTGCAAAGTTTCGGGAATCGAACTGAAGTCCTGCAAAAAGGAGTGTCACACCATGCCGATCTTGCCACCAAGCCTCGTACCCTGAGAGCGCCGGAACGGCCTAAGATTCTCATCACGGCTATCCGCTAAAAGCTTTAAATACGGTGTCAATCTATTCAAAAAGCTTAATGCTAAGAATATAAATGATATCTGCGCATGTGCGTGAACTTGTCTCTTGAAATTTCGATTAAATATAGAAATATTTTGAGATTAAATTTTATTTTTGAGTCATATGATTTGGAATAATTCATAGTAACTGTAGGAAGAATAGAGAATAATAGCTAAAATAAATTTAAAAAATAAAGCATATAAAACTATTTGCAAAGTTTCGGGAATTGAACTGAAGTCCTGCAAAAAGGAGTGTCACACACACCCTGCCGATCTTGCCACCAAGCCTCGTACCCTGAGAGCGCCGGAACAGCCTAAGATTCTCATCACGGCTATCAGCTAAAAGCTTTAAATACGGTGTCAATCTATTCAAAAAGCTTAATGCTAAGAATATTAATGATATCTGCGCATGTGCGTGAACTTGTCTCTTGAAATTTCGATTAAATATAGAAATATTTTGAGATTAAATTTTATTTTTGAGTCATATGATTTGGAATAATTCATAGTAACTGTAGGAAGAATAGAAAATAATAGCTAAAATAAATTTAAAAAATAAAACATATAAAACTATTTGCAAAGTTTCGGGAATCGAACTGAAGTCCTGCAAAAAGGAGAGTCACACCATGCCGATCTTGCCACGAAGCCTCGTACCCTGAGAGCGCCGGAACGGCCTAAGATTCTCATCACGGCTATCAGCTAAAAGCTTTAAATACGGTGTCAATCTATTCAAAAAGCTTAATGCTAAGAATATTAATGATATCTGCGCATGTGCGTGAACTTGTCTCTTGAAATTTCGATTAAATATAGAAATATTTTGAGATTAAATTTTATTTTTGAGTCATATGATTTGGAATAATTCATAGTAACTGTAGGAAGAATAGAAAATAATAGCTAAAATATATTTAAAAAATAAAGCATATAAAACTATTTGCAAAGTTTCGGGAATTGAACTGAAGTCCTGCAAAAAGGAGTGTCACACCATGCCGATCTTGCCACCAAGCCTCGTACCCTGAGAGCGCCGGAACGGCCTAAGATTCTCATCACGGCTATCAGCTAAAAGCTTTAAATACGGTGTCAATCTATTCAAAAAGCTTAATGCTAAGAATATTAATGATATCTGCGCATGTGCGTGAACTTGTCTCTTTAAATTTCGATTAAATATAGAAATATTTTGAGATTAAATTTTATTTTTGAGTCATATGATTTGGAATAATTCATAGTAACTGTAGGAAGAATGGAGAATAAGAGCTAAAATATATTTAAAAAATAAAGCATATAAAACTAGTTGCAAAGTTTCGGGAATCGAACTGAAGTCCTGCAAAAAGGAGTGTCACACCATGCCGATCTTGCCACCAAGCCTCGTACCCTGAGAGCGCCGGAACGGCCTAAGATTCTCATTACGGCTATCCGCTAAAAGCTTTAAATACGGTGTCAATCTATTCAAAAAGCTTACTGCTAAGAATATTAATAATATCTGCGCATGTGCGTGAACTTGTCTCTTGAAATTCCGATTAAATATAGAAATATTTTGAGATTAAATTTTATTTTTGAGTCATATGATTTGGAATAATTCATAGTAACTGTAGGAAGAATAGAGAATAATAGCTAAAATAAATTTAAAAAATAAAGCATATAAAACTATTTGCAAAGTTTCGGGAATTGAACTGAAGTCCTGCAAAAAGGAGTGTCACACACACACTGCCGATCTTGCCACCAAGCCTCGTACCCTGAGAGCGCCGGAACGGCCTAAGATTCTCATCACGGCTATCAGCTAAAAGCTTTAAATACGGTGTCAATCTATTCAAAAAGCTTAATGCTAAGAATATTAATGATATCTGCGCATGTGCGTGAACTTGTCTCTTGAAATTTCGATTAAATATAGAAATATTTTGAGATTAAATTTTATTTTTGAGTCATATGATTTGGAATAATTCATAGTAACTGTAGGAAGAATGGAGAATAAGAGCTAAAATATATTTAAAAAATAAAGCATATAAAACTATTTGCAAATTTCGGGAATTGAACTGAAGTCCTGCAAAAAGGAGTGTCACACCATGCCGATCTTGCCACCAAGCCTCGTACCCTGAGAGCGCCGGAACGGCCTAAGATTCTCATCACGGCTATCCGCTAAAAGCTTTAAATACGGTGTCAATCTATTCAAAAAGCTTACTGCTAAGAATATTAATGATATCTGCGCATGTGCGTGAACTTGTCTCTTGAAATTTCGATTAAATATAGAAATATTTTGAGATTAAATTTTATTTTTGAGTCATATGATTTGGAATAATTCATAGTAACTGTAGGAAGAATGGAGAATAAGAGCTAAAATAAATTTAAAAAATAAAGCATATAAAACTAGTTGCAAAGTTTCGGGAATAGAACTGAAGTCCTGCAAAAAGGAGTGTCACACACACCCTGCCGATCTTGCCACCAAGCCTCGTACCCTGAGAGCGCCGGAACGGCCTAAGATTCTCATCACGGCTATCAGCTAAAAGCTTTAAATACGGTGTCAATCTATTCAAAAAGCTTAATGCTAAGAATATTAATGATATCTGCGCATGTGCGTGAACTTGTCTCTTGAAATTTCGATTAAATATAGAAATATTTTGAGATTAAATTTTATTTTTGAGCCATATGATTTGGAATAATTCATAGTAACTGTAGGAAGAATGGAGAATAAGAGCTAAAATATATTTAAAAAATAAAGCATATAAAACTATTTGCAAAGTTTCGGGAATTGAACTGAAGTCCTGCAAAAAGGAGTGTCACACCATGCCGATCATGCCACCAAGCCTCGTACCCTGAGAGCGCCGGAACGGCCTAAGATTCTCATCACGGCTATCCGCTAAAAGCTTTAAATACGGTGTCAATCTATTCAAAAAGCTTACTGTTAAGAATATTAATGATATCTGCGCATGTGCGTGAACTTGTCTCTTGAAATTTCGATTAAATATAGAAATATTTTGAGATTAAATTTTATTTTTGAGTCATATGATTTGGAATAATTCATAGTAACTGTAGGAAGAATGGAGAATAAGAGCTAAAATAAATTTAAAAAATAAAGCATATAAAACTAGTTGCAAAGTTTCGGGAATAGAACTGAAGTCCTGCAAAAAGGAGTGTCACACACACCCTGCCGATCTTGCCACCAAGCCTCGTACCCTGAGAGCGCCGGAACGGCCTAAGATTCTCATCACGGCTATCCGCTAAAAGCTTTAAATACGGTGTCAATCTATTCAAAAAGCTTAATGCTAAGAATATTAATGATATCTGCGCATGTGCGTGAACTTGTCTCTTGAAATTTCGATTAAATATAGAAATATTTTGAGATTAAATTTTATTTTTGAGTCATATGATTTGGAATAATTCATAGTAACTGTAGGAAGAATAGAGAATAATAGCTAAAATAAATTTAAAAAATAAAGCATATAAAACTATTTGCAAAGTTTCGGGAATTGAACTGAAGTCCTGCAAAAAGGAGTGTCACACACACCCTGCCGATCTTGCCACCAAGTCTCGTACCCTGAGAGCGCCGGAACGGCCTAAGATTCTCATCACGGCTATCAGCTAAAAGCTTTAAATACGGTGTCAATCTATTCAAAAAGCTTAATGCTAAGAATATTAATGATATCTGCGCATGTGCGTGAACTTGTCTCTTGAAATTTCGATTAAATATAGAAATATTTTGAGATTAAATTTTATTTTTGAGCCATATGATTTGGAATAATTCATAGTAACTGTAGGAAGAATGGAGAATAAGAGCTAAAATATATTTAAAAAATAAAGCATATAAAACTATTTGCAAAGTTTCGGGAATTGAACTGAAGTCCTGCAAAAAGGAGTGTCACACCATGCCGATCTTGCCACCAAGCCTCGTACCCTGAGAGCGCCGGAACGGCCTAAGATTCTCATCACGGCTATCCGCTAAAAGCTTTAAATACGGTGTCAATCTATTCAAAAAGCTTAATGCTAAGAATATTAATGATATCTACGCATGTGCGTGAACTTGTCTCTTGAAATTTCGATTAAATATAGAAATATTTTGAGATTAAATTTTATTTTTGAGTCATATGATTTGGAATAATTCATAGTAACTGTAGGAAGAATGGAGAATAAGAGCTAAAATATATTTAAAAAATAAAGCATATAAAACTAGTTGCAAAGTTTCGGGAATCGAACTGAAGTCCTGCAAAAAGGAGTGTCACACCATGCCGATCTTGCCACCAAGCCTCGTACCCTGAGAGCGCCGGAACGGCCTAAGATTCTCATCACGGCTATCCGCTAAAAGCTTTAAATACGGTGTCAATCTATTCAAAAAGCTTACTGCTAAGAATATTAATAATATCTGCGCATGTGCGTGAACTTGTCTCTTGAAATTCCGATTAAATATAGAAATATTTTGAGATTAAATTTTATTTTTGAGTCATATGATTTGGAATAATTCATAGTAACTGTAGGAAGAATAGAGAATAATAGCTAAAATAAATTTAAAAAATAAAGCATATAAAACTATTTGCAAAGTTTCGGGAATTGAACTGAAGTCCTGCAAAAACTAGTGTCACACCATGCCGATCTTGCCACCAAGCCTCGTACCCTGAGAGCGCCGGAACGGCCTAAGATTCTCATCACGGCTATCCGCTAAAAGCTTTAAATACGGTGTCAATCTATTCAAAAAGCTTACTGCTAAGAATATTAATGATATCTGCGCATGTGCGTGAACTTGTCTCTTGAAATTTCGATTAAATATAGAAATATTTTGACATTAAATTTTATTTTTGAGTCATATGATTTGGAATAATTCATAGTAACTGTAGGAAGAATATAAAATAATAGCTAAAATAAATTTAAAAAATAAAGCATATAAAACTATTTGCAAAGTTTCGGGAATCGAACTGAAGTCCTGCAAAAAGGAGAGTCACACCATGCCGATCTTGCCACGAAGCCTCCTACCCTGAGAGCGCCGGAATGGCCTAAGATTCTCATCACGGCTATCCTCTAAAAGCTTTAAATACGGTGTCAATCTATTCAAAAAGCTTAATGCTAAGAATATTAATGATATCTGCGCATGTGCGTGAACTTGTCTCTTGAAATTTCGATTAAATATAGAAATATTTTGAGATTAAATTTTATTTTTGAGTCATATGATTTGGAATAATTCATAGTAACTGTAGGAAGAATGGAGAATAAGAGCTAAAATATATTTAAAAAATAAAGCATATAAAACTATTTGCAAAGTTTCGGGAATTGAACTGAAGTCCTGCAAAAAGGAGTGTCACACCATGCCGATCTTGCCACCAAGCCTCGTACCCTGAGAGCGCCGGAACGGCCTAAGATTCTCATCACGGCTATCCGCTAAAAGCTTTAAATACGGTGTCAATCTATTCAAAAAGCTTAATGCTAAGAATATTAATGATATCTGCGCATGTGCGTGAACTTGTCTCTTGAAATTTCGATTAAATATAGAAATATTTTGAGATTAAATTTTATTTTTGAGTCATATGATTTGGAATAATTCATAGTAACTGTAGGAAGAATGGAGAATAAGAGCTAAAATATATTTAAAAAATAAAGCATATAAAACTAGTTGCAAAGTTTCGGGAATCGAACTGAAGTCCTGCAAAAAGGAGTGTCACACCATGCCGATCTTGCCACCAAGCCTCGTACCCTGAGAGCGCCGGAACGGCCTAAGATTCTTATCACGGCTATCCGCTAAAAGCTTTAAATACGGTGTCAATCTATTCAAAAAGCTTACTGCTAAGAATATTAATAATATCTGCGCATGTGCGTGAACTTGTCTCTTGAAATTCCGATTAAATATAGAAATATTTTGAGATTAAATTTTATTTTTGAGTCATATGATTTGGAATAATTCATAGTAACTGTAGGAAGAATAGAGAATAATAGCTAAAATAAATTTAAAAAATAAAGCATATAAAACTATTTGCAAAGTTTCGGGAATTGAACTGAAGTCCTGCAAAAACTAGTGTCACACCATGCCGATCTTGCCACCAAGCCTCGTACCCTGAGAGCGCCGGAACGGCCTAAGATTCTCATCACGGCTATCCGCTAAAAGCTTTAAATACGGTGTCAATCTATTCAAAAAGCTTAATGCTAAGAATATTAATGATATCTGCGCATGTGCGTGAACTTGTCTCTTGAAATTTCGATTAAATATAGAAATATTTTGAGATTAAATTTTATTTTTGAGTCATATGATTTGGAATAATTCATAGTAACTGTAGGAAGAATAGAGAATAATAGCTAAAATAAATTTAAAAAATAAAGCATATAAAACTATTTGCAAAGTTTCGGGAATTGAACTGAAGTCCTGCAAAAAGGAGTGTCACACACACCCTGCCGATCTTGCCACCAAGCCTCGTACCCTGAGAGCGCCGGAACGGCCTAAGATTCTCATCACGGCTATCAGCTAAAAGCTTTAAATACGGTGTCAATCTATTCAAAAAGCTTAATGCTAAGAATATTAATGATATCTGCGCATGTGCGTGAACTTGTCTCTTGAAATTTCGATTAAATATAGAAATATTTTGAGATTAAATTTTATTTTTGAGTCATATGATTTGGAATAATTCATAGTAACTGTAGGAAGAATGGAGAATAAGAGCTAAAATATATTTAAAAAATAAAGCATATAAAACTATTTGCAAAGTTTCGGGAATTGAACTGAAGTCCTGCAAAAAGGAGTGTCACACCATGCCGATCTTGCCACCAAGCCTCGTACCCTGAGAGCGCCGGAACGGCCTAAGATTCTCATCACGGCTATCCGCTAAAAGCTTTAAATACGGTGTCAATCTATTCAAAAAGCTTACTGCTAAGAATATTAATGATATCTGCGCATGTGCGTGAACTTGTCTCTTGAAATTTCGATTAAATATAGAAATATTTTGAGATTAAATTTTATTTTTGAGTCATATGATTTGGAATAATTCATAGTAACTGTAGGAAGAATGGAGAATAAGAGCTAAAATAAATTTAAAAAATAAAGCATATAAAACTAGTTGCAAAGTTTCGGGAATAGAACTGAAGTCCTCCAAAAAGGAGTGTCACACACACCCTGCCGATCTTGCCACCAAGTCTCGTACCCTGAGAGCGCCGGAACGGCCTAAGATTCTCATCACGGCTATCAGCTAAAAGCTTTAAATACGGTGTCAATCTATTCAAAAAGCTTAATGCTAAGAATATTAATGATATCTGCGCATGTGCGTGAACTTGTCTCTTGAAATTTCGATTAAATATAGAAATATTTTGAGATTAAATTTTATTTTTGAGTCATATGATTTGGAATAATTCATAGTAACTGTAGGAAGAATGGAGAATATGAGCTAAAATATATTTAAAAAATAAAGCATATAAAACTAGTTGCAAAGTTTCGGGAATCGAACTGAAGTCCTGCAAAAAGGAGTGTCACACCATGCCGATCTTGAAACCAAGCCTCGTACCCTGAGAGCGCCGGAACGGCCTAAGATTCTCATCACGGCTATCCGCTAAAAGCTTTAAATACGGTGTCAATCTATTCAAAAAGCTTACTGCTAAGAATATTAATAATATCTGCGCATGTGCGTGAACTTGTCTCTTGAAATTCCGATTAAATATAGAAATATTTTGAGATTAAATTTTATTTTTGAGTCATATGATTTGGAATAATTCATAGTAACTGTAGGAAGAATAGAGAATAATAGCTAAAATAAATTTAAAAAATAAAGCATATAAAACTATTTGCAAAGTTTCGGGAATTGAACTGAAGTCCTGCAAAAACTAGTGTCACACCATGCCGATCTTGCCACCAAGCCTCGTACCCTGAGAGCGCCGGAACGGCCTAAGATTCTCATCACGGCTATCCGCTAAAAGCTTTAAATACGGTGTCAATCTATTCAAAAAGCTTAATGCTAAGAATATTAATGATATCTGCGCATGTGCGTGAACTTGTCTCTTGAAATTTCGATTAAATATAGAAATATTTTGAGATTAAATTTTATTTTTGAGTCATATGATTTGGAATAATTCATAGTAACTGTAGGAAGAATAGAGAATAATAGCTAAAATAAATTTAAAAAATAAAGCATATAAAACTATTTGCAAAGTTTCGGGAATTGAACTGAAGTCCTGCAAAAAGGAGTGTCACACACACCCTGCCGATCTTGCCACCAAGCCTCGTACCCTGAGAGCGCCGGAACGGCCTAAGATTCTCATCACGGCTATCAGCTAAAAGCTTTAAATACGGTGTCAATCTATTCAAAAAGCTTAATGCTAAGAATATTAATGATATCTGCGCATGTGCGTGAACTTGTCTCTTGAAATTTCGATTAAATATAGAAATATTTTGAGATTAAATTTTATTTTTGAGTCATATGATTTGGAATAATTCATAGTAACTGTAGGAAGAATGGAGAATAAGAGCTAAAATATATTTAAAAAATAAAGCATATAAAACTATTTGCAAAGTTTCGGGAATTGAACTGAAGTCCTGCAAAAAGGAGTGTCACACCATGCCGATCTTGCCACCAAGCCTCGTACCCTGAGAGCGCCGGAACGGCCTAAGATTCTCATCACGGCTATCCGCTAAAAGCTTTAAATACGGTGTCAATCTATTCAAAAAGCTTACTGCTAAGAATATTAATGATATCTGCGCATGTGCGTGAACTTGTCTCTTGAAATTTCGATTAAATATAGAAATATTTTGAGATTAAATTTTATTTTTGAGTCATATGATTTGGAATAATTCATAGTAACTGTAGGAAGAATGGAGAATAAGAGCTAAAATAAATTTAAAAAATAAAGCATATAAAACTAGTTGCAAAGTTTCGGGAATAGAACTGAAGTCCTGCAAAAAGGAGTGTCACACACACCCTGCCGATCTTGCCACCAAGCCTCGTACCCTGAGAGCGCCGGAACGGCCTAAGATTCTCATCACGGCTATCCGCTAAAAGCTTTAAATACGGTGTCAATCTATTCAAAAAGCTTACTGCTAAGAATATTAATGATATCTGCGCATGTGCGTGAACTTGTCTCTTGAAATTTCGATTAAATATAGAAATATTTTGAGATTAAATTTTATTTTTGAGTCATATGATTTGGAATAATTCATAGTAACTGTAGGAAGAATGGAGAATAAGAGCTAAAATATATTTAAAAAATAAAGCATATAAAACTATTTGCAAAGTTTCGGGAATTGAACTGAAGTCCTGCAAAAAGGAGTGTCACACCATGCCGATCATGCCACCAAGCCTCGTACCCTGAGAGCGCCGGAACGGTCTAAGATTCTCATCACGGCTATCCGCTAAAAGCTTTAAATACGGTGTCAATCTATTCAAAAAGCTTACTGCTAAGAATATTAATGATATCTGCGCATGTGCGTGAACTTGTCTCTTGAAATTTCGATTAAATATAGAAATATTTTGAGATTAAATTTTATTTTTGAGTCATATGATTTGGAATAATTCATAGTAACTGTAGGAAGAATGGAGAATAAGAGCTAAAATAAATTTAAAAAATAAAGAATATAAAACTATTTGCAAAGTTTCGGGAATAGAACTGAAGTCCTGCAAAAAGGAGTGTCACACACACCCTGCCGATCTTGCCACCAAGCCTCGTACCCTGAGAGCGCCGGAACGGCCTAAGATTCTCATCACGGCTATCCGCTAAAAGCTTTAAATACGGTGTCAATCTATTCAAAAAGCTTACTGCTAAGAATATTAATGATATCTGCGCATGTGCGTGAACTTGTCTCTTGAAATTTCGATTAAATATAGAAATATTTTGACATTAAATTTTATTTTTGAGTCATATGATTTGGAATAATTCATAGTAACTGTAGGAAGAATAGAAAATAATAGCTAAAATAAATTTAAAAAATAAAGCATATAAAACTATTTGCAAAGTTTCGGGAATCGAACTGAAGTCCTGCAAAAAGGAGAGTCACACCATGCCGATCTTGCCACGAAGCCTCGTACCCTGAGAGCGCCGGAACGGCCTAAGATTCTTATCACGGCTATCCGCTAAAAGCTTTAAATACGGTGTCAATCTATTCAAAAAGCTTACTGCTAAGAATATTAATGATATCTGCGCATGTGCGTGAACTTGTCTCTTGAAATTTCGATTAAATATAGAAATATTTTGAGATTAAATTTTATTTTTGAGTCATATGATTTGGAATAATTCATAGTAACTGTAGGAAGAATAGAGAATAATAGCTAAAATAAATTTAAAAAATAAAGCATATAAAACTATTTGCAAAGTTTCGGGAATTGAACTGAAGTCCTGCAAAAACTAGTGTCACACCATGCCGATCTTGCCACCAAGCCTCGTACCCTGAGAGCGCCGGAACGGCCTAAGATTCTCATCACGGCTATCCGCTAAAAGCTTTAAATACGGTGTCAATCTATTCAAAAAGCTTAATGCTAAGAATATTAATGATATCTGCGCATGTGCGTGAACTTGTCTCTTGAAATTTCGATTAAATATAGAAATATTTTGAGATTAAATTTTATTTTTGAGTCATATGATTTGGAATAATTCATAGTAACTGTAGGAAGAATAGAGAATAATAGCTAAAATAAATTTAAAAAATAAAGCATATAAAACTATTTGCAAAGTTTCGGGAATTGAACTGAAGTCCTGCAAAAAGGAGTGTCACACACACCCTGCCGATCTTGCCACCAAGCCTCGTACCCTGAGAGCGCCGGAACGGCCTAAGATTCTCATCACGGCTATCAGCTAAAAGCTTTAAATACGGTGTCAATCTATTCAAAAAGCTTAATGCTAAGAATATTAATGATATCTGCGCATGTGCGTGAACTTGTCTCTTGAAATTTCGATTAAATATAGAAATATTTTGAGATTAAATTTTATTTTTGAGTCATATGATTTGGAATAATTCATAGTAACTGTAGGAAGAATGGAGAATAAGAGCTAAAATATATTTAAAAAATAAAGCATATAAAACTATTTGCAAAGTTTCGGGAATTGAACTGAAGTCCTGCAAAAAGGAGTGTCATACCATGCCGATCTTGCCACCAAGCCTCGTACCCTGAGAGCGCCGGAACGGCCTAAGATTCTCATCACGGCTATCCGCTAAAAGCTTTAAATACGGTGTCAATCTATTCAAAAAGCTTACTGCTAAGAATATTAATGATATCTGCGCATGTGCGTGAACTTGTCTCTTGAAATTTCGATTAAATATAGAAATATTTTGAGATTAAATTTTATTTTTGAGTCATATGATTTGGAATAATTCATAGTAACTGTAGGAAGAATGGAGAATAAGAGCTAAAATAAATTTAAAAAATAAAGCATATAAAACTAGTTGCAAAGTTTCGGGAATAGAACTGAAGTCCTCCAAAAAGGAGTGTCACACACACCCTGCCGATCTTGCCACCAAGTCTCGTACCCTGAGAGCGCCGGAACGGCCTAAGATTCTCATCACGGCTATCAGCTAAAAGCTTTAAATACGGTGTCAATCTATTCAAAAAGCTTAATGCTAAGAATATTAATGATATCTGCGCATGTGCGTGAACTTGTCTCTTGAAATTTCGATTAAATATAGAAATATTTTGAGATTAAATTTTATTTTTGAGTCATATGATTTGGAATAATTCATAGTAACTGTAGGAAGAATGGAGAATATGAGCTAAAATATATTTAAAAAATAAAGCATATAAAACTAGTTGCAAAGTTTCGGGAATCGAACTGAAGTCCTGCAAAAAGGAGTGTCACACCATGCCGATCTTGAAACCAAGCCTCGTACCCTGAGAGCGCCGGAACGGCCTAAGATTCTCATCACGGCTATCCGCTAAAAGCTTTAAATACGGTGTCAATCTATTCAAAAAGCTTACTGCTAAGAATATTAATAATATCTGCGCATGTGCGTGAACTTGTCTCTTGAAATTCCGATTAAATATAGAAATATTTTGAGATTAAATTTTATTTTTGAGTCATATGATTTGGAATAATTCATAGTAACTGTAGGAAGAATAGAGAATAATAGCTAAAATAAATTTAAAAAATAAAGCATATAAAACTATTTGCAAAGTTTCGGGAATTGAACTGAAGTCCTGCAAAAACTAGTGTCACACCATGCCGATCTTGCCACCAAGCCTCGTACCCTGAGAGCGCCGGAACGGCCTAAGATTCTCATCACGGCTATCCGCTAAAAGCTTTAAATACGGTGTCAATCTATTCAAAAAGCTTAATGCTAAGAATATTAATGATATCTGCGCATGTGCGTGAACTTGTCTCTTGAAATTTCGATTAAATATAGAAATATTTTGAGATTAAATTTTATTTTTGAGTCATATGATTTGGAATAATTCATAGTAACTGTAGGAAGAATAGAGAATAATAGCTAAAATAAATTTAAAAAATAAAGCATATAAAACTATTTGCAAAGTTTCGGGAATTGAACTGAAGTCCTGCAAAAAGGAGTGTCACACACACCCTGCCGATCTTGCCACCAAGCCTCGTACCCTGAGAGCGCCGGAACGGCCTAAGATTCTCATCACGGCTATCAGCTAAAAGCTTTAAATACGGTGTCAATCTATTCAAAAAGCTTAATGCTAAGAATATTAATGATATCTGCGCATGTGCGTGAACTTGTCTCTTGAAATTTCGATTAAATATAGAAATATTTTGAGATTAAATTTTATTTTTGAGTCATATGATTTGGAATAATTCATAGTAACTGTAGGAAGAATGGAGAATAAGAGCTAAAATATATTTAAAAAATAAAGCATATAAAACTATTTGCAAAGTTTCGGGAATTGAACTGAAGTCCTGCAAAAAGGAGTGTCACACCATGCCGATCTTGCCACCAAGCCTCGTACCCTGAGAGCGCCGGAACGGCCTAAGATTCTCATCACGGCTATCCGCTAAAAGCTTTAAATACGGTGTCAATCTATTCAAAAAGCTTACTGCTAAGAATATTAATGATATCTGCGCATGTGCGTGAACTTGTCTCTTGAAATTTCGATTAAATATAGAAATATTTTGAGATTAAATTTTATTTTTGAGTCATATGATTTGGAATAATTCATAGTAACTGTAGGAAGAATGGAGAATAAGAGCTAAAATAAATTTAAAAAATAAAGCGTATAAAACTAGTTGCAAAGTTTCGGGAATAGAACTGAAGTCCTGCAAAAAGGAGTGTCACACACACCCTGCCGATCTTGCCACCAAGCCTCGTACCCTGAGAGCGCCGGAACGGCCTAAGATTCTCATCACGGCTATCCGCTAAAAGCTTTAAATACGGTGTCAATCTATTCAAAAAGCTTACTGCTAAGAATATTAATGATATCTGCGCATGTGCGTGAACTTGTCTCTTGAAATTTCGATTAAATATAGAAATATTTTGAGATTAAATTTTATTTTTGAGTCATATGATTTGGAATAATTCATAGTAACTGTAGGAAGAATGGAGAATAAGAGCTAAAATATATTTAAAAAATAAAGCATATAAAACTATTTGCAAAGTTTCGGGAATTGAACTGAAGTCCTGCAAAAAGGAGTGTCACACCATGCCGATCATGCCACCAAGCCTCGTACCCTGAGAGCGCCGGAACGGCCTAAGATTCTCATCACGGCTATCCGCTAAAAGCTTTAAATACGGTGTCAATCTATTCAAAAAGCTTACTGCTAAGAATATTAATGATATCTGCGCATGTGCGTGAACTTGTCTCTTGAAATTTCGATTAAATATAGAAATATTTTGAGATTAAATTTTATTTTTGAGTCATATGATTTGGAATAATTCATAGTAACTGTAGGAAGAATGGAGAATAAGAGCTAAAATAAATTTAAAAAATAAAGCATATAAAACTATTTGCAAAGTTTCGGGAATAGAACTGAAGTCCTGCAAAAAGGAGTGTCACACACACCCTGCCGATCTTGCCACCAAGCCTCGTACCCTGAGAGCGCCGGAACGGCCTAAGATTCTCATCACGGCTATCCGCTAAAAGCTTTAAATACGGTGTCAATCTATTCAAAAAGCTTACTGCTAAGAATATTAATGATATCTGCGCATGTGCGTGAACTTGTCTCTTGAAATTTCGATTAAATATAGAAATATTTTGACATTAAATTTTATTTTTGAGTCATATGATTTGGAATAATTCATAGTAACTGTAGGAAGAATAGAAAATAATAGCTAAAATAAATTTAAAAAATAAAGCATATAAAACTATTTGCAAAGTTTCGGGAATCGAACTGAAGTCCTGCAAAAAGGAGAGTCACACCATGCCGATCTTGCCACGAAGCCTCGTACCCTGAGAGCGCCGGAACGGCCTAAGATTCTCATCACGGCTATCCGCTAAAAGCTTTAAATACGGTGTCAATCTATTCAAAAAGCTTACTGCTAAGAATATTAATGATATCTGCGCATGTGCGTGAACTTGTCTCTTGAAATTTCGATTAAATATAGAAATATTTTGAGATTAAATTTTATTTTTGAGTCATATGATTTGGAATAATTCATAGTAACTGTAGGAAGAATGGAGAATAAGAGCTAAAATAAATTTAAAAAATAAAGCATATAAAACTAGTTGCAAAGTTTCGGGAATAGAACTGAAGTCCTCCAAAAAGGAGTGTCACACACACCCTGCCGATCTTGCCACCAAGTCTCGTACCCTGAGAGCGCCGGAACGGCCTAAGATTCTCATCACGGCTATCAGCTAAAAGCTTTAAATACGGTGTCAATCTATTCAAAAAGCTTAATGCTAAGAATATTAATGATATCTGCGCATGTGCGTGAACTTGTCTCTTGAAATTTCGATTAAATATAGAAATATTTTGAGATTAAATTTTATTTTTGAGTCATATGATTTGGAATAATTCATAGTAACTGTAGGAAGAATGGAGAATATGAGCTAAAATATATTTAAAAAATAAAGCATATAAAACTAGTTGCAAAGTTTCGGGAATCGAACTGAAGTCCTGCAAAAAGGAGTGTCACACCATGCCGATCTTGAAACCAAGCCTCGTACCCTGAGAGCGCCGGAACGGCCTAAGATTCTCATCACGGCTATCCGCTAAAAGCTTTAAATACGGTGTCAATCTATTCAAAAAGCTTACTGCTAAGAATATTAATAATATCTGCGCATGTGCGTGAACTTGTCTCTTGAAATTCCGATTAAATATAGAAATATTTTGAGATTAAATTTTATTTTTGAGTCATATGATTTGGAATAATTCATAGTAACTGTAGGAAGAATAGAGAATAATAGCTAAAATAAATTTAAAAAATAAAGCATATAAAACTATTTGCAAAGTTTCGGGAATTGAACTGAAGTCCTGCAAAAACTAGTGTCACACCATGCCGATCTTGCCACCAAGCCTCGTACCCTGAGAGCGCCGGAACGGCCTAAGATTCTCATCACGGCTATCCGCTAAAAGCTTTAAATACGGTGTCAATCTATTCAAAAAGCTTAATGCTAAGAATATTAATGATATCTGCGCATGTGCGTGAACTTGTCTCTTGAAATTTCGATTAAATATAGAAATATTTTGAGATTAAATTTTATTTTTGAGTCATATGATTTGGAATAATTCATAGTAACTGTAGGAAGAATAGAGAATAATAGCTAAAATAAATTTAAAAAATAAAGCATATAAAACTATTTGCAAAGTTTCGGGAATTGAACTGAAGTCCTGCAAAAAGGAGTGTCACACACACCCTGCCGATCTTGCCACCAAGCCTCGTACCCTGAGAGCGCCGGAACGGCCTAAGATTCTCATCACGGCTATCAGCTAAAAGCTTTAAATACGGTGTCAATCTATTCAAAAAGCTTAATGCTAAGAATATTAATGATATCTGCGCATGTGCGTGAACTTGTCTCTTGAAATTTCGATTAAATATAGAAATATTTTGAGATTAAATTTTATTTTTGAGTCATATGATTTGGAATAATTCATAGTAACTGTAGGAAGAATGGAGAATAAGAGCTAAAATATATTTAAAAAATAAAGCATATAAAACTATTTGCAAAGTTTCGGGAATTGAACTGAAGTCCTGCAAAAAGGAGTGTCACACCATGCCGATCTTGCCACCAAGCCTCGTACCCTGAGAGCGCCGGAACGGCCTAAGATTCTCATCACGGCTATCCGCTAAAAGCTTTAAATACGGTGTCAATCTATTCAAAAAGCTTACTGCTAAGAATATTAATGATATCTGCGCATGTGCGTGAACTTGTCTCTTGAAATTTCGATTAAATATAGAAATATTTTGAGATTAAATTTTATTTTTGAGTCATATGATTTGGAATAATTCATAGTAACTGTAGGAAGAATGGAGAATAAGAGCTAAAATAAATTTAAAAAATAAAGCATATAAAACTATTTGCAAAGTTTCGGGAATAGAACTGAAGTCCTGCAAAAAGGAGTGTCACACACACCCTGCCGATCTTGCCACCAAGCCTCGTACCCTGAGAGCGCCGGAACGGCCTAAGATTCTCATCACGGCTATCCGCTAAAAGCTTTAAATACGGTGTCAATCTATTCAAAAAGCTTACTGCTAAGAATATTAATGATATCTGCGCATGTGCGTGAACTTGTCTCTTGAAATTTCGATTAAATATAGAAATATTTTGACATTAAATTTTATTTTTGAGTCATATGATTTGGAATAATTCATAGTAACTGTAGGAAGAATAGAAAATAATAGCTAAAATAAATTTAAAAAATAAAGCATATAAAACTATTTGCAAAGTTTCGGGAATCGAACTGAAGTCCTGCAAAAAGGAGAGTCACACCATGCCGATCTTGCCACGAAGCCTCGTACCCTGAGAGCGCCGGAACGGCCTAAGATTCTCATCACGGCTATCCGCTAAAAGCTTTAAATACGGTGTCAATCTATTCAAAAAGCTTACTGCTAAGAATATTAATGATATCTGCGCATGTGCGTGAACTTGTCTCTTGAAATTTCGATTAAATATAGAAATATTTTGAGATTAAATTTTATTTTTGAGTCATATGATTTGGAATAATTCATAGTAACTGTAGGAAGAATGGAGAATAAGAGCTAAAATAAATTTAAAAAATAAAGCATATAAAACTAGTTGCAAAGTTTCGGGAATAGAACTGAAGTCCTCCAAAAAGGAGTGTCACACACACCCTGCCGATCTTGCCACCAAGTCTCGTACCCTGAGAGCGCCGGAACGGCCTAAGATTCTCATCACGGCTATCAGCTAAAAGCTTTAAATACGGTGTCAATCTATTCAAAAAGCTTAATGCTAAGAATATTAATGATATCTGCGCATGTGCGTGAACTTGTCTCTTGAAATTTCGATTAAATATAGAAATATTTTGAGATTAAATTTTATTTTTGAGTCATATGATTTGGAATAATTCATAGTAACTGTAGGAAGAATGGAGAATATGAGCTAAAATATATTTAAAAAATAAAGCATATAAAACTAGTTGCAAAGTTTCGGGAATCGAACTGAAGTCCTGCAAAAAGGAGTGTCACACCATGCCGATCTTGAAACCAAGCCTCGTACCCTGAGAGCGCCGGAACGGCCTAAGATTCTCATCACGGCTATCCGCTAAAAGCTTTAAATACGGTGTCAATCTATTCAAAAAGCTTACTGCTAAGAATATTAATAATATCTGCGCATGTGCGTGAACTTGTCTCTTGAAATTCCGATTAAATATAGAAATATTTTGAGATTAAATTTTATTTTTGAGTCATATGATTTGGAATAATTCATAGTAACTGTAGGAAGAATAGAGAATAATAGCTAAAATAAATTTAAAAAATAAAGCATATAAAACTATTTGCAAAGTTTCGGGAATTGAACTGAAGTCCTGCAAAAACTAGTGTCACACCATGCCGATCTTGCCACCAAGCCTCGTACCCTGAGAGCGCCGGAACGGCCTAAGATTCTCATCACGGCTATCCGCTAAAAGCTTTAAATACGGTGTCAATCTATTCAAAAAGCTTAATGCTAAGAATATTAATGATATCTGCGCATGTGCGTGAACTTGTCTCTTGAAATTTCGATTAAATATAGAAATATTTTGAGATTAAATTTTATTTTTGAGTCATATGATTTGGAATAATTCATAGTAACTGTAGGAAGAATAGAGAATAATAGCTAAAATAAATTTAAAAAATAAAGCATATAAAACTATTTGCAAAGTTTCGGGAATTGAACTGAAGTCCTGCAAAAAGGAGTGTCACACACACCCTGCCGATCTTGCCACCAAGCCTCGTACCCTGAGAGCGCCGGAACGGCCTAAGATTCTCATCACGGCTATCAGCTAAAAGCTTTAAATACGGTGTCAATCTATTCAAAAAGCTTAATGCTAAGAATATTAATGATATCTGCGCATGTGCGTGAACTTGTCTCTTGAAATTTCGATTAAATATAGAAATATTTTGAGATTAAATTTTATTTTTGAGTCATATGATTTGGAATAATTCATAGTAACTGTAGGAAGAATGGAGAATAAGAGCTAAAATATATTTAAAAAATAAAGCATATAAAACTATTTGCAAAGTTTCGGGAATTGAACTGAAGTCCTGCAAAAAGGAGTGTCACACCATGCCGATCTTGCCACCAAGCCTCGTACCCTGAGAGCGCCGGAACGGCCTAAGATTCTCATCACGGCTATCCGCTAAAAGCTTTAAATACGGTGTCAATCTATTCAAAAAGCTTACTGCTAAGAATATTAATGATATCTGCGCATGTGCGTGAACTTGTCTCTTGAAATTTCGATTAAATATAGAAATATTTTGAGATTAAATTTTATTTTTGAGTCATATGATTTGGAATAATTCATAGTAACTGTAGGAAGAATGGAGAATAAGAGCTAAAATAAATTTAAAAAATAAAGCGTATAAAACTAGTTGCAAAGTTTCGGGAATAGAACTGAAGTCCTGCAAAAAGGAGTGTCACACACACCCTGCCGATCTTGCCACCAAGCCTCGTACCCTGAGAGCGCCGGAACGGCCTAAGATTCTCATCACGGCTATCCGCTAAAAGCTTTAAATACGGTGTCAATCTATTCAAAAAGCTTACTGCTAAGAATATTAATGATATCTGCGCATGTGCGTGAACTTGTCTCTTGAAATTTCGATTAAATATAGAAATATTTTGAGATTAAATTTTATTTTTGAGTCATATGATTTGGAATAATTCATAGTAACTGTAGGAAGAATGGAGAATAAGAGCTAAAATATATTTAAAAAATAAAGCATATAAAACTATTTGCAAAGTTTCGGGAATTGAACTGAAGTCCTGCAAAAAGGAGTGTCACACCATGCCGATCATGCCACCAAGCCTCGTACCCTGAGAGCGCCGGAACGGCCTAAGATTCTCATCACGGCTATCCGCTAAAAGCTTTAAATACGGTGTCAATCTATTCAAAAAGCTTACTGCTAAGAATATTAATGATATCTGCGCATGTGCGTGAACTTGTCTCTTGAAATTTCGATTAAATATAGAAATATTTTGAGATTAAATTTTATTTTTGAGTCATATGATTTGGAATAATTCATAGTAACTGTAGGAAGAATGGAGAATAAGAGCTAAAATAAATTTAAAAAATAAAGCATATAAAACTATTTGCAAAGTTTCGGGAATAGAACTGAAGTCCTGCAAAAAGGAGTGTCACACACACCCTGCCGATCTTGCCACCAAGCCTCGTACCCTGAGAGCGCCGGAACGGCCTAAGATTCTCATCACGGCTATCCGCTAAAAGCTTTAAATACGGTGTCAATCTATTCAAAAAGCTTACTGCTAAGAATATTAATGATATCTGCGCATGTGCGTGAACTTGTCTCTTGAAATTTCGATTAAATATAGAAATATTTTGACATTAAATTTTATTTTTGAGTCATATGATTTGGAATAATTCATAGTAACTGTAGGAAGAATAGAAAATAATAGCTAAAATAAATTTAAAAAATAAAGCATATAAAACTATTTGCAAAGTTTCGGGAATCGAACTGAAGTCCTGCAAAAAGGAGAGTCACACCATGCCGATCTTGCCACGAAGCCTCGTACCCTGAGAGCGCCGGAACGGCCTAAGATTCTCATCACGGCTATCCGCTAAAAGCTTTAAATACGGTGTCAATCTATTCAAAAAGCTTAATGCTAAGAATATTAATGATATCTGCGCATGTGCGTGAACTTGTCTCTTGAAATTTCGATTAAATATAGAAATATTTTGAGATTAAATTTTATTTTTGAGTCATATGATTTGGAATAATTCATAGTAACTGTAGGAAGAATAGAAAATAATAGCTAAAATAAATTTAAAAAATAAAGCATATAAAACTAGTTGCAAAGTTTCGGGAATCGAACTGAAGTCCTGCAAAAAGGAGTGTCACACCATGCCGATCTTGCCACCAAGTCTCGTACCCTGAGAGCGCCGGAACGGATTAAGATTCTCATCACGGCTATCAGCTAAAAGCTTTAAATACGGTGTCAATCTATTCAAAAAGCTTACTGCTAAGAATATTAATGATATCTGCGCATGTGCGTGAACTTGTCTCTTGAAATTTCGATTAAATATAGAAATATTTTGAGATTAAATTTTATTTTTGAGTCATATGATTTGGAATAATTCATAGTAACTGTAGGAAGAATAGAAAATAATAGCTAAAATAAATTTAAAAAATAAAGCATATAAAATTTTTGCAAAGTTTCGGGAATCGAACTGAAGTCCTGCAAAAAGGAGAGTCACACCATGCCGATCTTGCCACGAAGCCTCGTACACTGAGAGCGCCGGAACGGCCTAAGATTCTCATCACGGCTATCCGCTAAAAGCTTTAAATACGGTGTCAATCTATTCAAAAAGCTTACTGCTAAGAATATTAATGATATCTGCGCATGTGCGTGAACTTGTCTCTTGAAATTTCGATTAAATATAGAAATATTTTGAGATTAAATTTTATTTTTGAGTCATATGATTTGGAATAATTCATAGTAACTGTAGGAAGAATGGAGAATAAGAGCTAAAATAAATTTAAAAAATAAAGCGTATAAAACTAGTTGCAAAGTTTCGGGAATAGAACTGAAGTCCTGCAAAAAGGAGTGTCACACACACCCTGCCGATCTTGCCACCAAGCCTCGTACCCTGAGAGCGCCGGAACGGCCTAAGATTCTCATCACGGCTATCCGCTAAAAGCTTTAAATACGGTGTCAATCTATTCAAAAAGCTTACTGCTAAGAATATTAATGATATCTGCGCATGTGCGTGAACTTGTCTCTTGAAATTTCGATTAAATATAGAAATATTTTGAGATTAAATTTTATTTTTGAGTCATATGATTTGGAATAATTCATAGTAACTGTAGGAAGAATGGAGAATAAGAGCTAAAATATATTTAAAAAATAAAGCATATAAAACTATTTGCAAAGTTTCGGGAATTGAACTGAAGTCCTGCAAAAAGGAGTGTCACACCATGCCGATCATGCCACCAAGCCTCGTACCCTGAGAGCGCCGGAACGGCCTAAGATTCTCATCACGGCTATCCGCTAAAAGCTTTAAATACGGTGTCAATCTATTCAAAAAGCTTACTGCTAAGAATATTAATGATATCTGCGCATGTGCGTGAACTTGTCTCTTGAAATTTCGATTAAATATAGAAATATTTTGAGATTAAATTTTATTTTTGAGTCATATGATTTGGAATAATTCATAGTAACTGTAGGAAGAATGGAGAATAAGAGCTAAAATAAATTTAAAAAATAAAGCATATAAAACTATTTGCAAAGTTTCGGGAATAGAACTGAAGTCCTGCAAAAAGGAGTGTCACACACACCCTGCCGATCTTGCCACCAAGCCTCGTACCCTGAGAGCGCCGGAACGGCCTAAGATTCTCATCACGGCTATCCGCTAAAAGCTTTAAATACGGTGTCAATCTATTCAAAAAGCTTACTGCTAAGAATATTAATGATATCTGCGCATGTGCGTGAACTTGTCTCTTGAAATTTCGATTAAATATAGAAATATTTTGACATTAAATTTTATTTTTGAGTCATATGATTTGGAATAATTCATAGTAACTGTAGGAAGAATAGAAAATAATAGCTAAAATAAATTTAAAAAATAAAGCATATAAAACTATTTGCAAAGTTTCGGGAATCGAACTGAAGTCCTGCAAAAAGGAGAGTCACACCATGCCGATCTTGCCACGAAGCCTCGTACCCTGAGAGCGCCGGAACGGCCTAAGATTCTCATCACGGCTATCCGCTAAAAGCTTTAAATACGGTGTCAATCTATTCAAAAAGCTTAATGCTAAGAATATTAATGATATCTGCGCATGTGCGTGAACTTGTCTCTTGAAATTTCGATTAAATATAGAAATATTTTGAGATTAAATTTTATTTTTGAGTCATATGATTTGGAATAATTCATAGTAACTGTAGGAAGAATAGAAAATAATAGCTAAAATAAATTTAAAAAATAAAGCATATAAAACTAGTTGCAAAGTTTCGGGAATCGAACTGAAGTCCTGCAAAAAGGAGTGTCACACCATGCCGATCTTGCCACCAAGTCTCGTACCCTGAGAGCGCCGGAACGGATTAAGATTCTCATCACGGCTATCAGCTAAAAGCTTTAAATACGGTGTCAATCTATTCAAAAAGCTTACTGCTAAGAATATTAATGATATCTGCGCATGTGCGTGAACTTGTCTCTTGAAATTTCGATTAAATATAGAAATATTTTGAGATTAAATTTTATTTTTGAGTCATATGATTTGGAATAATTCATAGTAACTGTAGGAAGAATAGAAAATAATAGCTAAAATAAATTTAAAAAATAAAGCATATAAAATTTTTGCAAAGTTTCGGGAATCGAACTGAAGTCCTGCAAAAAGGAGAGTCACACCATGCCGATCTTGCCACGAAGCCTCGTACACTGAGAGCGCCGGAACGGCCTAAGATTCTCATCACGGCTATCCGCTAAAAGCTTTAAATACGGTGTCAATCTATTCAAAAAGCTTAATGCTAAGAATATTAATGATATCTGCGCATGTGCGTGAACTTGTCTCTTGAAATTTCGATTAAATATAGAAATATTTTGAGATTAAATTTTATTTTTGAGTCATATGATTTGGAATAATTCATAGTAACTGTAGGAAGAATAGAAAATAATAGCAAAAATAAATTTAAAAAATAAAGCATATAAAACTAGTTGCAAAGTTTCGGGAATCGAACTGAAGTCCTGCAAAAAGGAGTGTCACACCATGCCGATCTTGCCACCAAGTCTCGTACCCTGAGAGCGCCGGAACGGATTAAGATTCTCATCACGGCTATCAGCTAAAAGCTTTAAATACGGTGTCAATCTATTCAAAAAGCTTACTGCTAAGAATATTAATGATATCTGCGCATGTGCGTGAACTTGTCTCTTGAAATTTCGATTAAATATAGAAATATTTTGAGATTAAATTTTATTTTTGAGTCATATGATTTGGAATAATTCATAGTAACTGTAGGAAGAATAGAAAATAATAGCTAAAATAAATTTAAAAAATAAAGCATATAAAATTTTTGCAAAGTTTCGGGAATCGAACTGAAGTCCTGCAAAAAGGAGAGTCACACCATGCCGATCTTGCCACGAAGCCTCGTACACTGAGAGCGCCGGAACGGCCTAAGATTCTCATCACGGCTATCTGCTAAAAGCTTTAAATACGGTGTCAATCTATTCAAAAAGCTTAATGCTAAGAATATTAATGATATCTGCGCATGTGCGTGAACTTGTCTCTTGAAATTTCGATTAAATATAGAAATATTTTGAGATTAAATTTTATTTTTGAGTCATATGATTTGGAATAATTCATAGTAACTGTAGGAAGAATAGAAAATAATAGCAAAAATAAATTTAAAAAATAAAGCATATAAAACTAGTTGCAAAGTTTCGGGAATCGAACTGAAGTCCTGCAAAAAGGAGTGTCACACCATGCCGATCTTGCCACCAAGTCTCGTACCCTGAGAGCGCCGGAACGGATTAAGATTCTCATCACGGCTATCAGCTAAAAGCTTTAAATACGGTGTCAATCTATTCAAAAAGCTTACTGCTAAGAATATTAATGATATCTGCGCATGTGCGTGAACTTGTCTCTTGAAATTTCGATTAAATATAGAAATATTTTGAGATTAAATTTTATTTTTGAGTCATATGATTTGGAATAATTCATAGTAACTGTAGGAAGAATAGAGAATAATAGCTAAAATAAATTTAAAACATAAAGCATATAAAACTATTTGCAAAGTTTCGGGAATTGAACTGAAGTCCTGCAAAAAGAAGTGTCACACACACCCTGCCGATCTTGCCACCAAGCCTCGTACACTGAGAGCGCCGGAACGGCCTAAGATTCTCATCACGGCTATCAGCTAAAAGCTTTAAATACGGTGTCAATCTATTCAAAAAGCTTACTGCTAAGAATATTAATGATATCTGCGCATGTGCGTGAACTTGTCTCTTGAAATTTCGATTAAATATAGAAATATTTTGAGATTAAATTTTATTTTTGAGTCATATGATTTGGAATAATTCATAGTAACTGTAGGAAGAATAGAGAATAATAGCTAAAATAAATTTAAAAAATAAAGCATATAAAACTATTTGCAAAGTTTCGGGAATCGAACTGAAGTCCTGCAAAAAGGAGAGTCACACCATGCCGATCTTGCCACGAAGCCTCGTACCCTGAGAGCGCCGGAACGGCCTAAGATTCTCATCACGGCTATCAGCTAAAAGCTTTAAATACGGTGTCAATCTATTCAAAAAGCTTAATGCTAAGAATATTAATGATATCTGCGCATGTGCGTGAACTTGTCTCTTGAAATTTCGATTAAATATAGAAATATTTTGAGATTAAATTTTATTTTTGAGTCATATGATTTGGAATAATTCATAGTAACTGTAGGAAGAATGGAGAATAAGAGCTAAAATATATTTAAAAAATAAAGCATATAAAACTATTTGCAAAGTTTCGGGAATTGAACTGAAGTCCTGCAAAAAGGAGTGTCACACCATTCCGATCTTGCCACCAAGCCTCGTACCCTGAGAGCGCCGGAACGGCCTAAGATTCTCATCACGGCTATCCGCTAAAAGCTTTAAATACGGTGTCAATCTATTCAAAAAGCTTACTGCTAAGAATATTAATGATATCTGCGCATGTGCGTGAACTTGTCTCTTGAAATTTCGATTAAATATAGAAATATTTTGAGATTAAATTTTATTTTTGAGTCATATGATTTGGAATAATTCATAGTAACTGTAGGAAGAATGGAGAATAAGAGCTAAAATAAATTTAAAAAATAAAGCATATAAAACTAGTTGCAAAGTTTCGGGAATAGAACTGAAGTCCTGCAAAAAGGAGTGTCACACCATGCCGATCTTGCCACCAAGCCTCGTACCCTGAGAGCGCCGGAACGGCCTAAGATTCTCATCACGGCTATCCGCTAAAAGCTTTAAATACGGTGTCAATCTATTCAAAAAGCTTACTGATAAGAATATTAATGATATCTGCGCATGTGCGTGAACTTGTCTCTTGAAATTTCGATTAAATATAGAAATATTTTGACATTAAATTTTATTTTTGAGTCATATGATTTGGAATAATTCATAGTAACTGTAGGAAGAATAGAAAATAATAGCTAAAATAAATTTAAAAAATAAAGCATATAAAACTATTTGCAAAGTTTCGGGAATAGAACTGAAGTCCTGCAAAAAGGAGTGTCACACCATGCCGATCTTGCCACCAAGCCTCGTACCCTGAGAGCGCCGGAACGGCCTAAGATTCTCATCACGGCTATCAGCTAAAAGCTTTAAATACGGTGTCAATCTATTCAAAAAGCTTAATGCTAAGAATATTAATGATATCTGCGCATGTTCGTGAACTTGTCTCTTGAAATTTCGATTAAATATAGAAATATTTTGAGATTAAATTTTATTTTTGAGTCATATGATTTGGAATAATTAATAGTAACTGTAGGAAGAATGGAGAATAAGAGCTAAAATAAATTTAAAAAATAAAGCATATAAAACTATTTGCAAAGTTTCGGGAATTGAACTGAAGTCCTGCAAAAAGGAGTGTCACACACTCCCTGCCGATCTTGATACCAAGCCTCGTACCCTGAGAGCGCCGGAACTGCCTAAGATTCTCATCACGGCTATCCGCTAAAAGCTTTAAATAAGGTGTCAATCTATTCAAAAAGCTTAATGCTAAGAATATTAATGATATCTGCGCATGTGCGTGAACTTGTCTCTTGAAATTTCGATTAAATATAGAAATATTTTGACATTAAATTTTATTTTTGAGTCATATGATTTGGAATAATTCATAGTAACTGTAGGAAGAATAGAAAATAATAGCTAAAATAAATTTAAAAAATAAAGCATATAAAACTATTTGCAAAGTTTCGGGAATCGAGCTGAAGTCCTGCAAAAAGGATTGTCACAACATGCCGATCTTGCCACCAAGCCTCGTACCCTGAGAGCGCCGGAACGGCCTAAGATTCCCATCACGGCTATCAGCTAAAAGCTTTAAATACGGTGTCAATCTATTTAAAAAGCTTAATGCTAAGAATATTAATGATATCTGCGCATGTGCGTGAACTTGTCTCTTGAAATTTCGATTAAATATAGAAATATTTTGAGATTAAATTTTATTTTTGAGTCATATGATTTGGAATAATTCATAGTAACTGTAGGAAGAAAAGAGAATAATAGCTAAAATAATTTTAAAAAATAAAGCATATAAAACTATTTGCAAAGTTTCGGGAATTGCACTGAAGTCCTGCAAAAAGGAGTGTCACACACGCCCTGCCGATCTTGCCACCAAGCCTCGTACCCTGAGAGCGCCGGAACGGCCTAAGATTCTCATCACGGCTATCCGCTAAAAGCTTTAAATACGGTGTCAATCTATTCAAAAAGCTTACTGCTAAGAATATTAATGATATCTGCGCATGTGCGTGAAATTTTCTCTTGAAATTTCGATTAAATACAGAAATATTTTGAGATTAAATTTTATTTTTGAGTCATATGATTTGGAATAATTCATAGTAACTGTAGGAAGAATGGAGAATAAGAGCTAAAATAAATTTAAAAAATAAAGCATATAAAACTATTTGCAAAGTTTCGGGAATCGAACTGAAGTCCTGCAAAAAGGAGTGTCACACCATGCCGATCTTGCCACCAAGCCTCGTACCCTGAGAGCGCCGGAACGGCCTAAGATTCTCATCACGGCTATCCGCTAAAAGCTTTAAATACGGTGTCAATCTATTCAAAAAGCTTACTGCTAAGAATATTAATGATATCTGCGCATGTGCGTGAACTTGTCTCTTGAAATTTCGATTAAATATAGAAATATTTTGAGATTAAATTTTATTTTTGAGTCATATGATTTGGAATAATTCATAGTAACTGTAGGAAGAATAGAAAATAAGAGCTAAAATAAATTTAAAAAATAAAGCATATAAAACTATTTGCAAAGTTTCGGGAATCGAACTGAAGTCCTGCAAAAAGGAGTGTCACACCATGCCGATCTTGCCACCAAGCCTCGTACCCTGAGAGCGCCGGAACGGCCTAAGATTCTCATCACGGCTATCCGCTAAAAGCTTTAAATACGGTGTCAATCTATTCAAAAAGCTTACTGCTAAGAATATTAATGATATCTGCGCATGTGCGTGAACTTGTCTCTTGAAATTTCGATTAAATATAGAAATATTTTGAGATTAAATTTTATTTTTGAGTCATATGATTTGGAATAATTCATAGTAACTGTAGGAAGAATAGAGAATAATAGCTAAAATAAATTTAAAAAATAAAGCATATAAAACTAGTTGCAAAGTTTCGGGAATTGAACTGAAGTCCTGCAAAAAGGAGTGTCACACACTCCCTGCCGATCTTGCCACCAAGCCTCGTACCCTGAGAGCGCCGGAACGGCCTAAGATTCTCATCATGCTAAAAGCTTTAAATACGGTGTCAATCTATTCAAAAAGCTTAATGCTAAGAATATTAATGATATCTGCGCATGTGCGTGAACTTGTCTCTTGAAATTTCGATTAAATATAGAAATATTTTGAGATTAAATTTTATTTTTGAATCATATGATTTGGAATAATTCCTAGTAACTGTAGGAAGAATAGAGAATAATAGCTAAAATAAATTTAAAAAATAAAGCATATAAAACTATTTGCAAGGTTTCGGGAATTGAACTGAAGTCCTGCAAAAAGGAGTGTCACACCATGCCGATCTTGCCACGAAGCCTCGTACCCTGAGAGCGCCGGAACGGCCTAAGATTCTCATCACGGCTATCAGCTAAAAGCTTTAAATACGGTGTCAATCTATTCAAAAAGCTTAATGCTAAGAATATTAATGATATCTGCGCATGTGCGTGAACTTGTCTCTTGAAATTTCGATTAAATATAGAAATATTTTGAGATTAAATTTTATTTTTGAGTCATATGATTTGGAATAATTCATAGTAACTGTAGGAAGAATGGAGAATAAGAGCTAAAATAAATTTAAAAAATAAAGCATATAAAACTAGTTGCAAAGTTTCGGGAATAGAACTGAAGTCCTGCAAAAAGGAGTGTCACACACACCCTGCCGATCTTGCCACCAAGCCTCGTACCCTGAGAGCGCCGGAACGGCCTAAGATTCTCATCACGGCTATCCGCTAAAAGCTTTAAATACGGTGTCAATCTATTCAAAAAGCTTACTGCTAAGAATATTAATGATATCTGCGCATGTGCGTGAACTTGTCTCTTGAAATTTCGATTAAATATAGAAATATTTTGACATTAAATTTTATTTTTGAGTCATATGATTTGGAATAATTCATAGTAACTGTAGGAAGAATAGAAAATAATAGCTAAAATAAATTTAAAAAATAAAGCATATAAAACTATTTGCAAAGTTTCGGGAATCGAACTGAAGTCCTGCAAAAAGGAGAGTCACACCATGCCGATCTATCCACGAAGCCTCGTACCCTGAGAGCGCCGGAACGGCCTAAGATTCTCATCACGGCTATCAGCTAAAAGCTTTAAATACGGTGTCAATCTATTCAAAAAGCTTAATGCTAAGAATATTAATGATATCTGCGCATGTGCGTGAACTTGTCTCTTGAAATTTCGATTAAATATAGAAATATTTTGAGATTGAATTTTATTTTTGAGTCATATGATTTGGAATAATTCATAGTAACTGTAGGAAGAATGGAGAATAAGAGCTAAAATATATTTAAAAAATAAAGCATATAAAACTAGTTGCAAAGTTTCGGGAATCGAACTGAAGTCCTGCAAAAAGGAGTGTCACACCAAGCCGATCTTGCCACCAAGCCTCGTACCCTGAGAGCGCCGGAACGGCCTAAGATTCTCATCACGGCTATCCGCTAAAAGCTTTAAATACGGTGTCAATCTATTCAAAAAGCTTACTGCTAAGAATATTAATGATATCTGCGCATGTGCGTGAACTTGTCTCTTGAAATTTCGATTAAATATAGAAATATTTTGAGATTAAATTTTATTTTTGAGTCATATGATTTGGAAAAATTCATAGTAACTGTAGGAAGAATAGAGAATAATAGCTAAAATAAATTTAAAAAATAAAGCATATAAAACTATTTGCAAAGTTTCGGGAATTGAACTGAAGTCCTGCAAAAAGGAGTGTCACACACACCCTGCCGATCTTGCCACCAAGCCTCGTACCCTGAGAGCGCCGGAACGGCCTAAGATTCTCATCACGGCTATCAGCTAAAAGCTTTAAATACGGTGTCAATCTATTCAAAAAGCTTAATGCTAAGAATATTAATGATATCTGCGCATGTGCGTGAACTTGTCTCTTGAAATTTCGATTAAATATAGAAATATTTTCAGATTAAATTTTATTTTTGAGTCATATGATTTGGAATAATTCATAGTAACTGTAGAAAGAATAGAAAATAATAGCTAAAATAAATTTAAAAAATAAAGCATATAAAACTATTTGCAAAGTTTCGGGAATCGAACTGAAGTCCTGCAAAAAGGAGAGTCACACCATGCCGATCTTGCCACGAAGCCTCGTACCCTGAGAGCGCCGGAACGGCCTAAGATTCTCATCAGGGCTATCCGCTAAAAGCTTTAAATACGGTGTCAATCTATTCAAAAAGCGTAATGCTAAGAATATTAATGATATCTGCGCATGTGCGTGAACTTGTCTCTTGAAATTTCGATTAAATATAGAAATATTTTGAGATTAAATTTTATTTTTGAGTCATATGATTTGGAATAATTCATAGTAACTGTAGAAAGAAAAGAGAATAATAGCTAAAATAATTTTAAAAAATAAAGCATATAAAACTATTTGTAAAGTTTCGGGAATCGAACTGAAGACCTGCAAAAAGGAGTGTCACACCATGCCGATCTTGCCACGAAGCCTCGTACTCTGAGAGCGCCGGAACGGCCTAAGATTCTCATCACGGCTATCCGCTAAAAGCTTTAAATACGGTGTCAATCTATTCAAAAAGCTTAATGCTAAGAATATTAATGATATCTGCGCATGTGCGTGAACTTGTCTCTTGAAATTTCGATTAAATATAGAAATATTTTGAGATTAAATTTTATTTTTGAGTCATATGATTTGGAATAATTCATAGTAACTGTAGAAAGAATGGAGAATAAGAGCTAAAATATATTTAAAAAATAAAGCATATAAAACTATTTGCAAAGTTTCGGGAATTGAACTGAAGTCCTGCAAAAAGGAGAGTCACACCATGCCGATCTTGCCACGAAGCCTCGTACCCTGAGAGCGCCGGAACGGCCTAAGATTCTCATCACGGCTATCCGCTAAAAGCTTTAAATACGGTGTCAATCTATTCAAAAAGCTTAATGCTAAGAATATTAATGATATCTGCGCATGTGCGTGAACTTGTCTCTTGAAATTTCGATTAAATATAGAAATATTTTGAGATTAAATTTTATTTTTGAGTCATATGATTTGGAATAATTCATAGTAACTGTAGAAAGAAAAGAGAATAATAGCTAAAATAATTTTAAAAAATAAAGCATATAAAACTATTTGTAAAGTTTCGGGAATCGAACTGAAGACCTGCAAAAAGGAGTGTCACACCATGCCGATCTTGCCACGAAGCCTCGTACCCTGAGAGCGCCGGAACGGCCTAAGATTCTCATCACGGCTATCAGCTAAAAGCTTTAAATACGGTGTCAATCTATTCAAAAAGCTTAATGCTAAGAATATTAATGATATCTGCGCATGTGCGTGAACTTGTCTCTTGAAATTTCGATTAAATATAGAAATATTTTGAGATTAAATTTTATTTTTGAGTCATATGATTTGGAATAATTCATAGTAACTGTAGAAAGAATGGAGAATAAGAGCTAAAATATATTTAAAAAATAAAGCATATAAAACTATTTGCAAAGTTTCGGGAATTGAACTGAAGTCCTGCAAAAAGGAGTGTCACACCATGCCGATCTTGCCACCAAGCCTCGTACACTGAGAGCGCCGGAACGGCCTAAGATTCTCATCACGGCTATCCGCTAAAAGCTTTAAATACGGTGTCAATCTATTCAAAAAGCTTAATGCTAAGAATATTTATGATATCTGCGCATGTGCGTGAACTTGTCTCTTGAAATTTCGATTAAATATAGAAATATTTTGAGATTAAATTTTATTTTTCAGTCATATGATTTGGAATAATTCATAGTAACTGTAGGAAGAATAGAAAATAATAGCTAAAATAAATTTAAAAAATAAAGCATATAAAACTATTTGCAAAGTTTCGGGAATCGAACTGAAGTCCTGCAAAAAGGAGAGTCACACCATGCCGATCTTGCCACGAAGCCTCGTACCCTGAGAGCGCCGGAACGGCCTAAGATTCTCATCACGGCTATCAGCTAAAAGCTTTAAATACGGTGTCAATCTATTCAAAAAGCTTAATGCTAAGAATATTAATGATATCTGCGCATGTGCGTGAACTTGTCTCTTGAAATTTCAATTAAATATAGAAATATTTTGAGATTAAATTTTATTTTTGAGTCATATGATTTGGAATAATTCATAGTAACTGTAGGAAGAATGGAGAATAAGAGCTAAAATATATTTAAAAAATAAAGCATATAAAACTATTTGCAAAGTTACGGGAATTGAACTGAAGTCCTGCAAAAAGGAGTGTCACACCATGCCGATCTTGCCACCAAGCCTCGTACCCTGAGAGCGCCGGAACGGCCTAAGATTCTCATCACGGCTATCCGCTAAAAGCTTTAAATACGGTGTCAATCTATTCAAAAAGCTTACTGCTAAGAATATTAATGATATCTGCGCATGTGCGTGAACTTGTCTCTTGAAATTTCGATTAAATATAGAAATATTTTGAGATTAAATTTTATTTTTGAGTCATATGATTTGGAATAATTCCTAGTAACTGTAGGAAGAATAGAGAATAATAGCTAAAATAAATTTAAAAAATAAAGCATATAAAACTATTTGCAAGGTTTCGGGAATTGAACTGAAGTCCTGCAAAAAGGAGTGTCACACCATGCCGATCTTGCCACGAAGCCTCGTACCCAGAGAGCGCCGGAACGGCCTAAGATTCTCATCACGGCTATCAGCTAAAAGCTTTAAATACGGTGTCAATCTATTCAAAAAGCTTAATGCTAAGAATATTAATGATATCTGCGCATGTGCGTGAACTTGTCTCTTGAAATTTCAATTAAATATAGAAATATTTTGAGATTAAATTTTATTTTTGAGTCATATGATTTGGAATAATTCATAGTAACTGTAGGAAGAATGGAGAATAAGAGCTAAAATATATTTAAAAAATAAAGCATATAAAACTAGTTGCAAAGTTTCGGGAATCGAACTGAAGTCCTGCAAAAAGGAGTGTCATACCATGCCGATCTTGCCGCCAAGCCTCGTACCCTAAGAGCGCCGGAACGGCCTAAGATTCTCATCACGGCTATCCGCTAAAAGCTTTAAATACGGTGTCAATCTATTCAAAAAGCTTACTGCTAAGAATAATAATAATATCTGCGCATGTGCGTGAACTTGTCTCTTGAAATTTCGATTAAATATAGAAATATTTTGAGATTAAATTTTATTTTTGAGTCATATGATTTGGAATAATTCATAGTAACTGTAGGAAGAATAGAGAATAATAGCTAAAATAAATTTAAAAAATAAAGCATATAAAACTATTTGCAAAGTTTCGGGAATTGAACTGAAGTCCTGCAAAAAGGAGTGTCACACACACCCTGCCGATCTTGCCACCAAGCCTCGTACCCTGAGAGCGCCGGAACGGCCTAAGATTCTCATCACGGCTATCAGCTAAAAGCTTTAAATACGGTGTCAATCTATTCAAAAAGCTTAATGCTAAGAATATTAATGATATCTGCGCATGTGCGTGAACTTGTCTCTTGAAATTTCGATTAAATATAGAAATATTTTGAGAGTGAATTTTATTTTTGAGTCATATGATTTGGAATAATTCATAGTAACTGTAGGAAGAATGGAGAATAAGAGCTAAAATATATTTAAAAAATAAAGCATATAAAACTAGTTGCAAAGTTTCGGGAATCGAACTGAAGTCCTGCAAAAAGGAGTGTCACACCAAGCCGATCTTGCCACCAAGCCTCGTACCCTGAGAGCGCCGGAACGGCCTAAGATTCTCATCACGGCTATCCGCTAAAAGCTTTAAATACGGTGTCAATCTATTCAAAAAGCTTACTGCTAAGAATATTAATGATATCTGCGCATGTGCGTGAACTTGTCTCTTGAAATTTCGATTAAATATAGAAATATTTTGAGATTAAATTTTATTTTTGAGTCATATGATTTGGAAAAATTCATAGTAACTGTAGGAAGAATAGAGAATAATAGCTAAAATAAATTTAAAAAATAAAGCATATAAAACTATTTGCAAAGTTTCGGGAATTGAACTGATGTCCTGCAAAAAGGAGTGTCACACCATGCCGATCTTGCCACCAAGCCTCGTACCCTGAGAGCGCCGGAACGGCCTAAGATTCTCATCACGGCTATCCGCTAAAAGCTTTAAATACGGTGTCAATCTATTCAAAAAGCTTAATGCTAAGAATATTAATGATATCTGCGCATGTGCGTGAACTTGTCTCTTGAAATTTCGATTAAATATAGAAATATTTTGAGATTAAATTTTATTTTTGAGTCATATGATTTGGAATAATTCATAGTAACTGTAGGAAGAATGGAGAATAAGAGCTAAAATAAATTTAAAAAATAAAGCATATAAAACTAGTTGCAAAGTTTCGGGAATAGAACTGAAGTCCTGCAAAAAGGAGTGTCACACACACCCTGCCGATCTTGCCACCAAGCCTCGTACCCTGAGAGCGCCGGAACGGCCTAAGATTCTCATCACGGCTATCCGCTAAAAGCTTTAAATACGGTGTCAATCTATTCAAAAAGCTTACTGCTAAGAATATTAATGATATCTGCGCATGTGCGTGAACTTGTCTCTTGAAATTTCGATTAAATATAGAAATATTTTGACATTAAATTTTATTTTTGAGTCATATGATTTGGAATAATTCATAGTAACTGTAGGAAGAATAGAAAATAATAGCTAAAATAAATTTAAAAAATAAAGCATATAAAACTATTTGCAAAGTTTCGGGAATCGAACTGAAGTCCTGCAAAAAGGAGAGTCACACCATGCCGATCTATCCACGAAGCCTCGTACCCTGAGAGCGCCGGAACGGCCTAAGATTCTCATCACGGCTATCAGCTAAAAGCTTTAAATACGGTGTCAATCTATTCAAAAAGCTTAATGCTAAGAATATTAATGATATCTGCGCATGTGCGTGAACTTGTCTCTTGAAATTTCGATTAAATATAGAAATATTTTGAGATTGAATTTTATTTTTGAGTCATATGATTTGGAATAATTCATAGTAACTGTAGGAAGAATGGAGAATAAGAGCTAAAATATATTTAAAAAATAAAGCATATAAAACTAGTTGCAAAGTTTCGGGAATCGAACTGAAGTCCTGCAAAAAGGAGTGTCACACCAAGCCGATCTTGCCACCAAGCCTCGTACCCTGAGAGCGCCGGAACGGCCTAAGATTCTCATCACGGCTATCCGCTAAAAGCTTTAAATACGGTGTCAATCTATTCAAAAAGCTTACTGCTAAGAATATTAATGATATCTGCGCATGTGCGTGAACTTGTCTCTTGAAATTTCGATTAAATATAGAAATATTTTGAGATTAAATTTTATTTTTGAGTCATATGATTTGGAAAAATTCATAGTAACTGTAGGAAGAATAGAGAATAATAGCTAAAATAAATTTAAAAAATAAAGCATATAAAACTATTTGCAAAGTTTCGGGAATTGAACTGAAGTCCTGCAAAAAGGAGTGTCACACACACCCTGCCGATCTTGCCACCAAGCCTCGTACCCTGAGAGCGCCGGAACGGCCTAAGATTCTCATCACGGCTATCAGCTAAAAGCTTTAAATACGGTGTCAATCTATTCAAAAAGCTTAATGCTAAGAATATTAATGATATCTGCGCATGTGCGTGAACTTGTCTCTTGAAATTTCGATTAAATATAGAAATATTTTCAGATTAAATTTTATTTTTGAGTCATATGATTTGGAATAATTCATAGTAACTGTAGAAAGAATAGAAAATAATAGCTAAAATAAATTTAAAAAATAAAGCATATAAAACTATTTGCAAAGTTTCGGGAATCGAACTGAAGTCCTGCAAAAAGGAGAGTCACACCATGCCGATCTTGCCACGAAGCCTCGTACCCTGAGAGCGCCGGAACGGCCTAAGATTCTCATCAGGGCTATCCGCTAAAAGCTTTAAATACGGTGTCAATCTATTCAAAAAGCGTAATGCTAAGAATATTAATGATATCTGCGCATGTGCGTGAACTTGTCTCTTGAAATTTCGATTAAATATAGAAATATTTTGAGATTAAATTTTATTTTTGAGTCATATGATTTGGAATAATTCATAGTAACTGTAGAAAGAAAAGAGAATAATAGCTAAAATAATTTTAAAAAATAAAGCATATAAAACTATTTGTAAAGTTTCGGGAATCGAACTGAAGACCTGCAAAAAGGAGTGTCACACCATGCCGATCTTGCCACGAAGCCTCGTACTCTGAGAGCGCCGGAACGGCCTAAGATTCTCATCACGGCTATCCGCTAAAAGCTTTAAATACGGTGTCAATCTATTCAAAAAGCTTAATGCTAAGAATATTAATGATATCTGCGCATGTGCGTGAACTTGTCTCTTGAAATTTCGATTAAATATAGAAATATTTTGAGATTAAATTTTATTTTTGAGTCATATGATTTGGAATAATTCATAGTAACTGTAGAAAGAATGGAGAATAAGAGCTAAAATATATTTAAAAAATAAAGCATATAAAACTATTTGCAAAGTTTCGGGAATTGAACTGAAGTCCTGCAAAAAGGAGAGTCACACCATGCCGATCTTGCCACGAAGCCTCGTACCCTGAGAGCGCCGGAACGGCCTAAGATTCTCATCACGGCTATCCGCTAAAAGCTTTAAATACGGTGTCAATCTATTCAAAAAGCTTAATGCTAAGAATATTAATGATATCTGCGCATGTGCGTGAACTTGTCTCTTGAAATTTCGATTAAATATAGAAATATTTTGAGATTAAATTTTATTTTTGAGTCATATGATTTGGAATAATTCATAGTAACTGTAGAAAGAAAAGAGAATAATAGCTAAAATAATTTTAAAAAATAAAGCATATAAAACTATTTGTAAAGTTTCGGGAATCGAACTGAAGACCTGCAAAAAGGAGTGTCACACCATGCCGATCTTGCCACGAAGCCTCGTACCCTGAGAGCGCCGGAACGGCCTAAGATTCTCATCACGGCTATCAGCTAAAAGCTTTAAATACGGTGTCAATCTATTCAAAAAGCTTAATGCTAAGAATATTAATGATATCTGCGCATGTGCGTGAACTTGTCTCTTGAAATTTCGATTAAATATAGAAATATTTTGAGAGTGAATTTTATTTTTGAGTCATATGATTTGGAATAATTCATAGTAACTGTAGGAAGAATGGAGAATAAGAGCTAAAATATATTTAAAAAATAAAGCATATAAAACTAGTTGCAAAGTTTCGGGAATCGAACTGAAGTCCTGCAAAAAGGAGTGTCACACCAAGCCGATCTTGCCACCAAGCCTCGTACCCTGAGAGCGCCGGAACGGCCTAAGATTCTCATCACGGCTATCCGCTAAAAGCTTTAAATACGGTGTCAATCTATTCAAAAAGCTTACTGCTAAGAATATTAATGATATCTGCGCATGTGCGTGAACTTGTCTCTTGAAATTTCGATTAAATATAGAAATATTTTGAGATTAAATTTTATTTTTGAGTCATATGATTTGGAAAAATTCATAGTAACTGTAGGAAGAATAGAGAATAATAGCTAAAATAAATTTAAAAAATAAAGCATATAAAACTATTTGCAAAGTTTCGGGAATTGAACTGATGTCCTGCAAAAAGGAGTGTCACACCATGCCGATCTTGCCACCAAGCCTCGTACCCTGAGAGCGCCGGAACGGCCTAAGATTCTCATCACGGCTATCCGCTAAAAGCTTTAAATACGGTGTCAATCTATTCAAAAAGCTTAATGCTAAGAATATTAATGATATCTGCGCATGTGCGTGAACTTGTCTCTTGAAATTTCGATTAAATATAGAAATATTTTGAGATTAAATTTTATTTTTGAGTCATATGATTTGGAATAATTCATAGTAACTGTAGGAAGAATGGAGAATAAGAGCTAAAATAAATTTAAAAAATAAAGCATATAAAACTAGTTGCAAAGTTTCGGGAATAGAACTGAAGTCCTGCAAAAAGGAGTGTCACACACACCCTGCCGATCTTGCCACCAAGCCTCGTACCCTGAGAGCGCCGGAACGGCCTAAGATTCTCATCACGGCTATCCGCTAAAAGCTTTAAATACGGTGTCAATCTATTCAAAAAGCTTACTGCTAAGAATATTAATGATATCTGCGCATGTGCGTGAACTTGTCTCTTGAAATTTCGATTAAATATAGAAATATTTTGACATTAAATTTTATTTTTGAGTCATATGATTTGGAATAATTCATAGTAACTGTAGGAAGAATAGAAAATAATAGCTAAAATAAATTTAAAAAATAAAGCATATAAAACTATTTGCAAAGTTTCGGGAATCGAACTGAAGTCCTGCAAAAAGGAGAGTCACACCATGCCGATCTATCCACGAAGCCTCGTACCCTGAGAGCGCCGGAACGGCCTAAGATTCTCATCACGGCTATCAGCTAAAAGCTTTAAATACGGTGTCAATCTATTCAAAAAGCTTAATGCTAAGAATATTAATGATATCTGCGCATGTGCGTGAACTTGTCTCTTGAAATTTCGATTAAATATAGAAATATTTTGAGATTGAATTTTATTTTTGAGTCATATGATTTGGAATAATTCATAGTAACTGTAGGAAGAATGGAGAATAAGAGCTAAAATATATTTAAAAAATAAAGCATATAAAACTAGTTGCAAAGTTTCGGGAATCGAACTGAAGTCCTGCAAAAAGGAGTGTCACACCAAGCCGATCTTGCCACCAAGCCTCGTACCCTGAGAGCGCCGGAACGGCCTAAGATTCTCATCACGGCTATCCGCTAAAAGCTTTAAATACGGTGTCAATCTATTCAAAAAGCTTACTGCTAAGAATATTAATGATATCTGCGCATGTGCGTGAACTTGTCTCTTGAAATTTCGATTAAATATAGAAATATTTTGAGATTAAATTTTATTTTTGAGTCATATGATTTGGAAAAATTCATAGTAACTGTAGGAAGAATAGAGAATAATAGCTAAAATAAATTTAAAAAATAAAGCATATAAAACTATTTGCAAAGTTTCGGGAATTGAACTGAAGTCCTGCAAAAAGGAGTGTCACACACACCCTGCCGATCTTGCCACCAAGCCTCGTACCCTGAGAGCGCCGGAACGGCCTAAGATTCTCATCACGGCTATCAGCTAAAAGCTTTAAATACGGTGTCAATCTATTCAAAAAGCTTAATGCTAAGAATATTAATGATATCTGCGCATGTGCGTGAACTTGTCTCTTGAAATTTCGATTAAATATAGAAATATTTTCAGATTAAATTTTATTTTTGAGTCATATGATTTGGAATAATTCATAGTAACTGTAGAAAGAATAGAAAATAATAGCTAAAATAAATTTAAAAAATAAAGCATATAAAACTATTTGCAAAGTTTCGGGAATCGAACTGAAGTCCTGCAAAAAGGAGAGTCACACCATGCCGATCTTGCCACGAAGCCTCGTACCCTGAGAGCGCCGGAACGGCCTAAGATTCTCATCAGGGCTATCCGCTAAAAGCTTTAAATACGGTGTCAATCTATTCAAAAAGCGTAATGCTAAGAATATTAATGATATCTGCGCATGTGCGTGAACTTGTCTCTTGAAATTTCGATTAAATATAGAAATATTTTGAGATTAAATTTTATTTTTGAGTCATATGATTTGGAATAATTCATAGTAACTGTAGAAAGAAAAGAGAATAATAGCTAAAATAATTTTAAAAAATAAAGCATATAAAACTATTTGTAAAGTTTCGGGAATCGAACTGAAGACCTGCAAAAAGGAGTGTCACACCATGCCGATCTTGCCACGAAGCCTCGTACTCTGAGAGCGCCGGAACGGCCTAAGATTCTCATCACGGCTATCCGCTAAAAGCTTTAAATACGGTGTCAATCTATTCAAAAAGCTTAATGCTAAGAATATTAATGATATCTGCGCATGTGCGTGAACTTGTCTCTTGAAATTTCGATTAAATATAGAAATATTTTGAGATTAAATTTTATTTTTGAGTCATATGATTTGGAATAATTCATAGTAACTGTAGAAAGAATGGAGAATAAGAGCTAAAATATATTTAAAAAATAAAGCATATAAAACTATTTGCAAAGTTTCGGGAATTGAACTGAAGTCCTGCAAAAAGGAGAGTCACACCATGCCGATCTTGCCACGAAGCCTCGTACCCTGAGAGCGCCGGAACGGCCTAAGATTCTCATCACGGCTATCCGCTAAAAGCTTTAAATACGGTGTCAATCTATTCAAAAAGCTTAATGCTAAGAATATTAATGATATCTGCGCATGTGCGTGAACTTGTCTCTTGAAATTTCGATTAAATATAGAAATATTTTGAGATTAAATTTTATTTTTGAGTCATATGATTTGGAATAATTCATAGTAACTGTAGAAAGAAAAGAGAATAATAGCTAAAATAATTTTAAAAAATAAAGCATATAAAACTATTTGTAAAGTTTCGGGAATCGAACTGAAGACCTGCAAAAAGGAGTGTCACACCATGCCGATCTTGCCACGAAGCCTCGTACCCTGAGAGCGCCGGAACGGCCTAAGATTCTCATCACGGCTATCAGCTAAAAGCTTTAAATACGGTGTCAATCTATTCAAAAAGCTTAATGCTAAGAATATTAATGATATCTGCGCATGTGCGTGAACTTGTCTCTTGAAATTTCGATTAAATATAGAAATATTTTGAGATTAAATTTTATTTTTGAGTCATATGATTTGGAATAATTCATAGTAACTGTAGAAAGAATGGAGAATAAGAGCTAAAATATATTTAAAAAATAAAGCATATAAAACTATTTGCAAAGTTTCGGGAATTGAACTGAAGTCCTGCAAAAAGGAGTGTCACACCATGCCGATCTTGCCACCAAGCCTCGTACACTGAGAGCGCCGGAACGGCCTAAGATTCTCATCACGGCTATCCGCTAAAAGCTTTAAATACGGTGTCAATCTATTCAAAAAGCTTAATGCTAAGAATATTTATGATATCTGCGCATGTGCGTGAACTTGTCTCTTGAAATTTCGATTAAATATAGAAATATTTTGAGATTAAATTTTATTTTTCAGTCATATGATTTGGAATAATTCATAGTAACTGTAGGAAGAATAGAAAATAATAGCTAAAATAAATTTAAAAAATAAAGCATATAAAACTATTTGCAAAGTTTCGGGAATCGAACTGAAGTCCTGCAAAAAGGAGAGTCACACCATGCCGATCTTGCCACGAAGCCTCGTACCCTGAGAGCGCCGGAACGGCCTAAGATTCTCATCACGGCTATCAGCTAAAAGCTTTAAATACGGTGTCAATCTATTCAAAAAGCTTAATGCTAAGAATATTAATGATATCTGCGCATGTGCGTGAACTTGTCTCTTGAAATTTCAATTAAATATAGAAATATTTTGAGATTAAATTTTATTTTTGAGTCATATGATTTGGAATAATTCATAGTAACTGTAGGAAGAATGGAGAATAAGAGCTAAAATATATTTAAAAAATAAAGCATATAAAACTATTTGCAAAGTTACGGGAATTGAACTGAAGTCCTGCAAAAAGGAGTGTCACACCATGCCGATCTTGCCACCAAGCCTCGTACCCTGAGAGCGCCGGAACGGCCTAAGATTCTCATCACGGCTATCCGCTAAAAGCTTTAAATACGGTGTCAATCTATTCAAAAAGCTTACTGCTAAGAATATTAATGATATCTGCGCATGTGCGTGAACTTGTCTCTTGAAATTTCGATTAAATATAGAAATATTTTGAGATTAAATTTTATTTTTGAGTCATATGATTTGGAATAATTCCTAGTAACTGTAGGAAGAATAGAGAATAATAGCTAAAATAAATTTAAAAAATAAAGCATATAAAACTATTTGCAAGGTTTCGGGAATTGAACTGAAGTCCTGCAAAAAGGAGTGTCACACCATGCCGATCTTGCCACGAAGCCTCGTACCCAGAGAGCGCCGGAACGGCCTAAGATTCTCATCACGGCTATCAGCTAAAAGCTTTAAATACGGTGTCAATCTATTCAAAAAGCTTAATGCTAAGAATATTAATGATATCTGCGCATGTGCGTGAACTTGTCTCTTGAAATTTCAATTAAATATAGAAATATTTTGAGATTAAATTTTATTTTTGAGTCATATGATTTGGAATAATTCATAGTCACTGTAGGAAGAATGGAGAATAAGAGCTAAAATATATTTAAAAAATAAAGCATATAAAACTAGTTGCAAAGTTTCGGGAATCGAACTGAAGTCCTGCAAAAAGGAGTGTCATACCATGCCGATCTTGCCGCCAAGCCTCGTACCCTAAGAGCGCCGGAACGGCCTAAGATTCTCATCACGGCTATCCGCTAAAAGCTTTAAATACGGTGTCAATCTATTCAAAAAGCTTACTGCTAAGAATAATAATAATATCTGCGCATGTGCGTGAACTTGTCTCTTGAAATTTCGATTAAATATAGAAATATTTTGAGATTAAATTTTATTTTTGAGTCATATGATTTGGAATAATTCATAGTAACTGTAGGAAGAATAGAGAATAATAGCTAAAATAAATTTAAAAAATAAAGCATATAAAACTATTTGCAAAGTTTCGGGAATTGAACTGAAGTCCTGCAAAAAGGAGTGTCACACACACCCTGCCGATCTTGCCACCAAGCCTCGTACCCTGAGAGCGCCGGAACGGCCTAAGATTCTCATCACGGCTATCAGCTAAAAGCTTTAAATACGGTGTCAATCTATTCAAAAAGCTTAATGCTAAGAATATTAATGATATCTGCGCATGTGCGTGAACTTGTCTCTTGAAATTTCGATTAAATATAGAAATATTTTGAGAGTGAATTTTATTTTTGAGTCATATGATTTGGAATAATTCATAGTAACTGTAGGAAGAATGGAGAATAAGAGCTAAAATATATTTAAAAAATAAAGCATATAAAACTAGTTGCAAAGTTTCGGGAATCGAACTGAAGTCCTGCAAAAAGGAGTGTCACACCAAGCCGATCTTGCCACCAAGCCTCGTACCCTGAGAGCGCCGGAACGGCCTAAGATTCTCATCACGGCTATCCGCTAAAAGCTTTAAATACGGTGTCAATCTATTCAAAAAGCTTACTGCTAAGAATATTAATGATATCTGCGCATGTGCGTGAACTTGTCTCTTGAAATTTCGATTAAATATAGAAATATTTTGAGATTAAATTTTATTTTTGAGTCATATGATTTGGAAAAATTCATAGTAACTGTAGGAAGAATAGAGAATAATAGCTAAAATAAATTTAAAAAATAAAGCATATAAAACTATTTGCAAAGTTTCGGGAATTGAACTGATGTCCTGCAAAAAGGAGTGTCACACCATGCCGATCTTGCCACCAAGCCTCGTACCCTGAGAGCGCCGGAACGGCCTAAGATTCTCATCACGGCTATCCGCTAAAAGCTTTAAATACGGTGTCAATCTATTCAAAAAGCTTAATGCTAAGAATATTAATGATATCTGCGCATGTGCGTGAACTTGTCTCTTGAAATTTCGATTAAATATAGAAATATTTTGAGATTAAATTTTATTTTTGAGTCATATGATTTGGAATAATTCATAGTAACTGTAGGAAGAATAGAGAATAATAGCTAAAATAAATTTAAAAAATAAAGCATATAAAACTATTTGGAATGTTTCGGGAATTGAACTGATGTCCTGCAAAAAGGAGTGTCACACCATGCCGATCTTGCCACCAAGCCTCGGACCCTGAGAGCGCAGGAACGGCCTAAGATTCTCATCACGGCTATCCGCTAAAAGCTTTAAATACGGTGTCAATCTATTCAAAAAGCTTAATGCTAAGAATATTAATGATATCTGCGCATGTGCGTGAACTTGTCTCTTGAAATTTCGATTAAATATAGAAATATTTTGAGATTAAATTTTATTTTTGAGTCATATGATTTGGAATAATTTATAGTAACTGTAGGAAGAATAGAGAATAATAGCTAAAATAAATTTAAAAAATAAAGCATATAAAACTATTTGCAAAGTTTCGGGAATTGAACTGAAGTCCTGCAAAAAGGAGTGTCACACACACCCTGCCGATCTTGCCACCAAGCCTCGTACCCTGAGAGCGCCGGAACGGCCTACGATTCTCATCACGGCTATCAGCTAAAAGCTTTAAATACGGTGTCAATCTATTCAAAAAGCTTAATGCTAAGAATATTAATGATATCTGCGCATGTGCGTGAACTTGTCTCTTGAAATTTCGATTAAATATAGAAATATTTTGAGATTAAATTTTATTTTTGAGTCATATGATTTGGAAAAATTCATAGTAACTGTAGGAAGAATAGAGAATAATAGCTAAAATAAATTTAAAAAATAAAGCATATAAAACTATTTGCAAAGTTTCGGGAATTGAACTGATGTCCTGCAAAAAGGAGTGTCACACCATGCCGATCTTGCCACCAAGCCTCGTACCCTGAGAGCGCCGGAACGGCCTAAGATTCTCATCACGGCTATCCGCTAAAAGCTTTAAATACGGTGTCAATCTATTCAAAAAGCTTAATGCTAAGAATATTAATGATATCTGCGCATGTGCGTGAACTTGTCTCTTGAAATTTCGATTAAATATAGAAATATTTTGAGATTAAATTTTATTTTTGAGTCATATGATTTGGAATAATTCATAGTAACTGTAGGAAGAATAGAGAATAATAGCTAAAATAAATTTAAAAAATAAAGCATATAAAACTATTTGGAATGTTTCGGGAATTGAACTGATGTCCTGCAAAAAGGAGTGTCACACCATGCCGATCTTGCCACCAAGCCTCGGACCCTGAGAGCGCAGGAACGGCCTAAGATTCTCATCACGGCTATCCGCTAAAAGCTTTAAATACGGTGTCAATCTATTCAAAAAGCTTAATGCTAAGAATATTAATGATATCTGCGCATGTGCGTGAACTTGTCTCTTGAAATTTCGATTAAATATAGAAATATTTTGAGATTAAATTTTATTTTTGAGTCATATGATTTGGAATAATTTATAGTAACTGTAGGAAGAATAGAGAATAATAGCTAAAATAAATTTAAAAAATAAAGCATATAAAACTATTTGCAAAGTTTCGGGAATTGAACTGAAGTCCTGCAAAAAGGAGTGTCACACACACCCTGCCGATCTTGCCACCAAGCCTCGTACCCTGAGAGCGCCGGAACGGCCTACGATTCTCATCACGGCTATCAGCTAAAAGCTTTAAATACGGTGTCAATCTATTCAAAAAGCTTAATGCTAAGAATATTAATGATATCTGCGCATGTGCGTGAACTTGTCTCTTGAAATTTCGATTAAATATAGAAATATTTTGAGATTAAATTTTATTTTTGAGTCATATGATTTGGAATAATTCATAGTAACTGTAGAATGAATAGAAAATAATAGCTAAAATAAATTTAAAAAATAAAGCATATAAAACTATTTGCAAAGTTTCGGGAATCGAACTGAAGTCCTGCAAAAAGGAGAGTCACACCATGCCGATCTTGCCACGAAGCCTCGTACCCTGAGAGCGCCGGAACGGCCTAAGATTCTCATCACGGCTATCCGCTAAAAGCTTTAAATACGGTGTCAATCTATTCAAAAAGCTTAATGCTAAGAATATTAATGATATCTGCGCATGTGCGTGAACTTGTCTCTTGAAATTTCGATTAAATATAGAAATATTTTGAGATTAAATTTTATTTTTGAGTCATATGATTTGGAATAATTCATAGTAACTGTAGAAAGAATGGAGAATAAGAGCTAAAATATATTTAAAAAATAAAGCATATAAAACTATTTGCAAAGTTTCGGGAATTGAACTGAAGTCCTGCAAAAAGGAGAGTCACACCATGCCGATCTTGCCACGAAGCCTCGTACCCTGAGAGCGCCGGAACGGCCTAAGATTCTCATCACGGCTATCCGCTAAAAGCTTTAAATACGGTGTCAATCTATTCAAAAAGCTTAATGCTAAGAATATTAATGATATCTGCGCATGTGCGTGAACTTGTCTCTTGAAATTTCGATTAAATATAGAAATATTTTGAGATTAAATTTTATTTTTGAGTCATATGATTTGGAATAATTCATAGTAACTGTAGAAAGAAAAGAGAATAATAGCTAAAATAATTTTAAAAAATAAAGCATATAAAACTATTTGTAAAGTTTCGGGAATCGAACTGAAGACCTGCAAAAAGGAGTGTCACACCATGCCGATCTTGCCACGAAGCCTCGTACCCTGAGAGCGCCGGAACGGCCTAAGATTCTCATCACGGCTATCAGCTAAAAGCTTTAAATACGGTGTCAATCTATTCAAAAAGCTTAATGCTAAGAATATTAATGATATCTGCGCATGTGCGTGAACTTGTCTCTTGAAATTTCGATTAAATATAGAAATATTTTGAGATTAAATTTTATTTTTGAGTCATATGATTTGGAATAATTCATAGTAACTGTAGAAAGAATGGAGAATAAGAGCTAAAATATATTTAAAAAATAAAGCATATAAAACTATTTGCAAAGTTTCGGGAATTGAACTGAAGTCCTGCAAAAAGGAGTGTCACACCATGCCGATCTTGCCACCAAGCCTCGTACACTGAGAGCGCCGGAACGGCCTAAGATTCTCATCACGGCTATCCGCTAAAAGCTTTAAATACGGTGTCAATCTATTCAAAAAGCTTAATGCTAAGAATATTAATGATATCTGCGCATGTGCGTGAACTTGTCTCTTGAAATTTCGATTAAATATAGAAATATTTTGAGATTAAATTTTATTTTTGAGTCATATGATTTGGAATAATTCATAGTAACTGTAGAAAGAAAAGAGAATAATAGCTAAAATAATTTTAAAAAATAAAGCATATAAAACTATTTGTAAAGTTTCGGGAATCGAACTGAAGACCTGCAAAAAGGAGTGTCACACCATGCCGATCTTGCCACGAAGCCTCGTACCCTGAGAGCGCCGGAACGGCCTAAGATTCTCATCACGGCTATCAGCTAAAAGCTTTAAATACGGTGTCAATCTATTCAAAAAGCTTAATGCTAAGAATATTAATGATATCTGCGCATGTGCGTGAACTTGTCTCTTGAAATTTCGATTAAATATAGAAATATTTTGAGATTAAATTTTATTTTTGAGTCATATGATTTGGAATAATTCATAGTAACTGTAGAAAGAATGGAGAATAAGAGCTAAAATATATTTAAAAAATAAAGCATATAAAACTATTTGCAAAGTTTCGGGAATTGAACTGAAGTCCTGCAAAAAGGAGTGTCACACCATGCCGATCTTGCCACCAAGCCTCGTACACTGAGAGCGCCGGAACGGCCTAAGATTCTCATCACGGCTATCCGCTAAAAGCTTTAAATACGGTGTCAATCTATTCAAAAAGCTTAATGCTAAGAATATTTATGATATCTGCGCATGTGCGTGAACTTGTCTCTTGAAATTTCGATTAAATATAGAAATATTTTGAGATTAAATTTTATTTTTGAGTCATATGATTTGGAATAATTCATAGTAACTGTAGGAAGAATAGAAAATAATAGCTAAAATAAATTTAAAAAATAAAGCATATAAAACTATTTGCAAAGTTTCGGGAATCGAACTGAAGTCCTGCAAAAAGGAGAGTCACACCATGCCGATCTTGCCACGAAGCCTCGTACCCTGAGAGCGCCGGAACGGCCTAAGATTCTCATCACGGCTATCAGCTAAAAGCTTTAAATACGGTGTCAATCTATTCAAAAAGCTTAATGCTAAGAATATTAATGATATCTGCGCATGTGCGTGAACTTGTCTCTTGAAATTTCAATTAAATATAGAAATATTTTGAGATTAAATTTTATTTTTGAGTCATATGATTTGGAATAATTCATAGTAACTGTAGGAAGAATGGAGAATAAGAGCTAAAATATATTTAAAAAATAAAGCATATAAAACTATTTGCAAAGTTTCGGGAATTGAACTGAAGTCCTGCAAAAAGGAGTGTCACACCATGCCGATCTTGCCACCAAGCCTCGTACCCTGAGAGCGCCGGAACGGCCTAAGATTCTCATCACGGCTATCCGCTAAAAGCTTTAAATACGGTGTCAATCTATTCAAAAAGCTTACTGCTAAGAATATTAATGATATCTGCGCATGTGCGTGAACTTGTCTCTTGAAATTTCGATTAAATATAGAAATATTTTGAGATTAAATTTTATTTTTGAGTCATATGATTTGGAATAATTCATAGTAACTGTAGGAAGAATGGAGAATAAGAGCTAAAATATATTTAAAAAATAAAGCATATAAAACTATTTGCAAAGTTTCGGGAATTGAACTGAAGTCCTGCAAAAAGGAGTGTCACACCATGCCGATCTTGCCACCAAGCCTCGTACCCTGAGAGCGCCGGAACGGCCTAAGATTCTCATCACGGCTATCCGCTAAAAGCTTTAAATACGGTGTCAATCTATTCAAAAAGCTTACTGCTAAGAATATTAATGATATCTGCGCATGTGCGTGAACTTGTCTCTTGAAATTTCGATTAAATATAGAAATATTTTGAGATTAAATTTTATTTTTGAGTCATATGATTTGGAATAATTCATAGTAACTTTAGGAAGAATAGAGAATAATAGCTAAAATAAATTTAAAAAATAAAGCATATAAAACTATTTGCAAAGTTTCGGGAATTGAACTGAAGTCCTGCAAAAAGGAGTGTCACACACACCCTGCCGATCTTGCCACCAAGCCTCGTACCCTGAGAGCGCCGGAACGGCCTAAGATTCTCATCACGGCTATCAGCTAAAAGCTTTAAATACGGTGTCAATCTATTCAAAAAGCTTAATGCTAAGAATATTAATGATATCTGCGCATGTGCGTGAACTTGTCTCTTGAAATTTCGATTAAATATAGAAATATTTTGAGATTAAATTTTATTTTTGAGTCATATGATTTGGAATAATTCATAGTAACTGTAGGAAGAATGGAGAATAAGAGCTAAAATAAATTTAAAAAATAAAGCATATAAAACTAGTTGCAAAGTTTCGGGAATAGAACTGAAGTCCTGCAAAAAGGAGTGTCACACACACCCTGCCGATCTTGCCACCAAGCCTCGTACCCTGAGAGCGCCGGAACGGCCTAAGATTCTCATCACGGCTATCCGCTAAAAGCTTTAAATACGGTGTCAATCTATTCAAAAAGCTTACTGCTAAGAATATTAATGATATCTTCGCATGTGCGTGAACTTGTCTCTTGAAATTTCGATTAAATATAGAAATATTTTGACATTAAATTTTATTTTTGAGTCATATGATTTGGAATAATTCATAGTAACTGTAGGAAGAATGGAGAATAAGAGCTAAAATAAATTTAAAAAATAAAGCATATAAAACTATTTGCAAGGTTTCGGGAATTGAACTGAAGTCCTGCAAAAAGGAGTGTCACACCATGCCGATCTTGCCACGAAGCCTCGTACCCTGAGAGCGCCGGAACGGCCTAAGATTCTCATCACGGCTATCAGCTAAAAGCTTTAAATACGGTGTCAATCTATTCAAAAAGCTTAATGCTAAGAATATTAATGATATCTGCGCATGTGCGTGAACTTGTCTCTTGAAATTTCGATTAAATATAGAAATATTTTGAGATTAAATTTTATTTTTGAGTCATATGATTTGGAATAATTCATAGTAACTGTAGAAAGAATGGAGAATAAGAGCTAAAATATATTTAAAAAATAAAGCATATAAAACTATTTGCAAAGTTTCGGGAATTGAACTGAAGTCCTGCAAAAAGGAGTGTCACACCATGCCGATCTTGCCACCAAGCCTCGTACACTGAGAGCGCCGGAACGGCCTAAGATTCTCATCACGGCTATCCGCTAAAAGCTTTAAATACGGTGTCAATCTATTCAAAAAGCTTAATGCTAAGAATATTAATGATATCTGCGCATGTGCGTGAACTTGTCTCTTGAAATTTCGATTAAATATAGAAATATTTTGAGATTAAATTTTATTTTTGAGTCATATGATTTGGAATAATTCATAGTAACTGTAGGAAGAATAGAGAATAATAGCTAAAATAAATTTAAAAAATAAAGCATATAAAACTATTTGGAATGTTTCGGGAATTGAACTGATGTCCTGCAAAAAGGAGTGTCACACCATGCCGATCTTGCCACCAAGCCTCGGACCCTGAGAGCGCAGGAACGGCCTAAGATTCTCATCACGGCTATCCGCTAAAAGCTTTAAATACGGTGTCAATCTATTCAAAAAGCTTAATGCTAAGAATATTAATGATATCTGCGCATGTGCGTGAACTTGTCTCTTGAAATTTCGATTAAATATAGAAATATTTTGAGATTAAATTTTATTTTTGAGTCATATGATTTGGAATAATTTATAGTAACTGTAGGAAGAATAGAGAATAATAGCTAAAATAAATTTAAAAAATAAAGCATATAAAACTATTTGCAAAGTTTCGGGAATTGAACTGAAGTCCTGCAAAAAGGAGTGTCACACACACCCTGCCGATCTTGCCACCAAGCCTCGTACCCTGAGAGCGCCGGAACGGCCTAAGATTCTCATCACGGCTATCAGCTAAAAGCTTTAAATACGGTGTCAATCTATTCAAAAAGCTTAATGCTAAGAATATTAATGATATCTGCGCATGTGCGTGAACTTGTCTCTTGAAATTTCGATTAAATATAGAAATATTTTGAGATTAAATTTTATTTTTGAGTCATATGATTTGGAATAATTCATAGTAACTGTAGAATGAATAGAAAATAATAGCTAAAATAAATTTAAAAAATAAAGCATATAAAACTATTTGCAAAGTTTCGGGAATCGAACTGAAGTCCTGCAAAAAGGAGAGTCACACCATGCCGATCTTGCCACGAAGCCTCGTACCCTGAGAGCGCCGGAACGGCCTAAGATTCTCATCACGGCTATCCGCTAAAAGCTTTAAATACGGTGTCAATCTATTCAAAAAGCTTAATGCTAAGAATATTAATGATATCTGCGCATGTGCGTGAACTTGTCTCTTGAAATTTCGATTAAATATAGAAATATTTTGAGATTAAATTTTATTTTTGAGTCATATGATTTGGAATAATTCATAGTAACTGTAGAAAGAAAAGAGAATAATAGCTAAAATAATTTTAAAAAATAAAGCATATAAAACTATTTGTAAAGTTTCGGGAATCGAACTGAAGACCTGCAAAAAGGAGTGTCACACCATGCCGATCTTGCCACGAAGCCTCGTACCCTGAGAGCGCCGGAACGGCCTAAGATTCTCATCACGGCTATCAGCTAAAAGCTTTAAATACGGTGTCAATCTATTCAAAAAGCTTAATGCTAAGAATATTAATGATATCTGCGCATGTGCGTGAACTTGTCTCTTGAAATTTCGATTAAATATAGAAATATTTTGAGAGTGAATTTTATTTTTGAGTCATATGATTTGGAATAATTCATAGTAACTGTAGGAAGAATGGAGAATAAGAGCTAAAATATATTTAAAAAATAAAGCATATAAAACTAGTTGCAAAGTTTCGGGAATCGAACTGAAGTCCTGCAAAAAGGAGTGTCACACCAAGCCGATCTTGCCACCAAGCCTCGTACCCTGAGAGCGCCGGAACGGCCTAAGATTCTCATCACGGCTATCCGCTAAAAGCTTTAAATACGGTGTCAATCTATTCAAAAAGCTTACTGCTAAGAATATTAATGATATCTGCGCATGTGCGTGAACTTGTCTCTTGAAATTTCGATTAAATATAGAAATATTTTGAGATTAAATTTTATTTTTGAGTCATATGATTTGGAATAATTCCTAGTAACTGTAGGAAGAATAGAGAATAATAGCTAAAATAAATTTAAAAAATAAAGCATATAAAACTATTTGCAAGGTTTCGGGAATTGAACTGAAGTCCTGCAAAAAGGAGTGTCACACCATGCCGATCTTGCCACGAAGCCTCGTACCCTGAGAGCGCCGGAACGGCCTAAGATTCTCATCACGGCTATCAGCTAAAAGCTTTAAATACGGTGTCAATCTATTCAAAAAGCTTAATGCTAAGAATATTAATGATATCTGCGCATGTGCGTGAACTTGTCTCTTGAAATTTCGATTAAATATAGAAATATTTTGAGATTAAATTTTATTTTTGAGTCATATGATTTGGAATAATTCATAGTAACTGTAGGAAGAATGGAGAATAAGAGCTAAAATATATTTAAAAAATAAAGCATATAAAACTAGTTGCAAAGTTTCGGGAATCGAACTGAAGTCCTGCAAAAAGGAGTGTCATACCATGCCGATCTTGCCGCCAAGCCTCGTACCCTAAGAGCGCCGGAACGGCCTAAGATTCTCATCACGGCTATCCGCTAAAAGCTTTAAATACGGTGTCAATCTATTCAAAAAGCTTACTGCTAAGAATACTAATAATATCTGCGCATGTGCGTGAACTTGTCTCTTGAAATTTCGATTAAATATAGAAATATTTTGAGATTAAATTTTATTTTTGAGTCATATGATTTGGAATAATTCATAGTAACTGTAGGAAGAATAGAGAATAATAGCTAAAATAAATTTAAAAAATAAAGCATATAAAACTATTTGCAAAGTTTCGGGAATTGAACTGAAGTCCTGCAAAAAGGAGTGTCACACACACCCTGCCGATCTTGCCACCAAGCCTCGTACCCTGAGAGCGCCGGAACGGCCTAAGATTCTCATCACGGCTATCAGCTAAAAGCTTTAAATACGGTGTCAATCTATTCAAAAAGCTTAATGCTAAGAATATTAATGATATCTGCGCATGTGCGTGAACTTGTCTCTTGAAATTTCGATTAAATATAGAAATATTTTGAGAGTGAATTTTATTTTTGAGTCATATGATTTGGAATAATTCATAGTAACTGTAGGAAGAATGGAGAATAAGAGCTAAAATATATTTAAAAAATAAAGCATATAAAACTAGTTGCAAAGTTTCGGGAATCGAACTGAAGTCCTGCAAAAAGGAGTGTCACACCAAGCCGATCTTGCCACCAAGCCTCGTACCCTGAGAGCGCCGGAACGGCCTAAGATTCTCATCACGGCTATCCGCTAAAAGCTTTAAATACGGTGTCAATCTATTCAAAAAGCTTACTGCTAAGAATATTAATGATATCTGCGCATGTGCGTGAACTTGTCTCTTGAAATTTCGATTAAATATAGAAATATTTTGAGATTAAATTTTATTTTTGAGTCATATGATTTGGAAAAATTCATAGTAACTGTAGGAAGAATAGAGAATAATAGCTAAAATAAATTTAAAAAATAAAGCATATAAAACTATTTGCAAAGTTTCGGGAATTGAACTGATGTCCTGCAAAAAGGAGTGTCACACCATGCCGATCTTGCCACCAAGCCTCGTACCCTGAGAGCGCCGGAACGGCCTAAGATTCTCATCACGGCTATCCGCTAAAAGCTTTAAATACGGTGTCAATCTATTCAAAAAGCTTAATGCTAAGAATATTAATGATATCTGCGCATGTGCGTGAACTTGTCTCTTGAAATTTCGATTAAATATAGAAATATTTTGAGATTAAATTTTATTTTTGAGTCATATGATTTGGAATAATTCATAGTAACTGTAGGAAGAATAGAGAATAATAGCTAAAATAAATTTAAAAAATAAAGCATATAAAACTATTTGGAATGTTTCGGGAATTGAACTGATGTCCTGCAAAAAGGAGTGTCACACCATGCCGATCTTGCCACCAAGCCTCAGACCCTGAGAGCGCAGGAACGGCCTAAGATTCTCATCACGGCTATCCGCTAAAAGCTTTAAATACGGTGTCAATCTATTCAAAAAGCTTAATGCTAAGAATATTAATGATATCTGCGCATGTGCGTGAACTTGTCTCTTGAAATTTCGATTAAATATAGAAATATTTTGAGATTAAATTTTATTTTTGAGTCATATGATTTGGAATAATTTATAGTAACTGTAGGAAGAATAGAGAATAATAGCTAAAATAAATTTAAAAAATAAAGCATATAAAACTATTTGCAAAGTTTCGGGAATTGAACTGAAGTCCTGCAAAAAGGAGTGTCACACACACCCTGCCGATCTTGCCACCAAGCCTCGTACCCTGAGAGCGCCGGAACGGCCTACGATTCTCATCACGGCTATCAGCTAAAAGCTTTAAATACGGTGTCAATCTATTCAAAAAGCTTAATGCTAAGAATATTAATGATATCTGCGCATGTGCGTGAACTTGTCTCTTGAAATTTCGATTAAATATAGAAATATTTTGAGATTAAATTTTATTTTTGAGTCATATGATTTGGAATAATTCATAGTAACTGTAGAATGAATAGAAAATAATAGCTAAAATAAATTTAAAAAATAAAGCATATAAAACTATTTGCAAAGTTTCGGGAATCGAACTGAAGTCCTGCAAAAAGGAGAGTCACACCATGCCGATCTTGCCACGAAGCCTCGTACCCTGAGAGCGCCGGAACGGCCTAAGATTCTCATCACGGCTATCCGCTAAAAGCTTTAAATACGGTGTCAATCTATTCAAAAAGCTTAATGCTAAGAATATTAATGATATCTGCGCATGTGCGTGAACTTGTCTCTTGAAATTTCGATTAAATATAGAAATATTTTGAGATTAAATTTTATTTTTGAGTCATATGATTTGGAATAATTCATATTAACTGTAGAAAGAATGGAGAATAAGAGCTAAAATATATTTAAAAAATAAAGCATATAAAACTATTTGCAAAGTTTCGGGAATTGAACTGAAGTCCTGCAAAAAGGAGAGTCACACCATGCCGATCTTGCCACGAAGCCTCGTACCCTGAGAGCGCCGGAACGGCCTAAGATTCTCATCACGGCTATCCGCTAAAAGCTTTAAATACGGTGTCAATCTATTCAAAAAGCTTAATGCTAAGAATATTAATGATATCTGCGCATGTGCGTGAACTTGTCTCTTGAAATTTCGATTAAATATAGAAATATTTTGAGATTAAATTTTATTTTTGAGTCATATGATTTGGAATAATTCATAGTAACTGTAGAAAGAAAAGAGAATAATAGCTAAAATAATTTTAAAAAATAAAGCATATAAAACTATTTGTAAAGTTTCGGGAATCGAACTGAAGACCTGCAAAAAGGAGTGTCACACCATGCCGATCTTGCCACGAAGCCTCGTACCCTGAGAGCGCCGGAACGGCCTAAGATTCTCATCACGGCTATCAGCTAAAAGCTTTAAATACGGTGTCAATCTATTCAAAAAGCTTAATGCTAAGAATATTAATGATATCTGCGCATGTGCGTGAACTTGTCTCTTGAAATTTCGATTAAATATAGAAATATTTTGAGATTAAATTTTATTTTTGAGTCATATGATTTGGAATAATTCATAGTAACTGTAGAAAGAATGGAGAATAAGAGCTAAAATATATTTAAAAAATAAAGCATATAAAACTATTTGCAAAGTTTCGGGAATTGAACTGAAGTCCTGCAAAAAGGAGTGTCACACCATGCCGATCTTGCCACCAAGCCTCGTACACTGAGAGCGCCGGAACGGCCTAAGATTCTCATCACGGCTATCCGCTAAAAGCTTTAAATACGGTGTCAATCTATTCAAAAAGCTTAATGCTAAGAATATTAATGATATCTGCGCATGTGCGTGAACTTGTCTCTTGAAATTTCGATTAAATATAGAAATATTTTGAGATTAAATTTTATTTTTGAGTCATATGATTTGGAATAATTCATAGTAACTGTAGAAAGAAAAGAGAATAATAGCTAAAATAATTTTAAAAAATAAAGCATATAAAACTATTTGTAAAGTTTCGGGAATCGAACTGAAGACCTGCAAAAAGGAGTGTCACCCCATGCCGATCTTGCCACGAAGCCTCGTACCCTGAGAGCGCCGGAACGGCCTAAGATTCTCATCACGGCTATCAGCTAAAAGCTTTAAATACGGTGTCAATCTATTCAAAAAGCTTAATGCTAAGAATATTAATGATATCTGCGCATGTGCGTGAACTTGTCTCTTGAAATTTCGATTAAATATAGAAATATTTTGAGATTAAATTTTATTTTTGAGTCATATGATTTGGAATAATTCATAGTAACTGTAGAAAGAATGGAGAATAAGAGCTAAAATATATTTAAAAAATAAAGCATATAAAACTATTTGCAAAGTTTCGGGAATTGAACTGAAGTCCTGCAAAAAGGAGTGTCACACCATGCCGATCTTGCCACCAAGCCTCGTACACTGAGAGCGCCGGAACGGCCTAAGATTCTCATCACGGCTATCCGCTAAAAGCTTTAAATACGGTGTCAATCTATTCAAAAAGCTTAATGCTAAGAATATTTATGATATCTGCGCATGTGCGTGAACTTGTCTCTTGAAATTTCGATTAAATATAGAAATATTTTGAGATTAAATTTTATTTTTGAGTCATATGATTTGGAATAATTCATAGTAACTGTAGGAAGAATAGAAAATAATAGCTAAAATAAATTTAAAAAATAAAGCATATAAAACTATTTGCAAAGTTTCGGGAATCGAACTGAAGTCCTGCAAAAAGGAGAGTCACACCATGCCGATCTTGCCACGAAGCCTCGTACCCTGAGAGCGCCGGAACGGCCTAAGATTCTCATCACGGCTATCAGCTAAAAGCTTTAAATACGGTGTCAATCTATTCAAAAAGCTTAATGCTAAGAATATTAATGATATCTGCGCATGTGCGTGAACTTGTCTCTTGAAATTTCAATTAAATATAGAAATATTTTGAGATTAAATTTTATTTTTGAGTCATATGATTTGGAATAATTCATAGTAACTGTAGGAAGAATGGAGAATAAGAGCTAAAATATATTTAAAAAATAAAGCATATAAAACTATTTGCAAAGTTTCGGGAATTGAACTGAAGTCCTGCAAAAAGGAGTGTCACACCATGCCGATCTTGCCACCAAGCCTCGTACCCTGAGAGCGCCGGAACGGCCTAAGATTCTCATCACGGCTATCCGCTAAAAGCTTTAAATACGGTGTCAATCTATTCAAAAAGCTTACTGCTAAGAATATTAATGATATCTGCGCATGTGCGTGAACTTGTCTCTTGAAATTTCGATTAAATATAGAAATATTTTGAGATTAAATTTTATTTTTGAGTCATATGATTTGGAATAATTCATAGTAACTGTAGGAAGAATGGAGAATAAGAGCTAAAATATATTTAAAAAATAAAGCATATAAAACTATTTGCAAAGTTTCGGGAATTGAACTGAAGTCCTGCAAAAAGGAGTGTCACACCATGCCGATCTTGCCACCAAGCCTCGTACCCTGAGAGCGCCGGAACGGCCTAAGATTCTCATCACGGCTATCCGCTAAAAGCTTTAAATACGGTGTCAATCTATTCAAAAAGCTTACTGCTAAGAATATTAATGATATCTGCGCATGTGCGTGAACTTGTCTCTTGAAATTTCGATTAAATATAGAAATATTTTGAGATTAAATTTTATTTTTGAGTCATATGATTTGGAATAATTCATAGTAACTTTAGGAAGAATAGAGAATAATAGCTAAAATAAATTTAAAAAATAAAGCATATAAAACTATTTGCAAAGTTTCGGGAATTGAACTGAAGTCCTGCAAAAAGGAGTGTCACACACACCCTGCCGATCTTGCCACCAAGCCTCGTACCCTGAGAGCGCCGGAACGGCCTAAGATTCTCATCACGGCTATCAGCTAAAAGCTTTAAATACGGTGTCAATCTATTCAAAAAGCTTAATGCTAAGAATATTAATGATATCTGCGCATGTGCGTGAACTTGTCTCTTGAAATTTCGATTAAATATAGAAATATTTTGAGATTAAATTTTATTTTTGAGTCATATGATTTGGAATAATTCATAGTAACTGTAGGAAGAATGGAGAATAAGAGCTAAAATAAATTTAAAAAATAAAGCATATAAAACTAGTTGCAAAGTTTCGGGAATAGAACTGAAGTCCTGCAAAAAGGAGTGTCACACACACCCTGCCGATCTTGCCACCAAGCCTCGTACCCTGAGAGCGCCGGAACGGCCTAAGATTCTCATCACGGCTATCCGCTAAAAGCTTTAAATACGGTGTCAATCTATTCAAAAAGCTTACTGCTAAGAATATTAATGATATCTTCGCATGTGCGTGAACTTGTCTCTTGAAATTTCGATTAAATATAGAAATATTTTGACATTAAATTTTATTTTTGAGTCATATGATTTGGAATAATTCATAGTAACTGTAGGAAGAATGGAGAATAAGAGCTAAAATAAATTTAAAAAATAAAGCATATAAAACTATTTGCAAGGTTTCGGGAATTGAACTGAAGTCCTGCAAAAAGGAGTGTCACACCATGCCGATCTTGCCACGAAGCCTCGTACCCTGAGAGCGCCGGAACGGCCTAAGATTCTCATCACGGCTATCAGCTAAAAGCTTTAAATACGGTGTCAATCTATTCAAAAAGCTTAATGCTAAGAATATTAATGATATCTGCGCATGTGCGTGAACTTGTCTCTTGAAATTTCGATTAAATATAGAAATATTTTGAGATTAAATTTTATTTTTGAGTCATATGATTTGGAATAATTCATAGTAACTGTAGAAAGAATGGAGAATAAGAGCTAAAATATATTTAAAAAATAAAGCATATAAAACTATTTGCAAAGTTTCGGGAATTGAACTGAAGTCCTGCAAAAAGGAGTGTCACACCATGCCGATCTTGCCACCAAGCCTCGTACACTGAGAGCGCCGGAACGGCCTAAGATTCTCATCACGGCTATCCGCTAAAAGCTTTAAATACGGTGTCAATCTATTCAAAAAGCTTAATGCTAAGAATATTAATGATATCTGCGCATGTGCGTGAACTTGTCTCTTGAAATTTCGATTAAATATAGAAATATTTTGAGATTAAATTTTATTTTTGAGTCATATGATTTGGAATAATTCATAGTAACTGTAGGAAGAATAGAGAATAATAGCTAAAATAAATTTAAAAAATAAAGCATATAAAACTATTTGGAATGTTTCGGGAATTGAACTGATGTCCTGCAAAAAGGAGTGTCACACCATGCCGATCTTGCCACCAAGCCTCGGACCCTGAGAGCGCAGGAACGGCCTAAGATTCTCATCACGGCTATCCGCTAAAAGCTTTAAATACGGTGTCAATCTATTCAAAAAGCTTAATGCTAAGAATATTAATGATATCTGCGCATGTGCGTGAACTTGTCTCTTGAAATTTCGATTAAATATAGAAATATTTTGAGATTAAATTTTATTTTTGAGTCATATGATTTGGAATAATTTATAGTAACTGTAGGAAGAATAGAGAATAATAGCTAAAATAAATTTAAAAAATAAAGCATATAAAACTATTTGCAAAGTTTCGGGAATTGAACTGAAGTCCTGCAAAAAGGAGTGTCACACACACCCTGCCGATCTTGCCACCAAGCCTCGTACCCTGAGAGCGCCGGAACGGCCTAAGATTCTCATCACGGCTATCAGCTAAAAGCTTTAAATACGGTGTCAATCTATTCAAAAAGCTTAATGCTAAGAATATTAATGATATCTGCGCATGTGCGTGAACTTGTCTCTTGAAATTTCGATTAAATATAGAAATATTTTGAGATTAAATTTTATTTTTGAGTCATATGATTTGGAATAATTCATAGTAACTGTAGAATGAATAGAAAATAATAGCTAAAATAAATTTAAAAAATAAAGCATATAAAACTATTTGCAAAGTTTCGGGAATCGAACTGAAGTCCTGCAAAAAGGAGAGTCACACCATGCCGATCTTGCCACGAAGCCTCGTACCCTGAGAGCGCCGGAACGGCCTAAGATTCTCATCACGGCTATCCGCTAAAAGCTTTAAATACGGTGTCAATCTATTCAAAAAGCTTAATGCTAAGAATATTAATGATATCTGCGCATGTGCGTGAACTTGTCTCTTGAAATTTCGATTAAATATAGAAATATTTTGAGATTAAATTTTATTTTTGAGTCATATGATTTGGAATAATTCATAGTAACTGTAGAAAGAAAAGAGAATAATAGCTAAAATAATTTTAAAAAATAAAGCATATAAAACTATTTGTAAAGTTTCGGGAATCGAACTGAAGACCTGCAAAAAGGAGTGTCACACCATGCCGATCTTGCCACGAAGCCTCGTACCCTGAGAGCGCCGGAACGGCCTAAGATTCTCATCACGGCTATCAGCTAAAAGCTTTAAATACGGTGTCAATCTATTCAAAAAGCTTAATGCTAAGAATATTAATGATATCTGCGCATGTGCGTGAACTTGTCTCTTGAAATTTCGATTAAATATAGAAATATTTTGAGATTAAATTTTATTTTTGAGTCATATGATTTGGAATAATTCATAGTAACTGTAGAAAGAATGGAGAATAAGAGCTAAAATATATTTAAAAAATAAAGCATATAAAACTATTTGCAAAGTTTCGGGAATTGAACTGAAGTCCTGCAAAAAGGAGAGTCACACCATGCCGATCTTGCCACGAAGCCTCGTACCCTGAGAGCGCCGGAACGGCCTAAGATTCTCATCACGGCTATCCGCTAAAAGCTTTAAATACGGTGTCAATCTATTCAAAAAGCTTAATGCTAAGAATATTAATGATATCTGCGCATGTGCGTGAACTTGTCTCTTGAAATTTCGATTAAATATAGAAATATTTTGAGATTAAATTTTATTTTTGAGTCATATGATTTGGAATAATTCATAGTAACTGTAGAAAGAAAAGAGAATAATAGCTAAAATAATTTTAAAAAATAAAGCATATAAAACTATTTGTAAAGTTTCGGGAATCGAACTGAAGACCTGCAAAAAGGAGTGTCACACCATGCCGATCTTGCCACGAAGCCTCGTACCCTGAGAGCGCCGGAACGGCCTAAGATTCTCATCACGGCTATCAGCTAAAAGCTTTAAATACGGTGTCAATCTATTCAAAAAGCTTAATGCTAAGAATATTAATGATATCTGCGCATGTGCGTGAACTTGTCTCTTGAAATTTCGATTAAATATAGAAATATTTTGAGATTAAATTTTATTTTTGAGTCATATGATTTGGAATAATTCATAGTAACTGTAGAAAGAATGGAGAATAAGAGCTAAAATATATTTAAAAAATAAAGCATATAAAACTATTTGCAAAGTTTCGGGAATTGAACTGAAGTCCTGCAAAAAGGAGAGTCACACCATGCCGATCTTGCCACGAAGCCTCGTACCCTGAGAGCGCCGGAACGGCCTAAGATTCTCATCACGGCTATCCGCTAAAAGCTTTAAATACGGTGTCAATCTATTCAAAAAGCTTAATGCTAAGAATATTAATGATATCTGCGCATGTGCGTGAACTTGTCTCTTGAAATTTCGATTAAATATAGAAATATTTTGAGATTAAATTTTATTTTTGAGTCATATGATTTGGAATAATTCATAGTAACTGTAGAAAGAAAAGAGAATAATAGCTAAAATAATTTTAAAAAATAAAGCATATAAAACTATTTGTAAAGTTTCGGGAATCGAACTGAAGACCTGCAAAAAGGAGTGTCACACCATGCCGATCTTGCCACGAAGCCTCGTACCCTGAGAGCGCCGGAACGGCCTAAGATTCTCATCACGGCTATCAGCTAAAAGCTTTAAATACGGTGTCAATCTATTCAAAAAGCTTAATGCTAAGAATATTTATGATATCTGCGCATGTGCGTGAACTTGTCTCTTGAAATTTCGATTAAATATAGAAATATTTTGAGATTAAATTTTATTTTTGAGTCATATGATTTGGAATAATTCATAGTAACTGTAGGAAGAATAGAAAATAATAGCTAAAATAAATTTAAAAAATAAAGCATATAAAACTATTTGCAAAGTTTCGGGAATCGAACTGAAGTCCTGCAAAAAGGAGAGTCACACCATGCCGATCTTGCCACGAAGCCTCGTACCCTGAGAGCGCCGGAACGGCCTAAGATTCTCATCACGGCTATCAGCTAAAAGCTTTAAATACGGTGTCAATCTATTCAAAAAGCTTAATGCTAAGAATATTAATGATATCTGCGCATGTGCGTGAACTTGTCTCTTGAAATTTCAATTAAATATAGAAATATTTTGAGATTAAATTTTATTTTTGAGTCATATGATTTGGAATAATTCATAGTAACTGTAGGAAGAATGGAGAATAAGAGCTAAAATATATTTAAAAAATAAAGCATATAAAACTATTTGCAAAGTTTCGGGAATTGAACTGAAGTCCTGCAAAAAGGAGTGTCACACCATGCCGATCTTGCCACCAAGCCTCGTACCCTGAGAGCGCCGGAACGGCCTAAGATTCTCATCACGGCTATCCGCTAAAAGCTTTAAATACGGTGTCAATCTATTCAAAAAGCTTACTGCTAAGAATATTAATGATATCTGCGCATGTGCGTGAACTTGTCTCTTGAAATTTCGATTAAATATAGAAATATTTTGAGATTAAATTTTATTTTTGAGTCATATGATTTGGAATAATTCCTAGTAACTGTAGGAAGAATAGAAAATAATAGCTAAAATAAATTTAAAAAATAAAGCATATAAAACTATTTGCAAGGTTTCGGGAATTGAACTGAAGTCCTGCAAAAAGGAGTGTCACACCATGCCGATCTTGCCACGAAGCCTCGTACCCTGAGAGCGCCGGAACGGCCTAAGATTCTCATCACGGCTATCAGCTAAAAGCTTTAAATACGGTGTCAATCTATTCAAAAAGCTTAATGCTAAGAATATTAATGATATCTGCGCATGTGCGTGAACTTGTCTCTTGAAATTTCGATTAAATATAGAAATATTTTGAGATTAAATTTTATTTTTGAGTCATATGATTTGGAATAATTCATAGTAACTGTAGGAAGAATGGAGAATAAGAGCTAAAATATATTTAAAAAATAAAGCATATAAAACTATTTGCAAAGTTTCGGGAATTGAACTGAAGTCCTGCAAAAAGGAGTGTCACACCATGCCGATCTTGCCACCAAGCCTCGTACCCTGAGAGCGCCGGAACGGCCTAAGATTCTCATCACGGCTATCCGCTAAAAGCTTTAAATACGGTGTCAATCTATTCAAAAAGCTTACTGCTAAGAATATTAATGATATCTGCGCATGTGCGTGAACTTGTCTCTTGAAATTTCGATTAAATATAGAAATATTTTGAGATTAAATTTTATTTTTGAGTCATATGATTTGGAATAATTCATAGTAACTTTAGGAAGAATAGAGAATAATAGCTAAAATAAATTTAAAAAATAAAGCATATAAAACTATTTGCAAAGTTTCGGGAATTGAACTGAAGTCCTGCAAAAAGGAGTGTCACACACACCCTGCCGATCTTGCCACCAAGCCTCGTACCCTGAGAGCGCCGGAACGGCCTAAGATTCTCATCACGGCTATCAGCTAAAAGCTTTAAATACGGTGTCAATCTATTCAAAAAGCTTAATGCTAAGAATATTAATGATATCTGCGCATGTGCGTGAACTTGTCTCTTGAAATTTCGATTAAATATAGAAATATTTTGAGATTAAATTTTATTTTTGAGTCATATGATTTGGAATAATTCATAGTAACTGTAGGAAGAATGGAGAATAAGAGCTAAAATAAATTTAAAAAATAAAGCATATAAAACTAGTTGCAAAGTTTCGGGAATAGAACTGAAGTCCTGCAAAAAGGAGTGTCACACACACCCTGCCGATCTTGCCACCAAGCCTCGTACCCTGAGAGCGCCGGAACGGCCTAAGATTCTCATCACGGCTATCCGCTAAAAGCTTTAAATACGGTGTCAATCTATTCAAAAAGCTTACTGCTAAGAATATTAATGATATCTTCGCATGTGCGTGAACTTGTCTCTTGAAATTTCGATTAAATATAGAAATATTTTGACATTAAATTTTATTTTTGAGTCATATGATTTGGAATAATTCATAGTAACTGTAGGAAGAATGGAGAATAAGAGCTAAAATAAATTTAAAAAATAAAGCATATAAAACTATTTGCAAGGTTTCGGGAATTGAACTGAAGTCCTGCAAAAAGGAGTGTCACACCATGCCGATCTTGCCACGAAGCCTCGTACCCTGAGAGCGCCGGAACGGCCTAAGATTCTCATCACGGCTATCAGCTAAAAGCTCTAAATACGGTGTCAATCTATTCAAAAAGCTTAATGCTAAGAATATTAATGATATCTGCGCATGTGCGTGAACTTGTCTCTTGAAATTTCGATTAAATATAGAAATATTTTGAGATTAAATTTTATTTTTGAGTCATATGATTTGGAATAATTCATAGTAACTGTAGGAAGAATGGAGAATAAGAGCTAAAATATATTTAAAAAATAAAGCATATAAAACTAGTTGCAAAGTTTCGGGAATCGAACTGAAGTCCTGCAAAAAGGAGTGTCACACCATGCCGATCTTGCCGCCAAGCCTCGTACCCTAAGAGCGCCGGAACGGCCTAAGATTCTCATCACGGCTATCCGCTAAAAGCTTTAAATACGGTGTCAATCTATTCAAAAAGCTTACTGCTAAGAATATTAATAATATCTGCGCATGTGCGTGTCTCTTGAAATTTCGATTAAATATAGAAATATTTTGAGATTAAATTTTATTTTTGAGTCATATGATTTGGAATAATTCATAGTAACTGTAGGAAGAATAGAGAATAATAGCTAAAATAAATTTAAAAAATAAAGCATATAAAACTATTTGCAAAGTTTCGGGAATTGAACTGAAGTCCTGCAAAAAGGAGTGTCACACCATGCCGATCTTGCCACCAAGCCTCGTACCCTGAGAGCGCCGGAACGGCCTAAGATTCTCATCACGGCTATCCGCTAAAAGCTTTAAATACGGTGTCAATCTATTCAAAAAGCTTAATGCTAAGAATATTAATGATATCTGCGCATGTGCGTGAACTTGGCTCTTGAAATTTCGATTAAATATAGAAATATTTTGAGATTAAATTTTATTTTTGAGTCATATGATTTGGAATAATTCATAGTAACTGTAGGAAGAATAGAGAATAATAGCTAAAATAAATTTAAAAAATAAAGCATATAAAACTATTTGCAAAGTTTCGGGAATTGAACTGAAGTCCTGCAAAAAGGAGTGTCACACACACCCTGCCGATCTTGCCACCAAGCCTCGTACCCTGAGAGCGCCGGAACGGCCTAAGATTCTCATCACGGCTATCAGCTAAAAGCTTTAAATACGGTGTCAATCTATTCAAAAAGCTTAATGCTAAGAATATTAATGATATCTGCGCATGTGCGTGAACTTGTCTCTTGAAATTTCGATTAAATATAGAAATATTTTGAGATTAAATTTTATTTTTGAGTCATATGATTTGGAATAATTCATAGTAACTGTAGGAAGAATGGAGAATAAGAGCTAAAATATATTTAAAAAATAAAGCATATAAAACTAGTTGCAAAGTTTCGGGAATCGAACTCAAGTCCTGCAAAAAGGAGTGTCACACCATGCCGATCTTGCCGCCAAGCCTCGTACCCTAAGAGCGCCGGAACGGCCTAAGATTCTCATCACGGCTATCCGCTAAAAGCTTTAAATACGGTGTCAATCTATTCAAAAAGCTTACTGCTAAGAATATTAATAATATCTGCGCATGTGCGTGAACTTGTCTCTTGAAATTTCGATTAAATATAGAAATATTTTGAGATTAAATTTCATTTTTGAGTCATATGATTTGGAATAATTCATAGTAACTGTAGGAAGAATAGAGAATAATAGCTAAAATAAATTTAAAAAATAAAGCATATAAAACTAGTTGCAAAGTTTCGGGAATTGAACTGAAGTCCTGCAAAAAGGAGTGTCACACCATGCCGATCTTGCCACCAAGCCTCGTACCCTGAGAGCGACGGAACGGCCTAAGATTCTCATCACGGCTATCCGCTAAAAGCTTTAAATACGGTGTCAATCTATTCAAAAAGCTTAATGCTAAGAATATTAATGATATCTGCGCATGTGCGTGAACTTGTCTCTTGAAATTTCGATTAAATATAGAAATATTTTGAGATTAAATTTTATTTTTGAGTCATATGATTTGGAATAATTCATAGTAACTGTAGGAAGAATAGAGAATAATAGCTAAAATAAATTTAAAAAATAAAGCATATAAAACTATTTGCAAAGTTTCGGGAATTGAACTGAAGTCCTGCAAAAAGGAGTGTCACACACACCCTGCCGATCTTGCCACCAAGCCTCGTACCCTGAGAGCGCCGGAACGGCCTAAGATTCTCATCACGGCTATCAGCTAAAAGCTTTAAATACGGTGTCAATCTATTCAAAAAGCTTAATGCTAAGAATATTAATGATATCTGCGCATGTGCGTGAACTTGTCTCTTGAAATTTCGATTAAATATAGAAATATTTTGAGATTAAATTTTATTTTTGAGTCATATGATTTGGAATAATTCATAGTAACTGTAGAAAGAATAGAAAATAATAGCTAAAATAAATTTAAAAAATAAAGCATATAAAACTATTTGCAAAGTTTCGGGAATCGAACTGAAGTCCTGCAAAAAGGAGAGTCACACCATGCCGATCTTGCCACCAAGCCTCGTACCCTGAGAGCGCCGGAACGGCCTAAGATTCTCATTACGGCTATCCGCTAAAAGCTTTAAATACGGTGTCAATCTATTCAAAAAGCTTAATGCTAAGAATATTAATGATATCTGCGCATGTGCGTGAACTTGTCTCTTGAAATTTCGATTAAATATAGAAATATTTTGAGATTAAATTTTATTTTTGAGTCATATGATTTGGAATAATTCATAGTAACTGTAGGAAGAATAGAGAATAATAGCTAAAATAAATTTAAAAAATAAAGCATATAAAACTATTTGCAAAGTTTCGGGAATTGAACTGAAGTCCTGCAAAAAGGAGTGTCACACACACCCTGCCGATCTTGCCACCAAGCCTCGTACCCTGAGAGCGCCGGAACGGCCTAAGATTCTCATCACGGCTATCAGCTAAAAGCTTTAAATACGGTGTCAATCTATTCAAAAAGCTTAATGCTAAGAATATTAATGATATCTGCGCATGTGCGTGAACTTGTCTCTTGAAATTTCGATTAAATATAGAAATATTTTGAGATTAAATTTTATTTTTGAGTCATATGATTTGGAATAATTCATAGTAACTGTAGAAAGAATAAAAAATAATAGCTAAAATAAATTTAAAAAATAAAGCATATAAAACTATTTGCAAAGTTTCGGGAATCGAACTGAAGTCCTGCAAAAAGGAGAATCACACCATGCCGATCTTGCCACGAAGCCTCGTACCCTGAGAGCGCCGGAACGGCCTAAGATTCTCATCACGGCTATCCGCTAAAAGCTTTAAATACGGTGTCAATCTATTCAAAAAGCTTAATGCTAAGAATATTAATGATATCTGCGCATGTGCGTGAACTTGTCTCTTGAAATTTCGATTAAATATAGAAATATTTTGAGATTAAATTTTATTTTTGAGTCATATGATTTGGAATAATTCATAGTAACTGTAGGAAGAATAGAAAATAATAGCTAAAATAAATTTAAAAAATAAAGCATATAAAACTAGTTGCAAAGTTTCGGGAATTGAACTGAAGTCCTGCAAAAAGAAGTGTCACACACACCCTGACGATCTTGCCACCAAGCATCGTACCCTGAGAGCGCCGGAACGGCCTAAGATTCTCATCACGGCTATCAGCTAAAAGCTTTAAATACGGTGTCAATCTATTCAAAAAGCTTACTGCTAAGAATATTAATGATACCTGCGCATGTGCGTGAACTTGTCTCTTGAAATTTCGATTAAATATAGAAATATTTTGAGATTAAATTTTATTTTTGAGTCATATGATTTGGAATAATTCATAGTAACTGTAGGAAGAATGGAGAATAAGAGCTAAAATATATTAAAAAAATAAAGCATATAAAACTATTTGCAACGTTTCGGGAATTGAACTGAAGTCCTGCAAAAAGGAGTGTCACACCATGCCGATCTTGCCACCAAGCCTCGTACCCTGAGAGCGCCGGAACGGCCTAAGATTCTCATCACGGCTATCCGCTAAAAGCTTTAAATACGGTGTCAATCTAATCAAAAAGCTTACTGCTAAGAATATTAATGATATCTGCGCATGTGCGTGAACTTGTCTCTTGAAATTTCGATTAAATATAGAAATATTTTGAGATTAAATTTTATTTTTGAGTCATATGATTTGGAATAATTCATAGTAACTGTAGGAAGAATGGAGAATAAGAGCTAAAATAAATTTAAAAAATAAAGCATATAAAACTATTTGCAAAGTTTCGGGAATCGAACTGAAGTCCTGCAAAAAAGGAGTGTCACACCATGCCGATCTTGCCACCAAGCCTCGTACCCTGAGAGCGCCGGAACGGCCTAAGATTCTCATCACGGCTATCCGCTAAAAGCTTTAAATACGGTGTCAATCTATTCAAAAAGCTTACTGCTAAGAATATTAATGATATCTGCGCATGTGCGTGAACTTGTCTCTTGAAATTTCGATTAAATATAGAAATATTTTGACATTAAATTTTATTTTTGAGTCATATGATTTGGAATAATTCATAGTAACTGTAGGAAGAATAGAAAATAATAGCTAAAATAAATTTAAAAAATAAAGCATATAAAACTATTTGCAAAGTTTCGGGAATCGAATTGAAGTCCTGCAAAAAGGAGAGTCACACCATGCCGATCTTGCCACGAAGCCTCGTACCCTGAGAGCGCCGGAACGGCCTAAGATTCTCATCACGGCTATCCGCTAAAAGCTTTAAATACGGTGTCAATCTATTCAAAAAGCTTAATGCTAAGAATATTAATGATATCTGCGCATGTGCGTGAACTTGTCTCTTGAAATTTCGATTAAATATAGAAATATTTTGAGATTAAATTTTATTTTTGAGTCATATGATTTGGAATAATTCATAGTAACTGTAGAAAGAATAGAAAATAATAGCTAAAATAAATTTAAAAAATAAAGCATATAAAACTATTTGCAAAGTTTCGGGAATCGAACTGAAGTCCTGCAAAAAGGAGAGTCACACCATGCCGATCTTGCCACGAAGCCTCGTACCCTGAGAGCGCCGGAACGGCCTAAGATTCTCATCACGGCTATCAGCTAAAAGCTTTAAATACGGTGTCAATCTATTCAAAAAGCTTAATGCTAAGAATATTAATGATATCTGCGCATGTGCGTGAACTTGTCTCTTGAAATTTCGATTAAATATAGAAATATTTTGAGATTAAATTTTATTTTTGAGTCATATGATTTGGAATAATTCATAGTAACTGTAGGAAGAATAGAAAATAATAGCTAAAATAAATTTAAAAAATAAAGCATATAAAACTAGTTGCAAAGTTTCGGGAATTGAACTGAAGTCCTGCAAAAAGAAGTGTCACACACACCCTGACGATCTTGCCACCAAGCCTCGTACCCTGAGAGCGCCGGAACGGCCTAAGATTCTCATCACGGCTATCAGCTAAAAGCTTTAAATACGGTGTCAATCTATTCAAAAAGCTTACTGCTAAGAATATTAATGATATCTGCGCATGTGCGTGAACTTGTCTCTTGAAATTTCGATTAAATATAGAAATATTTTGAGATTAAATTTTATTTTTGAGTCATATGATTTGGAATAATTCATAGTAACTGTAGGAAGAATGGAGAATAAGAGCTAAAATATATTTAAAAAATAAAGCATATGAAACTATTTGCAAAGTTTCGGGAATTGAACTGAAGTCCTGCAAAAAGGAGTGTCACACCATGCCGATCTTGCCACCAAGCCTCGTACCCTGAGAGCGCCGGAACGGCCTAAGATTCTCATCACGGCTATCCGCTAAAAGCTTTAAATACGGTGTCAATCTATTCAAAAAGCTTAATGCTAAGAATATTAATGATATCTGCGCATGTGCGTGAACTTGTCTCTTGAAATTTCGATTAAATATAGAAATATTTTGAGATTAAATTTTATTTTTGAGTCATATGATTTGGAATAATTCATAGTAACTGTAGGAAGAATGGAGAATAAGAGCTAAAATAAATTTAAAAAATAAAGCATATAAAACTATTTGCAAAGTTTCGGGAATCGAACTGAAGTCCTGCAAAAAGGAGTGTCACACCATGCCGATCTTGCCACCAAGCCTCGTACCCTGAGAGCGCCGGAACGGCCTAAGATTCTCATCACGGCTATCCGCTAAAAGCTTTAAATACGGTGTCAATCTATTCAAAAAGCTTACTGCTAAGAATATTAATGATATCTGCGCATGTGCGTGAACTTGTCTCTTGAAATTTCGATTAAATATAGAAATATTTTGACATTAAATTTTATTTTTGAGTCATATGATTTGGAATAATTCATAGTAACTGTAGGAAGAATAGAAAATAATAGCTAAAATAAATTTAAAAAATAAAGCATATAAAACTATTTGCAAAGTTTCGGGAATCGAACTGAAGTCCTGCAAAAAGGAGAGTCACACCATGCCGATCTTGCCACGAAGCCTCGTACCCTGAGAGCGCCGGAACGGCCTAAGATTCTCATCACGGCTATCAGCTAAAAGCTTTAAATACGGTGTCAATCTATTCAAAAAGCTTACTGCTAAGAATATTAATGATATCTGCGCATGTGCGTGAACTGGTCTCTTGAAATTTCGATTAAATATAGAAATATTTTGAGATTAAATTTTATTTTTGAGTCATATGATTTGGAATAATTCATAGTAACTGTAGGAAGAATAGAGAATAATAGCTAAAATAAATTTAAAAAATAAAGCATATAAAACTATTTGCAAAGTTTCGGGAATTGAACTGAAGTCCTGCAAAAAGAAGTGTCACACACACCCTGCTGATCTTGCCACCAAGCCTCGTACCCTGAGAGCGCCGGAACGGCCTAAGATTCTCATCACGGCTATCAGCTAAAAGCTTTAAATACGGTGTCAATCTATTCAAAAAGCTTACTGCTAAGAATATTAATGATATCTGCGCATGTGCGTGAACTTGTCTCTTGAAATTTCGATTAAATATAGAAATATTTTGAGATTAAATTTTATTTTTGAGTCAAATGATTTGGAATAATTCATAGTAACTGTAGGAAGAATGGAGAATAAGAGCTAAAATAAATTTAAAAAATAAAGCATATAAAACTATTTGCAAAGTTTCGGGAATCGAACTGAAGTCCTGCAAAAAGGAGTGTCACACCATGCCGATCTTGCCACCAAGCCTCGTACCCTGAGAGCGCCGGAACGGCCTAAGATTCTCATCACGGCTATCCGCTAAAAGCTTTAAATACGGTGTCAATCTATTCAAAAAGCTTACTGCTAAGAATATTAATGATATCTGCGCATGTGCGTGAACTTGTCTCTTGAAATTTCGATTAAATATAGAAATATTTTGAGATTAAATTTTATTTTTGAGTCATATGATTTGGAATAATTCATAGTAACTGTAGGAAGAATGGAGAATAAGAGCTAAAATAAATTTAAAAAATAAAGCATATAAAACTATTTGCAAAGTTTCGGGAATCGAACTGAAGTCCTGCAAAAAGGAGTGTCACACCATGCCGATCTTGCCACCAAGCCTCGTACCCTGAGAGCGCCGGAACGGCCTAAGATTCTCATCACGGCTATCCGCTAAAAGCTTTAAATACGGTGTCAATCTATTCAAAAAGCTTACTGCTAAGAATATTAATGATATCTGCGCATGTGCGTGAACTTGTCTCTTGAAATTTCGATTAAATATAGAAATATTTTGAGATTAAATTTTATTTTTGAGTCATATGATTTGGAATAATTCATAGTAACTGTAGGAAGAATAGAGAATAATAGCTAAAATAAATTTAAAAAATAAAGCATATAAAACTATTTGCAAAGTTTCGGGAATTGAACTGAAGTCCTGCAAAAAGAAGTGTCACACACACCCTGCCGATCTTGCCACCAAGCCTCGTACCCTGAGAGCGCCGGAACGGCCTAAGATTCTCATCACGGCTATCAGCTAAAAGCTTTAAATACGGTGTCAATCTATTCAAAAAGCTGACTGCTAAGAATATTAATGATATCTGCGCATGTGCGTGAACTTGTCTCTTGAAATTTCGATTAAATATAGAAATATTTTGAGATTAAATTTTATTTTTGAGTCAAATGATTTGGAATAATTCATAGTAACTGTAGGAAGAATGGAGAATAAGAGCTAAAATAAATTTAAAAAATAAAGCATATAAAACTATTTGCAAAGTTTCGGGAATCGAACTGAAGTCCTGCAAAAAGGAGTGTCACACCATGCCGATCTTGCCACCAAGCCTCGTACCCTGAGAGCGCCGGAACGGCCTAAGATTCTCATCACGGCTATCCGCTAAAAGCTTTAAATACGGTGTCAATCTATTCAAAAAGCTTACTGCTAAGAATATTAATGATATCTGCGCATGTGCGTGAACTTGTCTCTTGAAATTTCGATTAAATATAGAAATATTTTGACATTAAATTTTATTTTTGAGTCATATGATTTGGAATAATTCATAGTAACTGTAGGAAGAATAGAAAATAATAGCTAAAATAAATTTAAAAAATAAAGCATATAAAACTATTTGCAAAGTTTCGTTAATCGAGCTGAAGTCCTGCAAAAAGGTTTGTCACAACATGCCGATCTTGCCACCAAGCCTCGTACCCTGAGAGCGCCGGAACGGCCTAAGATTCCCTTCACGGCTATCAGCTAAAAGCTTTAAATACGGTGTCAATCTATTTAAAAAGCTTAATGCTAAGAATATTAATGATATCTGCGCATGTGCGTGAACTTGTCTCTTGAAATTTCGATTAAATATAGAAATATTTTGAGATTAAATTTTATTTTTGAGTCATATGATTTGGAATAATTCATAGTAACTGTAGGAAGAAAAGAGAATAATAGCTAAAATAATTTTAAAAAATAAAGCATATAAAACTATTTGCAAAGTTTCGGGAATTGAACTGAAGTCCTGCAAAAACGAGTGTCACACACACCCTGCCGATCTTGCCACCAAGCCTCGTACCCTGAGAGCGCCGGAACGGCCTAAGATTCTCATCACGGCTATCAGCTAAAAGCTTTAAATACGGTGTCAATCTATTCAAAAAGCTTAATGCTAAGAATATTAATGATATCTGCGCATGTGCGTGAACTTGTCTCTTGAAATTTCGATTAAATATAGAAATATTTTGAGATTAAGTTTTATTTTTGAGTCATATGATTTGGAATAATTCATAGTAACTGTAGAAAGAATAGAAAATAATAGCTAAAATAAATTTAAAAAATAAAGCATATAAAACTATTTGCAAAGTTTCGGGAATCGAACTGAAGTCCTGCAAACAGGAGAGTCACACCATGCCGATCTTGCCACGAAGCCTCGTACCCTGAGAGCGCCGGAACGGCCTAAGATTCTCATCACGGCTATCAGCTAAAAGCTTTAAATACGGTGTCAATCTATTCAAAAAGCTTAATGCTAAGAATATTAATGATATCTGCGTATGTGCGTGAACTTGTCTCTTGAAATTTCGATTAAATATAGAAATATTTTGAGATTAAATTTTATTTTTGAGTCATATGATTTGGAATAATTCATAGTAACTGTAGGAAGAATAGAGAATAATAGCTAAAATAAATTTAAAAAATAAAGCATATAAAACTATTTGCAAAGTTTCGGGAATTGAACTGAAGTCCTGCAAAAAGAAGTGTCACACACACCCTGCTGATCTTGCCACCAAGCCTCGTACCCTGAGAGCGCCGGAACGGCCTAAGATTCTCATCACGGCTATCAGCTAAAAGCTTTAAATACGGTGTCAATCTATTCAAAAAGCTTACTGCTAAGAATATTAATGATATCTGCGCATGTGCGTGAACTTGTCTCTTGAAATTTCGATTAAATATAGAAATATTTTGAGATTAAATTTTATTTTTGAGTCAAATGATTTGGAATAATTCATAGTAACTGTAGGAAGAATGGAGAATAAGAGCTAAAATAAATTTAAAAAATAAAGCATATAAAACTATTTGCAAAGTTTCGGGAATCGAACTGAAGTCCTGCAAAAAGGAGTGTCACACCATGCCGATCTTGCCACCAAGCCTCGTACCCTGAGAGCGCCGGAACGGCCTAAGATTCTCATCACGGCTATCCGCTAAAAGCTTTAAATACGGTGTCAATCTATTCAAAAAGCTTACTGCTAAGAATATTAATGATATCTGCGCATGTGCGTGAACTTGTCTCTTGAAATTTCGATTAAATATAGAAATATTTTGAGATTAAATTTTATTTTTGAGTCATATGATTTGGAATAATTCATAGTAACTGTAGGAAGAATGGAGAATAAGAGCTAAAATAAATTTAAAAAATAAAGCATATAAAACTATTTGCAAAGTTTCGGGAATCGAACTGAAGTCCTGCAAAAAGGAGTGTCACACCATGCCGATCTTGCCACCAAGCCTCGTACCCTGAGAGCGCCGGAACGGCCTAAGATTCTCATCACGGCTATCCGCTAAAAGCTTTAAATACGGTGTCAATCTATTCAAAAAGCTTACTGCTAAGAATATTAATGATATCTGCGCATGTGCGTGAACTTGTCTCTTGAAATTTCGATTAAATATAGAAATATTTTGAGATTAAATTTTATTTTTGAGTCATATGATTTGGAATAATTCATAGTAACTGTAGGAAGAATAGAGAATAATAGCTAAAATAAATTTAAAAAATAAAGCATATAAAACTATTTGCAAAGTTTCGGGAATTGAACTGAAGTCCTGCAAAAAGAAGTGTCACACACACCCTGCCGATCTTGCCACCAAGCCTCGTACCCTGAGAGCGCCGGAACGGCCTAAGATTCTCATCACGGCTATCAGCTAAAAGCTTTAAATACGGTGTCAATCTATTCAAAAAGCTGACTGCTAAGAATATTAATGATATCTGCGCATGTGCGTGAACTTGTCTCTTGAAATTTCGATTAAATATAGAAATATTTTGAGATTAAATTTTATTTTTGAGTCAAATGATTTGGAATAATTCATAGTAACTGTAGGAAGAATGGAGAATAAGAGCTAAAATAAATTTAAAAAATAAAGCATATAAAACTATTTGCAAAGTTTCGGGAATCGAACTGAAGTCCTGCAAAAAGGAGTGTCACACCATGCCGATCTTGCCACCAAGCCTCGTACCCTGAGAGCGCCGGAACGGCCTAAGATTCTCATCACGGCTATCCGCTAAAAGCTTTAAATACGGTGTCAATCTATTCAAAAAGCTTACTGCTAAGAATATTAATGATATCTGCGCATGTGCGTGAACTTGTCTCTTGAAATTTCGATTAAATATAGAAATATTTTGACATTAAATTTTATTTTTGAGTCATATGATTTGGAATAATTCATAGTAACTGTAGGAAGAATAGAAAATAATAGCTAAAATAAATTTAAAAAATAAAGCATATAAAACTATTTGCAAAGTTTCGTTAATCGAGCTGAAGTCCTGCAAAAAGGTTTGTCACAACATGCCGATCTTGCCACCAAGCCTCGTACCCTGAGAGCGCCGGAACGGCCTAAGATTCCCTTCACGGCTATCAGCTAAAAGCTTTAAATACGGTGTCAATCTATTTAAAAAGCTTAATGCTAAGAATATTAATGATATCTGCGCATGTGCGTGAACTTGTCTCTTGAAATTTCGATTAAATATAGAAATATTTTGAGATTAAATTTTATTTTTGAGTCATATGATTTGGAATAATTCATAGTAACTGTAGGAAGAAAAGAGAATAATAGCTAAAATAATTTTAAAAAATAAAGCATATAAAACTATTTGCAAAGTTTCGGGAATTGAACTGAAGTCCTGCAAAAACGAGTGTCACACACACCCTGCCGATCTTGCCACCAAGCCTCGTACCCTGAGAGCGCCGGAACGGCCTAAGATTCTCATCACGGCTATCAGCTAAAAGCTTTAAATACGGTGTCAATCTATTCAAAAAGCTTAATGCTAAGAATATTAATGATATCTGCGCATGTGCGTGAACTTGTCTCTTGAAATTTCGATTAAATATAGAAATATTTTGAGATTAAATTTTATTTTTGAGTCATATGATTTGGAATAATTCATAGTAACTGTAGAAAGAATAGAAAATAATAGCTAAAATAAATTTAAAAAATAAAGCATATAAAACTATTTGCAAAGTTTCGGGAATCGAACTGAAGTCCTGCAAACAGGAGAGTCACACCATGCCGATCTTGCCACGAAGCCTCGTACCCTGAGAGCGCCGGAACGGCCTAAGATTCTCATCACGGCTATCAGCTAAAAGCTTTAAATACGGTGTCAATCTATTCAAAAAGCTTAATGCTAAGAATATTAATGATATCTGCGTATGTGCGTGAACTTGTCTCTTGAAATTTCGATTAAATATAGAAATATTTTGAGATTAAATTTTATTTTTGAGTCATATGATTTGGAATAATTCATAGTAACTGTAGGAAGAATAGAAAATAATAGCTAAAATAAATTTAAAAAATAAAGCATATAAAACTAGTTGCAAAGTTTCGGGAATTGAACTGAAGTCCTGCAAAAAGAAGTGTCACACACACCCTGACGATCTTGCCACCAAGCCTCGTACCCTGAGAGCGCCGGAACGGCCTAAGATTCTCATCACGGCTATCCGCTAAAAGCTTTAAATACGGTGTCAATCTATTCAAAAAGCTTAATGCTAAGAATATTAATGATATCTGCGCATGTGCGTGAACTTGTCTCTTGAAATTTCGATTAAATATAGAAATATTTTGAGATTAAATTTTATTTTTGAGTCATATGATTTGGAATAATTCATAGTAACTGTAGGAAGAATGGAGAATAAGAGCTAAAATAAATTTAAAAAATAAAGCATATAAAACTATTTGCAAAGTTTCGGGAATCGAACTGAAGTCCTGCAAAAAGGAGTGTCACACCATGCCGATCTTGCCACCAAGCCTCGTACCCTGAGAGCGCCGGAACGGCCTAAGATTCTCATCACGGCTATCCGCTAAAAGCTTTAAATACGGTGTCAATCTATTCAAAAAGCTTACTGCTAAGAATATTAATGATATCTGCGCATGTGCGTGAACTTGTCTCTTGAAATTTCGATTAAATATAGAAATATTTTGACATTAAATTTTATTTTTGAGTCATATGATTTGGAATAATTCATAGTAACTGTAGGAAGAATAGAAAATAATAGCTAAAATAAATTTAAAAAATAAAGCATATAAAACTATTTGCAAAGTTTCGGGAATCGAACTGAAGTCCTGCAAAAAGGAGAGTCACACCATGCCGATCTTGCCACGAAGCCTCGTACCCTGAGAGCGCCGGAACGGCCTAAGATTCTCATCACGGCTATCAGCTAAAAGCTTTAAATACGGTGTCAATCTATTCAAAAAGCTTACTGCTAAGAATATTAATGATATCTGCGCATGTGCGTGAACTTGTCTCTTGAAATTTCGATTAAATATAGAAATATTTTGAGATTAAATTTTATTTTTGAGTCATATGATTTAGAATAATTCATAGTAACTGTAGGAAGAATAGAGAATAATAGCTAAAATAAATTTAAAAAATAAAGCATATAAAACTATTTGCAAAGTTTCGGGAATTGAACTGAAGTCCTGCAAAAAGAAGTGTCACACACACCCTGCCGATCTTGCCACCAAGCCTCGTACCCTGAGAGCGCCGGAACGGCCTAAGATTCTCATCACGGCTATCAGCTAAAAGCTTTAAATACGGTGTCAATCTATTCAAAAAGCTTACTGCTAAGAATATTAATGATATCTGCGCATGTGCGTGAACTTGTCTCTTGAAATTTCGATTAAATATAGAAATATTTTGAGATTAAATTTTATTTTTGAGTCAAATGATTTGGAATAATTCATAGTAACTGTAGGAAGAATGGAGAATAAGAGCTAAAATAAATTTAAAAAATAAAGCATATAAAACTATTTGCAAAGTTTCGGGAATCGAACTGAAGTCCTGCAAAAAGGAGTGTCACACCATGCCGATCTTGCCACCAAGCCTCGTACCCTGAGAGCGCCGGAACGGCCTAAGATTCTCATCACGGCTATCCGCTAAAAGCTTTAAATACGGTGTCAATCTATTCAAAAAGCTTACTGCTAAGAATATTAATGATATCTGCGCATGTGCGTGAACTTGTCTCTTGAAATTTCGATTAAATATAGAAATATTTTGAGATTAAATTTTATTTTTGAGTCATATGATTTGGAATAATTCATAGTAACTGTAGGAAGAATGGAGAATAAGAGCTAAAATAAATTTAAAAAATAAAGCATATAAAACTATTTGCAAAGTTTCGGGAATCGAACTGAAGTCCTGCAAAAAGGAGTGTCACACCATGCCGATCTTGCCACCAAGCCTCGTACCCTGAGAGCGCCGGAACGGCCTAAGATTCTCATCACGGCTATCCGCTAAAAGCTTTAAATACGGTGTCAATCTATTCAAAAAGCTTACTGCTAAGAATATTAATGATATCTGCGCATGTGCGTGAACTTGTCTCTTGAAATTTCGATTAAATATAGAAATATTTTGAGATTAAATTTTATTTTTGAGTCATATGATTTGGAATAATTCATAGTAACTGTAGGAAGAATAGAGAATAATAGCTAAAATAAATTTAAAAAATAAAGCATATAAAACTATTTGCAAAGTTTCGGGAATTGAACTGAAGTCCTGAAAAAAGAAGTGTCACACACACCCTGCCGATCTTGCCACCAAGCCTCGTACCCTGAGAGCGCCGGAACGGCCTAAGATTCTCATCACGGCTATCAGCTAAAAGCTTTAAATACGGTGTCAATCTATTCAAAAAGCTGACTGCTAAGAATATTAATGATATCTGCGCATGTGCGTGAACTTGTCTCTTGAAATTTCGATTAAATATAGAAATATTTTGAGATTAAATTTTATTTTTGAGTCAAATGATTTGGAATAATTCATAGTAACTGTAGGAAGAATGGAGAATAAGAGCTAAAATAAATTTAAAAAATAAAGCATATAAAACTATTTGCAAAGTTTCGTTAATCGAGCTGAAGTCCTGCAAAAAGGTTTGTCACAACATGCCGATCTTGCCACCAAGCCTCGTACCCTGAGAGCGCCGGAACGGCCTAAGATTCCCTTCACGGCTATCAGCTAAAAGCTTTAAATACGGTGTCAATCTATTTAAAAAGCTTAATGCTAAGAATATTAATGATATCTGCGCATGTGCGTGAACTTGTCTCTTGAAATTTCGATTAAATATAGAAATATTTTGAGATTAAATTTTATTTTTGAGTCATATGATTTGGAATAATTCATAGTAACTGTAGGAAGAAAAGAGAATAATAGCTAAAATAATTTTAAAAAATAAAGCATATAAAACTATTTGCAAAGTTTCGGGAATTGAACTGAAGTCCTGCAAAAACGAGTGTCACACACACCCTGCCGATCTTGCCACCAAGCCTCGTACCCTGAGAGCGCCGGAACGGCCTAAGATTCTCATCACGGCTATCCGCTAAAAGCTTTAAATACGGTGTCAATCTATTCAAAAAGCTTACTGCTAAGAATATTAATGATATCTGCGCATGTGCGTGAAATTGTCTCTTGAAATTTCGATTAAATACAGAAATATTTTGAGATTAAATTTTATTTTTGAGTCATATGATTTGGAATAATTCATAGTAACTGTAGGAAGAATGGAGAATAAGAGCTAAAATAAATTTAAAAAATAAAGCATATAAAACTATTTGCAAAGTTTCGGGAATCGAACTGAAGTCCTGCAAAAAGGAGTGTCACACCATGCCGATCTTGCCACCAAGCCTCGTACCCTGAGAGCGCCGGAACGGCCTAAGATTCTCATCACGGCTATCCGCTAAAAGCTTTAAATACGGTGTCAATCTATTCAAAAAGCTTACTGCTAAGAATATTAATGATATCTGCGCATGTGCGTGAACTTGTCTCTTGAAATTTCGATTAAATATAGAAATATTTTGAGATTAAATTTTATTTTTGAGTCATATGATTTGGAATAATTCATAGTAACTGTAGGAAGAATGGAGAATAAGAGCTAAAATAAATTTAAAAAATAAAGCATATAAAACTATTTGCAAAGTTTCGGGAATCGAACTGAAGTCCTGCAAAAAGGAGTGTCACACCATGCCGATCTTGCCACCAAGCCTCGTACCCTGAGAGCGCCGGAACGGCCTGAGATTCTCATCACGGCTATCCGCTAAAAGCTTTAAATACGGTGTCAATCTATTCAAAAAGCTTACTGCTAAGAATATTAATGACATCTGCGCATGTGCGTGAACTTGTCTCTTGAAATTTCGATTAAATATAGAAATATTTTGAGATTAAATTTTATTTTTGAGTCATATGATTTGGAATAATTCATAGTAACTGTAGGAAGAATAGAGAATAATAGCTAAAATAAATTTAAAAAATAAAGCATATAAAACTATTTGCAAAGTTTCGGGAATTGAACTGAAGTCCTGCAAAAAGGAGTGTCACACACTCCCTGCCGATCTTGCCACCAAGCCTCGTACCCTGAGAGCGCCGGAACGGCCTAAGATTCTCATCATGCTAAAAGCTTTAAATACGGTGTCAATCTATTCAAAAAGCTTACTGCTAAGAATATTAATGATATCTGCGCATGTGCGTGAACTTGTCTCTTGAAATTTCGATTAAATATAGAAATATTTTGAGATTAAATTTTATTTTTGAGTCATATGATTTGGAATAATTCATAGTAACTGTAGGAAGAAAAGAGAATAATAGCTAAAATAATTTTAAAAAATAAAGCATATAAAACTATTTGCAAAGTTTCGGGAATCGAACTGAAGACCTGCAAAAAGGAGTGTCACACCATGCCGATCTTGCCACGAAGCCTCGTACCCTGAGAGCGCCGGAACGGCCTAAGATTCTCATCACGGCAATCAGCTAAAAGATTTAAATACGGTGTCAATCTATTCAAAAAGCTTAATGCTAAGAATATTAATGATATCTGCGCATGTGCGTGAACTTGTCTCTTGAAATTTCGATTAAATATAGAAATATTTTGAGATTAAATTTTATTTTTGAGTCATATGATTTGGAATAATTCATAGTAACTGTAGGAAGAATAGAAAATAATAGCTAAAATAAATTTAAAAAATAAAGCATATAAAACTATTTGCAAAGTTTCGGGAATCGAACTGAAGTCCTGCAAAAAGGAGTGTCACACACACCCTGCCGATCTTGCCACCAAGCCTCGTACCCTGAGAGCGCCGGAACGGCCTAAGATTCTCATCACGGCTATCAGCTAAAAGCTTTAAATACGGTGTCAATCTATTCAAAAAGCTTAATGCTAAGAATATTAATGATATCTGCGCATGTGCGTGAACTTGTCTCTTGAAATTTCGATTAAATATAGAAATATTTTGAGATTAAATTTTATTTTTGAGTCATATGATTTGGAATAATTCATAGTAACTGTAGAAAGAATAGAAAATAATAGCTAAAATAAATTTAAAAAATAAAGCATATAAAACTATTTGCAAAGTTTCGGGAATCGAACTGAAGTCCTGCAAAAAGGAGAGTCACACCATGCCGATCTTGCCACCAAGCCTCGTACCCTGAGAGCGCCGGAACGGCCTAAGATTCTCATCACGGCTATCAGCTAAAAGCTTTAAATACGGTGTCAATCTATTCAAAAAGCTTACTGCTAAGAATATTAATGATATCTGCGCATGTGCGTGAACTTGTCTCTTGAAATTTCGATTAAATATAGAAATATTTTGAGATTAAATTTTATTTTTGAGTCATATGATTTGGAATAATTCATAGTAACTGTAGGAAGAATAGAGAATAATAGCTAAAATAAATTTAAAAAATAAAGCATATAAAACTATTTGCAAAGTTTCGGGAATTGAACTGAAGTCCTGCAAAAAGAAGTGTCACACACACCCTGCCGATCTTGCCACCAAGCCTCGTACCCTGAGAGCGCCGGAACGGCCTAAGATTCTCATCACGGCTATCAGCTAAAAGCTTTAAATACGGTGTCAAACTATTCAAAAAGCTTACTGCTAAGAATATTAATGATATCTGCGCATGTGCGTGAACTTGTCTCTTGAAATTTCGATTAAATATAGAAATATTTTAAGATTAAATTTTATTTTTGAGTCATATGATTTGGAATAATTCATAGTAACTGTAGGAAGAATGGAGAATAAGAGGTAAAATATATTTAAAAAATAAAGCATATAAAACTATTTGCAAAGTTTCGGGAATTGAACTGAAGTCCTGCAAAAAGGAGTGTCACACCATGCCGATCTTGCCACCAAGCCTCGTACCCTGAGAGCGCCGGAACGGCCTAAGATTCTCATCACGGCTATCCGCTAAAAGCTTTAAATACGGTGTCAATCTATTCAAAAAGCTTACTGCTAAGAATATTAATGATATCTGCGCATGTGCGTGAACTTGTCTCTTGAAATTTCGATTAAATATAGAAATATTTTGAGATTAAATTTTATTTTTGAGTCATATGATTTGGAATAATTCATAGTAACTGTAGGAAGAATGGAGAATAAGAGCTAAAATAAATTTAAAAAATAAAGCATATAAAACTATTTGCAAAGTTTCGGGAATCGAACTGAAGTCCTGCAAAAAGGAGTGTCACACCATGCCGATCTTGCCACCAAGCCTCGTACCCTGAGAGCGCCGGAACGGCCTAAGATTCTCATCACGGCTATCCGCTAAAAGCTTTAAATACGGTGTCAATCTATTCAAAAAGCTTACTGCTAAGAATATTAATGATATCTGCGCATGTGCGTGAACTTGTCTCTTGAAATTTCGATTAAATATAGAAATATTTTGACATTAAATTTTATTTTTGAGTCATATGATTTGGAATAATTCATAGTAACTGTAGGAAGAATAGAAAATAATAGCTAAAATAAATTTAAAAAATAAAGCATATAAAACTATTTGCAAAGTTTCGGGAATTGAACTGAAGTCCTGCAAAAAGAAGTGTCACACACACCCTGCCGATCTTGCCACCAAGCCTCGTACCCTGAGAGCGCCGGAACGGCCTAAGATTCTCATCACGGCTATCAGCTAAAAGCTTTAAATACGGTGTCAAACTATTCAAAAAGCTTACTGCTAAGAATATTAATGATATCTGCGCATGTGCGTGAACTTGTCTCTTGAAATTTCGATTAAATATAGAAATATTTTAAGATTAAATTTTATTTTTGAGTCATATGATTTGGAATAATTCATAGTAACTGTAGGAAGAATGGAGAATAAGAGGTAAAATATATTTAAAAAATAAAGCATATAAAACTATTTGCAAAGTTTCGGGAATTGAACTGAAGTCCTGCAAAAAGGAGTGTCACACCATGCCGATCTTGCCACCAAGCCTCGTACCCTGAGAGCGCCGGAACGGCCTAAGATTCTCATCACGGCTATCCGCTAAAAGCTTTAAATACGGTGTCAATCTATTCAAAAAGCTTACTGCTAAGAATATTAATGATATCTGCGCATGTGCGTGAACTTGTCTCTTGAAATTTCGATTAAATATAGAAATATTTTGAGATTAAATTTTATTTTTGAGTCATATGATTTGGAATAATTCATAGTAACTGTAGGAAGAATGGAGAATAAGAGCTAAAATAAATTTAAAAAATAAAGCATATAAAACTATTTGCAAAGTTTCGGGAATCGAACTGAAGTCCTGCAAAAAGGAGTGTCACACCATGCCGATCTTGCCACCAAGCCTCGTACCCTGAGAGCGCCGGAACGGCCTAAGATTCTCATCACGGCTATCCGCTAAAAGCTTTAAATACGGTGTCAATCTATTCAAAAAGCTTACTGCTAAGAATATTAATGATATCTGCGCATGTGCGTGAACTTGTCTCTTGAAATTTCGATTAAATATAGAAATATTTTGACATTAAATTTTATTTTTGAGTCATATGATTTGGAATAATTCATAGTAACTGTAGGAAGAATAGAAAATAATAGCTAAAATAAATTTAAAAAATAAAGCATATAAAACTATTTGCAAAGTTTCGGGAATCGAACTGAAGTCCTGCAAAAAGGAGAGTCACACCATGCCGATCTTGCCACGAAGCCTCGTACCCTGAGAGCGCCGGAACGGCCTAAGATTCTCATCACGGCTATCAGCTCAAAGCTTTAAATACGGTGTCAATCTATTCAAAAAGCTTACTGCTAAGAATATTAATGATATCTGCGCATGTGCGTGAACTTGTCTCTTTAAATTTCGATTAAATATAGAAATATTTTGAGATTAAATTTTATTTTTGAGTCATATGATTTGGAATAATTCATAGTAACTGTAGGAAGAATGGAGAATAAGAGCTAAAATAAATTTAAAAAATAAAGCATATAAAACTATTTGCAAAGTTTCGGGAATCGAACTGAAGTCCTGCAAAAAGGAGTGTCACACCATGCCGATCTTGCCACCAAGCCTCGTACCCTGAGAGCGCCGGAACGGCCTAAGATTCTCATCACGGCTATCCGCTAAAAGCTTTAAATACGGTGTCAATCTATTCAAAAAGCTTACTGCTAAGAATATTAATGATATCTGCGCATGTGCGTGAACTTGTCTCTTGAAATTTCGATTAAATATAGAAATATTTTGACATTAAATTTTATTTTTGAGTCATATGATTTGGAATAATTCATAGTAACTGTAGGAAGAATAGAAAATAATAGCTAAAATAAATTTAAAAAATAAAGCATATAAAACTATTTGCAAAGTTTCGGGAATCGAGCTGAAGTCCTGCAAAAAGGTTTGTCACAACATGCCGATCTTGCCACCAAGCCTCGTACCCTGAGAGCGCCGGAACGGCCTAAGATTCCCATCACGGCTATCAGCTAAAAGCTTTAAATACGGTGTCAATCTATTTAAAAAGCTTACTGCTAAGAATATTAATGATATCTGCGCATGTGCGTGAACTTGTCTCTTGAAATTTCGATTAAATATAGAAATATTTTGACATTAAATTTTATTTTTGAGTCATATGATTTGGAATAATTCATAGTAACTGTAGGAAGAATAGAAAATAATAGCTAAAATAAATTTAAAAAATAAAGCATATAAAACTATTTGCAAAGTTTCGGGAATCGAGCTGAAGTCCTGCAAAAAGGAGTGTCACACACTCCCTGCCGATCTTGCCACCAAGCCTCGTACCCTGAGAGCGCCGGAACGGCCTAAGATTCTCATCATGCTAAAAGCTTTAAATACGGTGTCAATCTATTCAAAAAGCTTAATGCTAAGAATATTAATGATATCTGCGCATGTGCGTGAACTTGTCTCTTGAAATTTCGATTAAATATAGAAATATTTTGAGATTAAATTTTATTTTTGAGTCATATGATTTGGAATAATTCATAGTAACTGTAGGAAGAAAAGAGAATAATAGCTAAAATAATTTTAAAAAATAAAGCATATAAAACTATTTGCAAAGTTTCGGGAATCGAACTGAAGACCTGCAAAAAGGAGAGTCACACCATGCCGATCTTGCCACGAAGCCTCGTACCCTGAGAGCGCCGGAACGGCCTAAGATTCTCATCACGGCTATCAGCTAAAAGCTTTAAATACGGTGTCAATCTATTCAAAAAGCTTACTGCTAAGAATATTAATGATATCTGCGCATGTGCGTGAACTTGTCTCTTGAAATTTCGATTAAATATAGAAATATTTTGAGATTAAATTTTATTTTTGAGTCATATGATTTGGAATAATTCATAGTAACTGTAGGAAGAATAGAGAATAATAGCTAAAATAAATTTAAAAAATAAAGCATATAAAACTATTTGCAAAGTTTCGGGAATTGAACTGAAGTCCTGCAAAAAGAAGTGTCACACACACCCTGCTGATCTTGCCACCAAGCCTCGTACCCTGAGAGCGCCGGAACGGCCTAAGATTCTCATCACGGCTATCAGCTAAAAGCTTTAAATACGGTGTCAATCTATTCAAAAAGCTTACTGCTAAGAATATTAATGATATCTGCGCATGTGCGTGAACTTGTCTCTTGAAATTTCGATTAAATATAGAAATATTTTGAGATTAAATTTTATTTTTGAGTCAAATGATTTGGAATAATTCATAGTAACTGTAGGAAGAATGGAGAATAAGAGCTAAAATAAATTTAAAAAATAAAGCATATAAAACTATTTGCAAAGTTTCGGGAATCGAACTGAAGTCCTGCAAAAAGGAGTGTCACACCATGCCGATCTTGCCACCAAGCCTCGTACCCTGAGAGCGCCGGAACGGCCTAAGATTCTCATCACGGCTATCCGCTAAAAGCTTTAAATACGGTGTCAATCTATTCAAAAAGCTTACTGCTAAGAATATTAATGATATCTGCGCATGTGCGTGAACTTGTCTCTTGAAATTTCGATTAAATATAGAAATATTTTGAGATTAAATTTTATTTTTGAGTCATATGATTTGGAATAATTCATAGTAACTGTAGGAAGAATGGAGAATAAGAGCTAAAATAAATTTAAAAAATAAAGCATATAAAACTATTTGCAAAGTTTCGGGAATCGAACTGAAGTCCTGCAAAAAGGAGTGTCACACCATGCCGATCTTGCCACCAAGCCTCGTACCCTGAGAGCGCCGGAACGGCCTAAGATTCTCATCACGGCTATCAGCTAAAAGCTTTAAATACGGTGTCAATCTATTCAAAAAGCTGACTGCTAAGAATATTAATGATATCTGCGCATGTGCGTGAACTTGTCTCTTGAAATTTCGATTAAATATAGAAATATTTTGAGATTAAATTTTATTTTTGAGTCAAATGATTTGGAATAATTCATAGTAACTGTAGGAAGAATGGAGAATAAGAGCTAAAATAAATTTAAAAAATAAAGCATATAAAACTATTTGCAAAGTTTCGGGAATCGAACTGAAGTCCTGCAAAAAGGAGTGTCACACCATGCCGATCTTGCCACCAAGCCTCGTACCCTGAGAGCGCCGGAACGGCCTAAGATTCTCATCACGGCTATCCGCTAAAAGCTTTAAATACGGTGTCAATCTATTCAAAAAGCTTACTGCTAAGAATATTAATGATATCTGCGCATGTGCGTGAACTTGTCTCTTGAAATTTCGATTAAATATAGAAATATTTTGACATTAAATTTTATTTTTGAGTCATATGATTTGGAATAATTCATAGTAACTGTAGGAAGAATAGAAAATAATAGCTAAAATAAATTTAAAAAATAAAGCATATAAAACTATTTGCAAAGTTTCGTTAATCGAGCTGAAGTCCTGCAAAAAGGTTTGTCACAACATGCCGATCTTGCCACCAAGCCTCGTACCCTGAGAGCGCCGGAACGGCCTAAGATTCCCTTCACGGCTATCAGCTAAAAGCTTTAAATACGGTGTCAATCTATTTAAAAAGCTTAATGCTAAGAATATTAATGATATCTGCGCATGTGCGTGAACTTGTCTCTTGAAATTTCGATTAAATATAGAAATATTTTGAGATTAAATTTTATTTTTGAGTCATATGATTTGGAATAATTCATAGTAACTGTAGGAAGAAAAGAGAATAATAGCTAAAATAATTTTAAAAAATAAAGCATATAAAACTATTTGCAAAGTTTCGGGAATTGAACTGAAGTCCTGCAAAAACGAGTGTCACACACACCCTGCCGATCTTGCCACCAAGCCTCGTACCCTGAGAGCGCCGGAACGGCCTAAGATTCTCATCACGGCTATCAGCTAAAAGCTTTAAATACGGTGTCAATCTATTCAAAAAGCTTAATGCTAAGAATATTAATGATATCTGCGCATGTGCGTGAACTTGTCTCTTGAAATTTCGATTAAATATAGAAATATTTTGAGATTAAATTTTATTTTTGAGTCATATGATTTGGAATAATTCATAGTAACTGTAGAAAGAATAGAAAATAATAGCTAAAATAAATTTAAAAAATAAAGCATATAAAACTATTTGCAAAGTTTCGGGAATCGAACTGAAGTCCTGCAAACAGGAGAGTCACACCATGCCGATCTTGCCACGAAGCCTCGTACCCTGAGAGCGCCGGAACGGCCTAAGATTCTCATCACGGCTATCAGCTAAAAGCTTTAAATACGGTGTCAATCTATTCAAAAAGCTTAATGCTAAGAATATTAATGATATCTGCGTATGTGCGTGAACTTGTCTCTTGAAATTTCGATTAAATATAGAAATATTTTGAGATTAAATTTTATTTTTGAGTCATATGATTTGGAATAATTCATAGTAACTGTAGGAAGAATAGAAAATAATAGCTAAAATAAATTTAAAAAATAAAGCATATAAAACTAGTTGCAAAGTTTCGGGAATTGAACTGAAGTCCTGCAAAAAGAAGTGTCACACACACCCTGACGATCTTGCCACCAAGCCTCGTACCCTGAGAGCGCCGGAACGGCCTAAGATTCTCATCACGGCTATCCGCTAAAAGCTTTAAATACGGTGTCAATCTATTCAAAAAGCTTAATGCTAAGAATATTAATGATATCTGCGCATGTGCGTGAACTTGTCTCTTGAAATTTCGATTAAATATAGAAATATTTTGAGATTAAATTTTATTTTTGAGTCATATGATTTGGAATAATTCATAGTAACTGTAGGAAGAATGGAGAATAAGAGCTAAAATAAATTTAAAAAATAAAGCATATAAAACTATTTGCAAAGTTTCGGGAATCGAACTGAAGTCCTGCAAAAAGGAGTGTCACACCATGCCGATCTTGCCACCAAGCCTCGTACCCTGAGAGCGCCGGAACGGCCTAAGATTCTCATCACGGCTATCCGCTAAAAGCTTTAAATACGGTGTCAATCTATTCAAAAAGCTTACTGCTAAGAATATTAATGATATCTGCGCATGTGCGTGAACTTGTCTCTTGAAATTTCGATTAAATATAGAAATATTTTGACATTAAATTTTATTTTTGAGTCATATGATTTGGAATAATTCATAGTAACTGTAGGAAGAATAGAAAATAATAGCTAAAATAAATTTAAAAAATAAAGCATATAAAACTATTTGCAAAGTTTCGGGAATCGAACTGAAGTCCTGCAAAAAGGAGAGTCACACCATGCCGATCTTGCCACGAAGCCTCGTACCCTGAGAGCGCCGGAACGGCCTAAGATTCTCATCACGGCTATCAGCTAAAAGCTTTAAATACGGTGTCAATCTATTCAAAAAGCTTACTGCTAAGAATATTAATGATATCTGCGCATGTGCGTGAACTTGTCTCTTGAAATTTCGATTAAATATAGAAATATTTTGAGATTAAATTTTATTTTTGAGTCATATGATTTGGAATAATTCATAGTAACTGTAGGAAGAATAGAGAATAATAGCTAAAATAAATTTAAAAAATAAAGCATATAAAACTATTTGCAAAGTTTCGGGAATTGAACTGAAGTCCTGCAAAAAGAAGTGTCACACACACCCTGCCGATCTTGCCACCAAGCCTCGTACCCTGAGAGCGCCGGAACGGCCTAAGATTCTCATCACGGCTATCAGCTAAAAGCTTTAAATACGGTGTCAATCTATTCAAAAAGCTTACTGCTAAGAATATTAATGATATCTGCGCATGTGCGTGAACTTGTCTCTTGAAATTTCGATTAAATATAGAAATATTTTGAGATTAAATTTTATTTTTGAGTCAAATGATTTGGAATAATTCATAGTAACTGTAGGAAGAATGGAGAATAAGAGCTAAAATAAATTTAAAAAATAAAGCATATAAAACTATTTGCAAAGTTTCGGGAATCGAACTGAAGTCCTGCAAAAAGGAGTGTCACACCATGCCGATCTTGCCACCAAGCCTCGTACCCTGAGAGCGCCGGAACGGCCTAAGATTCTCATCACGGCTATCCGCTAAAAGCTTTAAATACGGTGTCAATCTATTCAAAAAGCTTACTGCTAAGAATATTAATGATATCTGCGCATGTGCGTGAACTTGTCTCTTGAAATTTCGATTAAATATAGAAATATTTTGAGATTAAATTTTATTTTTGAGTCATATGATTTGGAATAATTCATAGTAACTGTAGGAAGAATGGAGAATAAGAGCTAAAATAAATTTAAAAAATAAAGCATATAAAACTATTTGCAAAGTTTCGGGAATCGAACTGAAGTCCTGCAAAAAGGAGTGTCACACCATGCCGATCTTGCCACCAAGCCTCGTACCCTGAGAGCGCCGGAACGGCCTAAGATTCTCATCACGGCTATCCGCTAAAAGCTTTAAATACGGTGTCAATCTATTCAAAAAGCTTACTGCTAAGAATATTAATGATATCTGCGCATGTGCGTGAACTTGTCTCTTGAAATTTCGATTAAATATAGAAATATTTTGAGATTAAATTTTATTTTTGAGTCATATGATTTGGAATAATTCATAGTAACTGTAGGAAGAATAGAGAATAATAGCTAAAATAAATTTAAAAAATAAAGCATATAAAACTATTTGCAAAGTTTCGGGAATTGAACTGAAGTCCTGCAAAAAGAAGTGTCACACACACCCTGCCGATCTTGCCACCAAGCCTCGTACCCTGAGAGCGCCGGAACGGCCTAAGATTCTCATCACGGCTATCAGCTAAAAGCTTTAAATACGGTGTCAATCTATTCAAAAAGCTTACTGCTAAGAATATTAATGATATCTGCGCATGTGCGTGAACTTGTCTCTTGAAATTTCGATTAAATATAGAAATATTTTGAGATTAAATTTTATTTTTGAGTCAAATGATTTGGAATAATTCATAGTAACTGTAGGAAGAATGGAGAATAAGAGCTAAAATAAATTTAAAAAATAAAGCATATAAAACTATTTGCAAAGTTTCGTTAATCGAGCTGAAGTCCTGCAAAAAGGTTTGTCACAACATGCCGATCTTGCCACCAAGCCTCGTACCCTGAGAGCGCCGGAACGGCCTAAGATTCCCTTCACGGCTATCAGCTAAAAGCTTTAAATACGGTGTCAATCTATTTAAAAAGCTTAATGCTAAGAATATTAATGATATCTGCGCATGTGCGTGAACTTGTCTCTTGAAATTTCGATTAAATATAGAAATATTTTGAGATTAAATTTTATTTTTGAGTCATATGATTTGGAATAATTCATAGTAACTGTAGGAAGAAAAGAGAATAATAGCTAAAATAATTTTAAAAAATAAAGCATATAAAACTATTTGCAAAGTTTCGGGAATTGAACTGAAGTCCTGCAAAAACGAGTGTCACACACACCCTGCCGATCTTGCCACCAAGCCTCGTACCCTGAGAGCGCCGGAACGGCCTAAGATTCTCATCACGGCTATCCGCTAAAAGCTTTAAATACGGTGTCAATCTATTCAAAAAGCTTACTGCTAAGAATTTTAATGATATCTGCGCATGTGCGTGAAATTGTCTCTTGAAATTTCGATTAAATACAGAAATATTTTGAGATTAAATTTTATTTTTGAGTCATATGATTTGGAATAATTCATAGTAACTGTAGGAAGAATGGAGAATAAGAGCTAAAATAAATTTAAAAAATAAAGCATATAAAACTATTTGCAAAGTTTCGGGAATCGAACTGAAGTCCTGCAAAAAGGAGTGTCACACCATGCCGATCTTGCCACCAAGCCTCGTACCCTGAGAGCGCCGGAACGGCCTAAGATTCTCATCACGGCTATCCGCTAAAAGCTTTAAATACGGTGTCAATCTATTCAAAAAGCTTACTGCTAAGAATATTAATGATATCTGCGCATGTGCGTGAACTTGTCTCTTGAAATTTCGATTAAATATAGAAATATTTTGAGATTAAATTTTATTTTTGAGTCATATGATTTGGAATAATTCATAGTAACTGTAGGAAGAATGGAGAATAAGAGCTAAAATAAATTTAAAAAATAAAGCATATAAAACTATTTGCAAAGTTTCGGGAATCGAACTGAAGTCCTGCAAAAAGGAGTGTCACACCATGCCGATCTTGCCACCAAGCCTCGTACCCTGAGAGCGCCGGAACGGCCTGAGATTCTCATCACGGCTATCCGCTAAAAGCTTTAAATACGGTGTCAATCTATTCAAAAAGCTTACTGCTAAGAATATTAATGACATCTGCGCATGTGCGTGAACTTGTCTCTTGAAATTTCGATTAAATATAGAAATATTTTGAGATTAAATTTTATTTTTGAGTCATATGATTTGGAATAATTCATAGTAACTGTAGGAAGAATAGAGAATAATAGCTAAAATAAATTTAAAAAATAAAGCATATAAAACTATTTGCAAAGTTTCGGGAATTGAACTGAAGTCCTGCAAAAAGGAGTGTCACACACTCCCTGCCGATCTTGCCACCAAGCCTCGTACCCTGAGAGCGCCGGAACGGCCTAAGATTCTCATCATGCTAAAAGCTTTAAATACGGTGTCAATCTATTCAAAAAGCTTAATGCTAAGAATATTAATGATATCTGCGCATGTGCGTGAACTTGTCTCTTGAAATTTCGATTAAATATAGAAATATTTTGAGATTAAATTTTATTTTTGAGTCATATGATTTGGAATAATTCATAGTAACTGTAGGAAGAAAAGAGAATAATAGCTAAAATAATTTTAAAAAATAAAGCATATAAAACTATTTGCAAAGTTTCGGGAATCGAACTGAAGACCTGCAAAAAGGAGTGTCACACCATGCCGATCTTGCCACGAAGCCTCGTACCCTGAGAGCGCCGGAACGGCCTAAGATTCTCATCACGGCAATCAGCTAAAAGATTTAAATACGGTGTCAATCTATTCAAAAAGCTTAATGCTAAGAATATTAATGATATCTGCGCATGTGCGTGAACTTGTCTCTTGAAATTTCGATTAAATATAGAAATATTTTGAGATTAAATTTTATTTTTGAGTCATATGATTTGGAATAATTCATAGTAACTGTAGGAAGAATGGAGAATAAGAGCTAAAATAAATTTAAAAAATAAAGCATATAAAACTATTTGCAAAGTTTCGGGAATCGAACTGAAGTCCTGCAAAAAGGAGTGTCACACCATGCCGATCTTGCCACCAAGCCTCGTACCCTGAGAGCGCCGGAACGGCCTAAGATTCTCATCACGGCTATCCGCTAAAAGCTTTAAATACGGTGTCAATCTATTCAAAAAGCTTACTGCTAAGAATATTAATGATATCTGCGCATGTGCGTGAACTTGTCTCTTGAAATTTCGATTAAATATAGAAATATTTTGAGATTAAATTTTATTTTTGAGTCATATGATTTGGAATAATTCATAGTAACTGTAGGAAGAATAGAGAATAATAGCTAAAATAAATTTAAAAAATAAAGCATATAAAACTATTTGCAAAGTTTCGGGAATTGAACTGAAGTCCTGCAAAAAGAAGTGTCACACACACCCTGCCGATCTTGCCACCAAGCCTCGTACCCTGAGAGCGCCGGAACGGCCTAAGATTCTCATCACGGCTATCAGCTAAAAGCTTTAAATACGGTGTCAATCTATTCAAAAAGCTTACTGCTAAGAATATTAATGATATCTGCGCATGTGCGTGAACTTGTCTCTTGAAATTTCGATTAAATATAGAAATATTTTGAGATTAAATTTTATTTTTGAGTCAAATGATTTGGAATAATTCATAGTAACTGTAGGAAGAATGGAGAATAAGAGCTAAAATAAATTTAAAAAATAAAGCATATAAAACTATTTGCAAAGTTTCGTTAATCGAGCTGAAGTCCTGCAAAAAGGTTTGTCACAACATGCCGATCTTGCCACCAAGCCTCGTACCCTGAGAGCGCCGGAACGGCCTAAGATTCCCTTCACGGCTATCAGCTAAAAGCTTTAAATACGGTGTCAATCTATTTAAAAAGCTTAATGCTAAGAATATTAATGATATCTGCGCATGTGCGTGAACTTGTCTCTTGAAATTTCGATTAAATATAGAAATATTTTGAGATTAAATTTTATTTTTGAGTCATATGATTTGGAATAATTCATAGTAACTGTAGGAAGAAAAGAGAATAATAGCTAAAATAATTTTAAAAAATAAAGCATATAAAACTATTTGCAAAGTTTCGGGAATTGAACTGAAGTCCTGCAAAAACGAGTGTCACACACACCCTGCCGATCTTGCCACCAAGCCTCGTACCCTGAGAGCGCCGGAACGGCCTAAGATTCTCATCACGGCTATCCGCTAAAAGCTTTAAATACGGTGTCAATCTATTCAAAAAGCTTACTGCTAAGAATTTTAATGATATCTGCGCATGTGCGTGAAATTGTCTCTTGAAATTTCGATTAAATACAGAAATATTTTGAGATTAAATTTTATTTTTGAGTCATATGATTTGGAATAATTCATAGTAACTGTAGGAAGAATGGAGAATAAGAGCTAAAATAAATTTAAAAAATAAAGCATATAAAACTATTTGCAAAGTTTCGGGAATCGAACTGAAGTCCTGCAAAAAGGAGTGTCACACCATGCCGATCTTGCCACCAAGCCTCGTACCCTGAGAGCGCCGGAACGGCCTAAGATTCTCATCACGGCTATCCGCTAAAAGCTTTAAATACGGTGTCAATCTATTCAAAAAGCTTACTGCTAAGAATATTAATGATATCTGCGCATGTGCGTGAACTTGTCTCTTGAAATTTCGATTAAATATAGAAATATTTTGAGATTAAATTTTATTTTTGAGTCATATGATTTGGAATAATTCATAGTAACTGTAGGAAGAATGGAGAATAAGAGCTAAAATAAATTTAAAAAATAAAGCATATAAAACTATTTGCAAAGTTTCGGGAATCGAACTGAAGTCCTGCAAAAAGGAGTGTCACACCATGCCGATCTTGCCACCAAGCCTCGTACCCTGAGAGCGCCGGAACGGCCTGAGATTCTCATCACGGCTATCCGCTAAAAGCTTTAAATACGGTGTCAATCTATTCAAAAAGCTTACTGCTAAGAATATTAATGACATCTGCGCATGTGCGTGAACTTGTCTCTTGAAATTTCGATTAAATATAGAAATATTTTGAGATTAAATTTTATTTTTGAGTCATATGATTTGGAATAATTCATAGTAACTGTAGGAAGAATAGAGAATAATAGCTAAAATAAATTTAAAAAATAAAGCATATAAAACTATTTGCAAAGTTTCGGGAATTGAACTGAAGTCCTGCAAAAAGGAGTGTCACACACTCCCTGCCGATCTTGCCACCAAGCCTCGTACCCTGAGAGCGCCGGAACGGCCTAAGATTCTCATCATGCTAAAAGCTTTAAATACGGTGTCAATCTATTCAAAAAGCTTAATGCTAAGAATATTAATGATATCTGCGCATGTGCGTGAACTTGTCTCTTGAAATTTCGATTAAATATAGAAATATTTTGAGATTAAATTTTATTTTTGAGTCATATGATTTGGAATAATTCATAGTAACTGTAGGAAGAAAAGAGAATAATAGCTAAAATAATTTTAAAAAATAAAGCATATAAAACTATTTGCAAAGTTTCGGGAATCGAACTGAAGACCTGCAAAAAGGAGTGTCACACCATGCCGATCTTGCCACGAAGCCTCGTACCCTGAGAGCGCCGGAACGGCCTAAGATTCTCATCACGGCAATCAGCTAAAAGATTTAAATACGGTGTCAATCTATTCAAAAAGCTTAATGCTAAGAATATTAATGATATCTGCGCATGTGCGTGAACTTGTCTCTTGAAATTTCGATTAAATATAGAAATATTTTGAGATTAAATTTTATTTTTGAGTCATATGATTTGGAATAATTCATAGTAACTGTAGGAAGAATAGAAAATAATAGCTAAAATAAATTTAAAAAATAAAGCATATAAAACTATTTGCAAAGTTTCGGGAATCGAACTGAAGTCCTGCAAAAAGGAGTGTCACACACACCCTGCCGATCTTGCCACCAAGCCTCGTACCCTGAGAGCGCCGGAACGGCCTAAGATTCTCATCACGGCTATCAGCTAAAAGCTTTAAATACGGTGTCAATCTATTCAAAAAGCTTAATGCTAAGAATATTAATGATATCTGCGCATGTGCGTGAACTTGTCTCTTGAAATTTCGATTAAATATAGAAATATTTTGAGATTAAATTTTATTTTTGAGTCATATGATTTGGAATAATTCATAGTAACTGTAGAAAGAATAGAAAATAATAGCTAAAATAAATTTAAAAAATAAAGCATATAAAACTATTTGCAAAGTTTCGGGAATCGAACTGAAGTCCTGCAAAAAGGAGAGTCACACCATGCCGATCTTGCCACCAAGCCTCGTACCCTGAGAGCGCCGGAACGGCCTAAGATTCTCATCACGGCTATCAGCTAAAAGCTTTAAATACGGTGTCAATCTATTCAAAAAGCTTACTGCTAAGAATATTAATGATATCTGCGCATGTGCGTGAACTTGTCTCTTGAAATTTCGATTAAATATAGAAATATTTTGAGATTAAATTTTATTTTTGAGTCATATGATTTGGAATAATTCATAGTAACTGTAGGAAGAATAGAGAATAATAGCTAAAATAAATTTAAAAAATAAAGCATATAAAACTATTTGCAAAGTTTCGGGAATTGAACTGAAGTCCTGCAAAAAGAAGTGTCACACACACCCTGCCGATCTTGCCACCAAGCCTCGTACCCTGAGAGCGCCGGAACGGCCTAAGATTCTCATCACGGCTATCAGCTAAAAGCTTTAAATACGGTGTCAATCTATTCAAAAAGCTTACTGCTAAGAATATTAATGATATCTGCGCATGTGCGTGAACTTGTCTCTTGAAATTTCGATTAAATATAGAAATATTTTAAGATTAAATTTTATTTTTGAGTCATATGATTTGGAATAATTCATAGTAACTGTAGGAAGAATGGAGAATAAGAGGTAAAATATATTTAAAAAATAAAGCATATAAAACTATTTGCAAAGTTTCGGGAATTGAACTGAAGTCCTGCAAAAAGGAGTGTCACACCATGCCGATCTTGCCACCAAGCCTCGTACCCTGAGAGCGCCGGAACGGCCTAAGATTCTCATCACGGCTATCCGCTAAAAGCTTTAAATACGGTGTCAATCTATTCAAAAAGCTTACTGCTAAGAATATTAATGATATCTGCGCATGTGCGTGAACTTGTCTCTTGAAATTTCGATTAAATATAGAAATATTTTGAGATTAAATTTTATTTTTGAGTCATATGATTTGGAATAATTCATAGTAACTGTAGGAAGAATGGAGAATAAGAGCTAAAATAAATTTAAAAAATAAAGCATATAAAACTATTTGCAAAGTTTCGGGAATCGAACTGAAGTCCTGCAAAAAGGAGTGTCACACCATGCCGATCTTGCCACCAAGCCTCGTACCCTGAGAGCGCCGGAACGGCCTAAGATTCTCATCACGGCTATCCGCTAAAAGCTTTAAATACGGTGTCAATCTATTCAAAAAGCTTACTGCTAAGAATATTAATGATATCTGCGCATGTGCGTGAACTTGTCTCTTGAAATTTCGATTAAATATAGAAATATTTTGACATTAAATTTTATTTTTGAGTCATATGATTTGGAATAATTCATAGTAACTGTAGGAAGAATAGAAAATAATAGCTAAAATAAATTTAAAAAATAAAGCATATAAAACTATTTGCAAAGTTTCGGGAATCGAACTGAAGTCCTGCAAAAAGGAGAGTCACACCATGCCGATCTTGCCACGAAGCCTCGTACCCTGAGAGCGCCGGAACGGCCTAAGATTCTCATCACGGCTATCAGCTAAAAGCTTTAAATACGGTGTCAATCTATTCAAAAAGCTTACTGCTAAGAATATTAATGATATCTGCGCATGTGCGTGAACTTGTCTCTTTAAATTTCGATTAAATATAGAAATATTTTGAGATTAAATTTTATTTTTGAGTCATATGATTTGGAATAATTCATAGTAACTGTAGGAAGAATAGAGAATAATAGCTAAAATAAATTTAAAAAATAAAGCATATAAAACTATTTGCAAAGTTTCGGGAATTGAACTGAAGTCCTGCAAAAAGAAGTGTCACACACACCCTGCCGATCTTGCCACCAAGCCTCGTACCCTGAGAGCGCCGGAACGGCCTAAGATTCTCATCACGGCTATCAGCTAAAAGCTTTAAATACGGTGTCAATCTATTCAAAAAGCTTACTGCTAAGAATATTAATGATATCTGCGCATGTGCGTGAACTTGTCTCTTGAAATTTCGATTAAATATAGAAATATTTTAAGATTAAATTTTATTTTTGAGTCATATGATTTGGAATAATTCATAGTAACTGTAGGAAGAATGGAGAATAAGAGGTAAAATATATTTAAAAAATAAAGCATATAAAACTATTTGCAAAGTTTCGGGAATTGAACTGAAGTCCTGCAAAAAGGAGTGTCACACCATGCCGATCTTGCCACCAAGCCTCGTACCCTGAGAGCGCCGGAACGGCCTAAGATTCTCATCACGGCTATCCGCTAAAAGCTTTAAATACGGTGTCAATCTATTCAAAAAGCTTACTGCTAAGAATATTAATGATATCTGCGCATGTGCGTGAACTTGTCTCTTGAAATTTCGATTAAATATAGAAATATTTTGAGATTAAATTTTATTTTTGAGTCATATGATTTGGAATAATTCATAGTAACTGTAGGAAGAATGGAGAATAAGAGCTAAAATAAATTTAAAAAATAAAGCATATAAAACTATTTGCAAAGTTTCGGGAATCGAACTGAAGTCCTGCAAAAAGGAGTGTCACACCATGCCGATCTTGCCACCAAGCCTCGTACCCTGAGAGCGCCGGAACGGCCTAAGATTCTCATCACGGCTATCCGCTAAAAGCTTTAAATACGGTGTCAATCTATTCAAAAAGCTTACTGCTAAGAATATTAATGATATCTGCGCATGTGCGTGAACTTGTCTCTTGAAATTTCGATTAAATATAGAAATATTTTGACATTAAATTTTATTTTTGAGTCATATGATTTGGAATAATTCATAGTAACTGTAGGAAGAATAGAAAATAATAGCTAAAATAAATTTAAAAAATAAAGCATATAAAACTATTTGCAAAGTTTCGGGAATCGAACTGAAGTCCTGCAAAAAGGAGAGTCACACCATGCCGATCTTGCCACGAAGCCTCGTACCCTGAGAGCGCCGGAACGGCCTAAGATTCTCATCACGGCTATCAGCTCAAAGCTTTAAATACGGTGTCAATCTATTCAAAAAGCTTACTGCTAAGAATATTAATGATATCTGCGCATGTGCGTGAACTTGTCTCTTTAAATTTCGATTAAATATAGAAATATTTTGAGATTAAATTTTATTTTTGAGTCATATGATTTGGAATAATTCATAGTAACTGTAGGAAGAATGGAGAATAAGAGCTAAAATAAATTTAAAAAATAAAGCATATAAAACTATTTGCAAAGTTTCGGGAATCGAACTGAAGTCCTGCAAAAAGGAGTGTCACACCATGCCGATCTTGCCACCAAGCCTCGTACCCTGAGAGCGCCGGAACGGCCTAAGATTCTCATCACGGCTATCCGCTAAAAGCTTTAAATACGGTGTCAATCTATTCAAAAAGCTTACTGCTAAGAATATTAATGATATCTGCGCATGTGCGTGAACTTGTCTCTTGAAATTTCGATTAAATATAGAAATATTTTGACATTAAATTTTATTTTTGAGTCATATGATTTGGAATAATTCATAGTAACTGTAGGAAGAATAGAAAATAATAGCTAAAATAAATTTAAAAAATAAAGCATATAAAACTATTTGCAAAGTTTCGGGAATCGAGCTGAAGTCCTGCAAAAAGGTTTGTCACAACATGCCGATCTTGCCACCAAGCCTCGTACCCTGAGAGCGCCGGAACGGCCTAAGATTCCCATCACGGCTATCAGCTAAAAGCTTTAAATACGGTGTCAATCTATTTAAAAAGCTTACTGCTAAGAATATTAATGATATCTGCGCATGTGCGTGAACTTGTCTCTTGAAATTTCGATTAAATATAGAAATATTTTGAGATTAAATTTTATTTTTGAGTCATATGATTTGGAATAATTCATAGTAACTGTAGGAAGAATAGGAAATAATAGCTAAAATAAATTTAAAAAATAAATCATATAAGACTATTTGCAAAGTTTCGGGAATCGAACTGAAGTCCTGCAAAAAGGAGTGTCACACCATGCCGATCTTGCCACCAAGCCTCGTACCCTGAGAGCGCCGGAACGGCCTAAGATTCTCATCACGGCTATCCGCTAAAAGCTTTAAATACGGTGTCAATCTATTCAAAAAGCTTACTGCTAAGAATATTAATGATATCTGCGCATGTGCGTGAACTTGTCTCTTGAAATTTCGATTAAATATAGAAATATTTTGAGATTAAATTTTATTTTTGAGTCATATGATTTGGAATAATTCATAGTAACTGTAGGAAGAATGGAGAATAAGAGCTAAAATAAATTTAAAAAATAAAGCATATAAAACTATTTGCAAAGTTTCGGGAATTGAACTGAAGTCCTGCAAAAAGGAGTGTCACACACACCCTGCCGATCTTGCCACCAAGCCTCGTACCCTGAGAGCGCCGGAACGGCCTAAGATTCTCATCACGGCTATCCGCTAAAAGCTTTAAATACGGTGTCAATCTATTCAAAAAGCTTAATGCTAAGAATATTAATGATATCTGCGCATGTGCGTGAACTTGTCTCTTGAAATTTCGATTAAATATAGAAATATTTTGAGATTAAATTTTATTTTTGAGTCATATGATTTGGAATAATTCATAGTAACTGTAGGAAGAATAGAGAATAATAGCTAAAATAAATTTAAAAAATAAAGCATATAAAACTATTTGCAAAGTTTCGGGAATTGAACTGAAGTCCTGCAAAAAGAAGTGTCACACACACCCTGCCGATCTTGCCACCAAGCCTCGTACCCTGAGAGCGCCGGAACGGCCTAAGATTCTCATCACGGCTATCAGCTAAAAGCTTTAAATACGGTGTCAATCTATTCAAAAAGTTTACTGCTAAGAATATTAATGATATCTGCGCATGTGCGTGAACTTGTCTCTTGAAATTTCGATTAAATATAGAAATATTTTGATATTAAATTTTATTTTTGAGTCATATGATTTGGAATAATTCATAGTAACTGTAGGAAGAATGGAGAATAAGAGCTAAAATATATTTAAAAAATAAAGCATATAAAACTATTTGCAAAGTTTCGGGAATTGAACTGAAGTCCTGCAAAAAGGAGTGTCACACCATGCCGATCTTGCCACCAAGCCTCGTACCCTGAGAGCGCCGGAACGGCCTAAGATTCTCATCACGGCTATCCGCTAAAAGCTTTAAATACGGTGTCAATCTATTCAAAAAGCTTACTGCTAAGAATATTAATGATATCTGCGCATGTGCGTGAACTTGTCTCTTGAAATTTCGATTAAATATAGAAATATTTTGAGATTAAATTTTATTTTTGAGTCATATGATTTGGAATAATTCATAGTAACTGTAGGAAGAATGGAGAATAAGAGCTAAAATAAATTTAAAAAATAAAGCATATAAAACTATTTGCAAAGTTTCGGGAATCGAACTGAAGTCCTGCAAAAAGGAGTGTCACACCATGCCGATCTTGCCACCAAGCCTCGTACCCTGAGAGCGCCGGAACGGCCTAAGATTCTCATCACGGCTATCCGCTAAAAGCTTTAAATACGGTGTCAATCTATTCAAAAAGCTTACTGCTAAGAATATTAATGATATCTGCGCATGTGCGTGAACTTGTCTCTTGAAATTTCGATTAAATATAGAAATATTTTGACATTAAATTTTATTTTTGAGTCATATGATTTGGAATAATTCATAGTAACTGTAGGAAGAATAGAAAATAATAGCTAAAATAAATTTAAAAAATAAAGCATATAAAACTATTTGCAAAGTTTCGGGAATCGAACTGAAGTCCTGCAAAAAGGAGTGTCACACCATGCCGATCTTGCCACCAAGCCTCGTACCCTGAGAGCGCCGGAACGGCCTAAGATTCTCATCACGGCTATCCGCTAAAAGCTTTAAATACGGTGTCAATCTATTCAAAAAGCTTACTGCTAAGAATATTAATGATATCTGCGCATGTGCGTGAACTTGTCTCTTGAAATTTCGATTAAATATAGAAATATTTTGACATTAAATTTTATTTTTGAGTCATATGATTTGGAATAATTCATAGTAACTGTAGGAAGAATAGAAAATAATAGGTAAAATAAATTTAAAAAATAAAGCATATAAAACTATTTGCAAAGTTTCGGGAATCGAACTGAAGTCCTGCAAAAAGGAGAGTCACACCATGCCGATCTTGCCACGAAGCCTCGTACCCTGAGAGCGCCGGAACGGCCTAAGATTCTCATCACGGCTATCAGCTAAAAGCTTTAAATACGGTGTCAATCTATTCAAAAAGCTTACTGCTAAGAATATTAATGATATCTGCGCATGTGCGTGAACTTGTCTCTTGAAATTTCGATTAAATATAGAAATATTTTGAGATTAAATTTTATTTTTGAGTCATATGATTTGGAATAATTCATAGTAACTGTAGGAAGAATGGAGAATAAGAGCTAAAATAAATTTAAAAAATAAAGCATATAAAACTATTTGCAAAGTTTCGGGAATCGAACTGAAGTCCTGCAAAAAGGAGTGTCACACCATGCCGATCTTGCCACCAAGCCTCGTACCCTGAGAGCGCCGGAACGGCCTGAGATTCTCATCACGGCTATCCGCTAAAAGCTTTAAATACGGTGTCAATCTATTCAAAAAGCTTACTGCTAAGAATATTAATGACATCTGCGCATGTGCGTGAACTTGGCTCTTGAAATTTCGATTAAATATAGAAATATTTTGACATTAAATTTTATTTTTGAGTCATATGATTTGGAATAATTCATAGTAACTGTAGGAAGAATAGAAAATAATAGCTAAAATAAATTTAAAAAATAAAGCATATAAAACTATTTGCAAAGTTTCGGGAATCGAACTGAAGTCCTGCAAAAAGGAGAGTCACACCATGCCGATCTTGCCACGAAGCCTCGTACCCTAAGAGCGCCGGAACGGCCTAAGATTCTCATCACGGCTATCAGCTAAAAGCTTTAAATACGGTGTCAATCTATTCAAAAAGCTTACTGCTAAGAATATTAATGATATCTGCGCATGTGCGTGAACTTGTCTCTTGAAATTTCGATTAAATATAGAAATATTTTGAGATTAAATTTTATTTTTGAGTCATATGATTTGGAATAATTCATAGTAACTGTAGGAAGAATGGAGAATAAGAGCTAAAATAAATTTAAAAAATAAAGCATATAAAACTATTTGCAAAGTTTCGGGAATCGAACTGAAGTCCTGCAAAAAGGAGTGTCACACCCTGCCGATCTTGCCACCAAGCCTCGTACCCTGAGAGCGCCGGAACGGCCTAAGATTCTCATCACGGCTATCCGCTAAAAGCTTTAAATACGGTGTCAATCTATTCAAAAAGCTTAATGCTAAGAATATTAATGATATCTGCGCATGTGCGTGAACTTGTCTCTTGAAATTTCGATTAAATATAGAAATATTTTGAGATTAAATTTTATTTTTGAGTCATATGATTTGGAATAATTCATAGTAACTGTAGGAAGAATAGAGAATAATAGCTAAAATAAATTTAAAAAATAAAGCATATAAAACTATTTGCAAAGTTTCGGGAATTGAACTGAAGTCCTGCAAAAAGAAGTGTCACACACACCCTGCCGATCTTGCCACCAAGCCTCGTACCCTGAGAGCGCCGGAACGGCCTAAGATTCTCATCACGGCTATCAGCTAAAAGCTTTAAATACGGTGTCAATCTATTCAAAAAGCTTACTGCTAAGAATATTAATGATATCTGCGCATGTGCGTGAACTTGTCTCTTGAAATTTCGATTAAATATAGAAATATTTTGAGATTAAATTTTATTTTTGAGTCATATGATTTGGAATAATTCATAGTAACTGTAGGAAGAATGGAGAATAAGAGCTAAAATATATTTAAAAAATAAAGCATATAAAACTATTTGCAAAGTTTCGGGAATTGAACTGAAGTCCTGCAAAAAGGAGTGTCACACCATGCCGATCTTGCCACCAAGCCTCGTACCCTGAGAGCGCCGGAACGGCCTAAGATTCTCATCACGGCTATCCGCTAAAAGCTTTAAATACGGTGTCAATCTATTCAAAAAGCTTACTGCTAAGAATATTAATGATATCTGCGCATGTGCGTGAACTTGTCTCTTGAAATTTCGATTAAATATAGAAATATTTTGAGATTAAATTTTATTTTTGAGTCATATGATTTGGAATAATTCATAGTAACTGTAGGAAGAATGGAGAATAAGAGCTAAAATAAATTTAAAAAATAAAGCATATAAAACTATTTGCAAAGTTTCGGGAATCGAACTGAAGTCCTGCAAAAAGGAGTGTCACACCATGCCGATCTTGCCACCAAGCCTCGTACCCTGAGAGCGCCGGAACGGCCTAAGATTCTCATCACGGCTATCCGCTAAAAGCTTTAAATACGGTGTCAATCTATTCAAAAAGCTTACTGCTAAGAATATTAATGATATCTGCGCATGTGCGTGAACTTGTCTCTTGAAATTTCGATTAAATATAGAAATATTTTGAGATTAAATTTTATTTTTGAGTCATATGATTTGGAATAATTCATAGTAACTGTAGGAAGAATGGAGAATAAGAGCTAAAATAAATTTAAAAAATAAAGCATATAAAACTATTTGCAAAGTTTCGGGAATCGAACTGAAGTCCTGCAAAAAGGAGTGTCACACCATGCCGATCTTGCCACCAAGCCTCGTACCCTGAGAGCGCCGGAACGGCCTAAGATTCTCATCACGGCTATCCGCTAAAAGCTTTAAATACGGTGTCAATCTATTCAAAAAGCTTACTGCTAAGAATATTAATGATATCTGCGCATGTGCGTGAACTTGTCTCTTGAAATTTCGATTAAATATAGAAATATTTTGACATTAAATTTTATTTTTGAGTCATATGATTTGGAATAATTCATAGTAACTGTAGGAAGAATAGAAAATAATAGGTAAAATAAATTTAAAAAATAAAGCATATAAAACTATTTGCAAAGTTTCGGGAATCGAACTGAAGTCCTGCAAAAAGGAGAGTCACACCATGCCGATCTTGCCACGAAGCCTCGTACCCTGAGAGCGCCGGAACGGCTTAAGATTCTCATCACGGCTATCAGCTAAAAGCTTTAAATACGGTGTCAATCTATTCAAAAAGCTTACTGCTAAGAATATTAATGATATCTGCGCATGTGCGTGAACTTGTCTCTTGAAATTTCGATTAAATATAGAAATATTTTGAGATTAAATTTTATTTTTGAGTCATATGATTTGGAATAATTCATAGTAACTGTAGGAAGAATGGAGAATAAGAGCTAAAATAAATTTAAAAAATAAAGCATATAAAACTATTTGCAAAGTTTCGGGAATCGAACTGAAGTCCTGCAAAAAGGAGTGTCACACCATGCCGATCTTGCCACCAAGCCTCGTACCCTGAGAGCGCCGGAACGGCCTGAGATTCTCATCACGGCTATCCGCTAAAAGCTTTAAATACGGTGTCAATCTATTCAAAAAGCTTACTGCTAAGAATATTAATGACATCTGCGCATGTGCGTGAACTTGTCTCTTGAAATTTCGATTAAATATAGAAATATTTTGAGATTAAATTTTATTTTTGAGTCATATGATTTGGAATAATTCATAGTAACTGTAGGAAGAATGGAGAATAAGAGCTAAAATAAATTTAAAAAATAAAGCATATAAAACTATTTGCAAAGTTTCGGGAATCGAACTGAAGTCCTGCAAAAAGGAGTGTCACACCATGCCGATCTTGCCACCAAGCCTCGTACCCTGAGAGCGCCGGAACGGCCTAAGATTCTCATCACGGCTATCCGCTAAAAGCTTTAAATACGGTGTCAATCTATTCAAAAAGCTTACTGCTAAGAATATTAATGATATCTGCGCATGTGCGTGAACTTGGCTCTTGAAATTTCGATTAAATATAGAAATATTTTGACATTAAATTTTATTTTTGAGTCATATGATTTGGAATAATTCATAGTAACTGTAGGAAGAATAGAAAATAATAGCTAAAATAAATTTAAAAAATAAAGCATATAAAACTATTTGCAAAGTTTCGGGAATCGAACTGAAGTCCTGCAAAAAGGAGAGTCACACCATGCCGATCTTGCCACGAAGCCTCGTACCCTAAGAGCGCCGGAACGGCCTAAGATTCTCATCACGGCTATCAGCTAAAAGCTTTAAATACGGTGTCAATCTATTCAAAAAGCTTACTGCTAAGAATATTAATGATATCTGCGCATGTGCGTGAACTTGTCTCTTGAAATTTCGATTAAATATAGAAATATTTTGAGATTAAATTTTATTTTTGAGTCATATGATTTGGAATAATTCATAGTAACTGTAGGAAGAATGGAGAATAAGAGCTAAAATAAATTTAAAAAATAAAGCATATAAAACTATTTGCAAAGTTTCGGGAATCGAACTGAAGTCCTGCAAAAAGGAGTGTCACACCATGCCGATCTTGCCACCAAGCCTCGTACCCTGAGAGCGCCGGAACGGCCTAAGATTCTCATCACGGCTATCCGCTAAAAGCTTTAAATACGGTGTCAATCTATTCAAAAAGCTTACTGCTAAGAATATTAATGATATCTGCGCATGTGCGTGAACTTGTCTCTTGAAATTTCGATTAAATATAGAAATATTTTGACATTAAATTTTATTTTTGAGTCATATGATTTGGAATAATTCATAGTAACTGTAGGAAGAATAGAAAATAATAGCTAAAATAAATTTAAAAAATAAAGCATATAAAACTATTTGCAAAGTTTCGGGAATCGAGCTGAAGTCCTGCAAAAAGGTTTGTCACAACATGCCGATCTTGCCACCAAGCCTCCTACCCTGAGAGCGCCGGAACGGCCTAAGATTCCCATCACGGCTATCAGCTAAAAGCTTTAAATACGGTGTCAATCTATTTAAAAAGCTTAATGCTAAGAATATTAATGATATCTGCGCATGTGCGTGAACTTGTCTCTTGAAATTTCGATTAAATATAGAAATATTTTGAGATTAAATTTTATTTTTGAGTCATATGATTTACAATAATTCATAGTAACTGTAGGAAGAAAAGAGAATAATAGCTAAAATAATTTTAAAAAATAAAGCATATAAAACTATTTGCAAAGTTTCGGGAATTGAACTGAAGTCCTGCAAAAACGAGTGTCACACACACCCTGCCGATCTTGCCACCAAGCCTCGTACCCTGAGAGCGCCGGAACGGCCTAAGATTCTCATCACGGCTATCCGCTAAAAGCTTTAAATACGGTGTCAATCTATTCAAAAAGCTTACTGCTAAGAATATTAATGATATCTGCGCATGTGCGTGAAATTGTCTCTTGAAATTTCGATTAAATACAGAAATATTTTGAGATTAAATTTTATTTTTGAGTCATATGATTTGGAATAATTCATAGTAACTGTAGGAAGAATGGAGAATAAGAGCTAAAATAAATTTAAAAAATAAAGCATATAAAACTATTTGCAAAGTTTCGGGAATCGAACTGAAGTCCTGCAAAACGGAGTGTCACACCATGCCGATCTTGCCACCAAGCCTCGTACCCTGAGAGCGCCGGAACGGCCTAAGATTCTCATCACGGCTATCCGCTAAAAGCTTTAAATACGGTGTCAATCTATTCAAAAAGCTTACTGCTAAGAATATTAATGATATCTGCGCATGTGCGTGAACTTGTCTCTTGAAATTTCGATTAAATATAGAAATATTTTGAGATTAAATTTTATTTTTGAGTCATATGATTTGGAATAATTCATAGTAACTGTAGGAAGAATGGAGAATAAGAGCTAAAATAAATTTAAAAAATAAAGCATATAAAACTATTTGCAAAGTTTCGGGAATCGAACTGAAGTCCTGCAAAAAGGAGTGTCACACCATGCCGATCTTGCCACCAAGCCTCGTACCCTGAGAGCGCCGGAACGGCCTGAGATTCTCATCACGGCTATCCGCTAAAAGCTTTAAATACGGTGTCAATCTATTCAAAAAGCTTACTGCTAAGAATATTAATGACATCTGCGCATGTGCGTGAACTTGTCTCTTGAAATTTCGATTAAATATAGAAATATTTTGAGATTAAATTTTATTTTTGAGTCATATGATTTGGAATAATTCATAGTAACTGTAGGAAGAATAGAGAATAATAGCTAAAATAAATTTAAAAAATAAGGCATATAAAACTATTTGCAAAGTTTCGGGAATTGAACTGAAGTCCTGCAAAAAGGAGTGTCACACACTCCCTGCCGATCTTGCCACCAAGCCTCGTACCCTGAGAGCGCCGGAACGGCCTAAGATTCTCATCATGCTAAAAGCTTTAAATACGGTGTCAATCTATTCAAAAAGCTTAATGCTAAGAATATTAATGATATCTGCGCATGTGCGTGAACTTGTCTCTTGAAATTTCGATTAAATATAGAAATATTTTGAGATTAAATTTTATTTTTGAGTCATATGATTTGGAATAATTCATAGTAACTGTAGGAAGAAAAGAGAATAATAGCTAAAATAATTTTAAAAAATAAAGCATATAAAACTATTTGCAAAGTTTCGGGAATCGAACTGAAGACCTGCAAAAAGGAGTGTCACACCATGCCGATCTTGCCACGAAGCCTCGTACCCTGAGAGCGCCGGAACGGCCTAAGATTCTCATCACGGCTATCAGCTAAAAGCTTTAAATACGGTGTCAATCTATTCAAAAAGCTTAATGCTAAGAATATTAATGATATATGCGCATGTGCGTGAACTTGTCTCTTGAAATTTCGATTAAATATAGAAATATTTTGAGATTAAATTTTATTTTTGAGTCATATGATTTGGAATAATTCATAGTAACTGTAGGAAGAATGGAGAATAAGAGCTAAAATAAATTTAAAAAATAAAGCATATAAAACTATTTGCAAAGTTTCGGGAATCGAACTGAAGTCCTGCAAAAAGGAGTGTCACACCATGCCGATCTTGCCACCAAGCCTCGTACCCTGAGAGCGCCGGAACGGCTTAAGATTCTCATCATGGCTATCCGCTAAAAGCTTTAAATACGGTGTCAATCTATTCAAAAAGCTTAATGCTAAGAATATTAATGATATCTGCGCATGTGCGTGAACTTGTCTCTTGAAATTTCGATTAAATATAGAAATATTTTGAGATTAAATTTTATTTTTGAGTCATATGATTTGGAATAATTCATAGTAACTGTAGGAAGAATAGAGAATAATAGCTAAAATAAATTTAAAAAATAAAGCATATAAAACTATTTGCAAAGTTTCGGGAATAGAACTGAAGTCCTGCAAAAAGGAGTGTCACACCATGCCGATCTTGCCACCAAGCCTCGTACCCTGAGAGCGCCGGAACGGCCTAAGATTCTCATCACGGCTATCCGCTAAAAGCTTTAAATACGGTGTCAATCTATTCAAAAAGCTTACTGCTAAGAATATTAATGATATCTGCGCATGTGCGTGAACTTGTCTCTTGAAATTTCGATTAAATATAGAAATATTTTGAGATTAAATTTTATTTTTGAGTCATATGATTTGGAATAATTCATAGTAACTGTAGGAAGAATGGAGAATAAGAGATAAAATAAATTTAAGAAATAAAGCATATAAAACTATTTGCAAAGTTTCGGGAATCGAACTGAAGTCCTGCAAAAAGGAGTGTCACACCATGCCGATCTTGCCACCAAGCCTCGTACCCTGAGAGCGCCGGAACGGCCTAAGATTCTCATCATGGCTATCCGCTAAAAGCTTTAAATACGGTGTCAATCTATTCAAAAAGCTTAATGCTAAGAATATTAATGATATCTGCGCATGTGCGTGAACTTGTCTCTTGAAATTTCGATTAAATATAGAAATATTTTGAGATTAAATTTTATTTTTGAGTCATATGATTTGGAATAATTCATAGTAACTGTAGGAAGAAAAGAGAATAATAGCTAAAATAATTTTAAAAAATAAAGCATATAAAACTATTTGCAAAGTTTCGGGAATCGAACTGAAGACCTGCAAAAAGGAGTGTCACACCATGCCGATCTTGCCACGAAGCCTCGTACCCTGAGAGCGCCGGAACGGCCTAAGATTCTCATCACGGCTATCAGCTAAAAGCTTTAAATACGGTGTCAATCTATTCAAAAAGCTTAATGCTAAGAATATTAATGATATATGCGCATGTGCGTGAACTTGTCTCTTGAAATTTCGATTAAATATAGAAATATTTTGAGATTAAATTTTATTTTTGAGTCATATGATTTGGAATAATTCATAGTAACTGTAGGAAGAATGGAGAATAAGAGCTAAAATAAATTTAAAAAATAAAGCATATAAAACTATTTGCAAAGTTTCGGGAATCGAACTGAAGTCCTGCAAAAAGGAGTGTCACACCATGCCGATCTTGCCACCAAGCCTCGTACCCTGAGAGCGCCGGAACGGCCTAAGATTCTCATCATGGCTATCCGCTAAAAGCTTTAAATACGGTGTCAATCTATTCAAAAAGCTTAATGCTAAGAATATTAATGATATCTGCGCATGTGCGTGAACTTGTCTCTTGAAATTTCGATTAAATATAGAAATATTTTGAGATTAAATTTTATTTTTGAGTCATATGATTTGGAATAATTCATAGTAACTGTAGGAAGAATAGAGAATAATAGCTAAAATAAATTTAAAAAATAAAGCATATAAAACTATTTGCAAAGTTTCGGGAATAGAACTGAAGTCCTGCAAAAAGGAGTGTCACACCATGCCGATCTTGCCACCAAGCCTCGTACCCTGAGAGCGCCGGAACGGCCTAAGATTCTCATCACGGCTATCCGCTAAAAGCTTTAAATACGGTGTCAATCTATTCAAAAAGCTTACTGCTAAGAATATTAATGATATCTGCGCATGTGCGTGAACTTGTCTCTTGAAATTTCGATTAAATATAGAAATATTTTGAGATTAAATTTTATTTTTGAGTCATATGATTTGGAATAATTCATAGTAACTGTAGGAAGAATGGAGAATAAGAGATAAAATAAATTTAAGAAATAAAGCATATAAAACTATTTGCAAAGTTTCGGGAATCGAACTGAAGTCCTGCAAAAAGGAGTGTCACACCATGCCGATCTTGCCACCAAGCCTCGTACCCTGAGAGCTCCGGAACGGCCTAAGATTCTCATCATGGCTATCCGCTAAAAGCTTTAAATACGGTGTCAATCTATTCAAAAAGCTTAATGCTAAGAATATTAATGATATCTGCGCATGTGCGTGAACTTGTCTCTTGAAATTTCGATTAAATATAGAAATATTTTGAGATTAAATTTTATTTTTGAGTCATATGATTTGGAATAATTCATAGTAACTGTAGGAAGAATGGAGAATAAGAGCTAAAATAAATTTAAAAAATAAAGCATATAAAACTAGTTGCAAAGTTTCGGGAATCGAACTGAAGTCCTGCAAAAAGGAGTGTCACACCATGCCGATCTTGCCACCAAGCGTCGTACCCTGAGAGCGCCGGAACGGCCTAAGATTCTCATCACGGCTATCCGCTAAAAGCTTTAAATACGGTGTCAATCTATTCAAAAAGCTTACTGCTAAGAATATTAATGATATCTGCGCATGTGCGTGAACTTGTCTCTTGAAATTTCGATTAAATATAGAAATATTTTGAGATTAAATTTTATTTTTGAGTCATATGATTTGGAATAATTCATAGTAACTGTAGGAAGAATGGAGAATAAGAGATAAAATAAATTTAAGAAATAAAGCATATAAAACTATTTGCAAAGTTTCTGGAATCGAACTGAAGTCCTGCAAAAAGGAGTGTCACACCATGCCGATCTTGCCACCAAGCCTCGTACCCTGAGAGCGCCGGAACGGCCTAAGATTCTCATCATGGCTATCCGCTAAAAGCTTTAAATACGGTGTCAATCTATTCAAAAAGCTTAATGCTAAGAATATTAATGATATCTGCGCATGTGCGTGAACTTGTCTCTTGAAATTTCGATTAAATATAGAAATATTTTGAGATTAAATTTTATTTTTGAGTCATATGATTTGGAATAATTCATAGTAACTGTAGGAAGAATGGAGAATAAGAGCTAAAATAAATTTAAAAAATAAAGCATATAAAACTAGTTGCAAAGTTTCGGGAATCGAACTGAAGTCCTGCAAAAAGGAGTGTCACACCATGCCGATCTTGCCACCAAGCCTCGTACCCTGAGAGCGCCGGAACGGCCTAAGATTCTCATCACGGCTATCCGCTAAAAGCTTTAAATACGGTGTCAATCTATTCAAAAAGCTTACTGCTAAGAATATTAATGATATCTGCGCATGTGCGTGAACTTGTCTCTTGAAATTTCGATTAAATATAGAAATATTTTGACATTAAATTTTATTTTTGAGTCATATGATTTGCAATAATTCATAGTAACTGTAGGAAGAATAGAGAATAATAGCTAAAATAAATTTAAAAAATAAAGCATATAAAACTATTTGCAAAGTTTCGGGAATTGAACTGAAGTCCTGCAAAAAGGAGTGTCACACACTCCCTGCCGATCTTGCCACCAAGCCTCGTACCCTGAGAGCGCCGGAACGGCCTAAGATTCTCATCACGGCTATCCGCTAAAAGCTTTAAATAAGGTGTCAATCTATTCAAAAAGCTTAATGCTAAGAATATTAATGATATCTGCGCATGTGCGTGAACTTGTCTCTTGAAATTTCGATTAAATATAGAAATATTTTGAGATTAAATTTTATTTTTGAGTCATATGATTTGGAATAGCTCATAGTAACTGTAGGAAGAATGAAGAATAAGAGCTAAAATAAATTTAAAAAATAAAGCATATAAAACTATTTGCAAAGTTTCGGGAATCGAACTGAAGTCCTGCAAAAAGGAGTGTCACACCATGCCGATCTTGCCACCAAGCCTCGTACCCTGAGAGCGCCGGAACGGCCTAAGATTCTCATCACGGCTATCCGCTAAAAGCTTTAAATACGGTGTCAATCTATTCAAAAAGCTTACTGCTAAGAATATTAATGATATCTGCGCATGTGCGTGAACTTGTCTCTTGAAATTTCGATTAAATATAGAAATATTTTGAGATTAAATTTTTTTTTTGAGTCATATGATTTGGAATAGTTCATAGTAACTGTAGGAAGAATGAAGAATAAGAGCTAAAATAAATTTAAAAAATAAAGCATATAAAACTATTTGCAAAGTTTCGGGAATCGAACTGAAGTCCTGCAAAAAGGAGTGTCACACCATGCCGATCTTGCCACCAAGCCTCGTACCCTGAGAGCGCCGGAACGGCCTAAGATTCTCATCACGGCTATCCGCTAAAAGCTTTAAATACGGTGTCAATCTATTCAAAAAGCTTACTGCTAAGAATATTAATGATATCTGCGCATGTGCGTGAACTTGTCTCTTGAAATTTCGATTAAATATAGAAATATTTTGAGATTAAATTTTATTTTTGAGTCATATGATTTGGAATAATTCATAGTAACTGTAGGAAGAATGGAGAATAAGAGCTAAAATAAATTTAAAAAATAAAGCATATAAAACTAGTTGCAAAGTTTCGGGAATCGAACTGAAGTCCTGCAAAAAGGAGAGTCACACCATGCCGATCTTGCCACCAAGCCTCGTACCCTGAGAGCGCCGGAACGGCCTAAGATTCTCATCATGGCTATCCGCTAAAAGCTTTAAATACGGTGTCAATCTATTAAAAAAGCTTAATGCTAAGAATATTAATGATATCTGCGCATGTGCGTGAACTTGTCTCTTGAAATTTCGATTAAATATAGAAATATTTTGAGATTAAATTTTATTTTTGAGTCATATGATTTGGAATAATTCATAGTAACTGTAGGAAGAATAGAAAATAAGAGCTAAAATAAATTTAAAAAATAAAGCATATAAAACTAGTGGCAAAGTTTCGGGAATCGAACTGAAGTCCTGCAAAAAGGAGTGTCACACCATGCCGATCTTGCCACCAAGCCACGTGCCCTGAGAGCGCCGGAACGGCCTAAGATTCTCATCACGGCTATCCGCTAAAAGCTTTAAATACGGTGTCAATCTATTCAAAAAGCTTACTGCTAAGAATATTAATGATATCTGCGCATGTGCGTGAACTTGTCTCTTGAAATTTCGATTAAATATAGAAATATTTTGAGATTAAATTTTATTTTTGAGTCATATGATTTGGAATAATTCATAGTAACTGTAGGAAGAATAGAGAATAATAGCTAAAATAAATTTAAAAAATAAAGCATATAAAACTATTTGCAAAGTTTCGGGAATTGAACTGAAGTCCTGCAAAAGGGAGTGTCACACACTCCCTGCCGATCTTGCCACCAAGCCTCGTACCCTGAGAGCGCCGGAACGGCCTAAGATTCTCATCATGCTAAAAGCTTTAAATACGGTGTCAATCTATTCAAAAAGCTTAATGCTAAGAATATTAATGGGGCAGCGGTGGCCCGGTGGTAAGGTCTCGGCTTCGGAACCGGAGGGTTTCAGGTTCGTGACCCGATTCCACCGAAGAACCGTTGTGTAAGGGGGTCTGTTGCACGTTAAATCCGTCATGCCAAACGTCCTCCCGTTGGTGTGGTGTGGTGTGGAGAGGGGGGTGCCAGCTCAGGTGTCGTCCTCGTCATCTGACCGTGGTTCAAAATTACGAGGTCCGTCCCAAAATAGCCCTAGTGTTGCTTCAAACGGGACGTTAATATAACCAAACCAAACCAGCTAAGAATATTAATGATATCTGCGCATGTGCGTGAACTTGTCTCTTGAAATTTCGATTAAATATAGAAATATTTTGAGATTAAATTTTATTTTTGAGTCATATGATTTGGAATAATTCATAGTAACTGTAGGAAGAAAAGAGAATAATAGCTAAAATAATTTTAAAAAATAAAGTATATAAAACTATTTGCAAAGTTTCGGGAATCGAACTGAAGACCTGCAAAAAGGAGTGTCACACCATGCCGATCTTGCCACGAAGCCTCGTACCCTGAGAGCGCCGGAACGGCCTAAGATTCTCATCACGGCTATCAGCTAAAAGCTTTAAATACGGTGTCAATCTATTCAAAAAGCTTACTGCTAAGAATATTAATGATATCTGCGCATGTGCGTGAACTTGTCTCTTGAAATTTCGATTAAATATAGAAATATTTTGAGATTAAATTTTATTTTTGAGTCATATGATTTGGAATAATTCATAGTAACTGTAGGAAGAATAGAGAATAATAGCTAAAATAAATTTAAAAAATAAAGCATATAAAACTATTTGCAAAGTTTCGGGAATTGAACTGAAGTCCTGCAAAAAGGAGTGTCACACACTCCCTGCCGATCTTGCCACCAAGCCTCGTACCCTGAGAGCGCCGGAACGGCCTAAGATTCTCATCATGCTAAAAGCTTTAAATACGGTGTCAATCTATTCAAAAAGCTTAATGCTAAGAATATTAATGGGGCAGCGGTGGCCCGGTGGTAAGGTCTCGGCTTCGGAACCGGAGGGTTTCAGGTTCGTGACCCGATTCCACCGAAGAACCGTTGTGTAAGGGGGTCTGTTGCACGTTAAATCCGTCATGCCAAACGTCCTCCCGTTGGTGTGGTGTGGTGTGGAGAGGGGGGTGCCAGCTCAGGTGTCGTCCTCGTCATCTGACCGTGGTTCAAAATTACGAGGTCCGTCCCAAAATAGCCCTAGTGTTGCTTCAAACGGGACGTTAATATAACCAAACCAAACCAGCTAAGAATATTAATGATATCTGCGCATGTGCGTGAACTTGTCTCTTGAAATTTCGATTAAATATAGAAATATTTTGAGATTAAATTTTATTTTTGAGTCATATGATTTGGAATAATTCATAGTAACTGTAGGAAGAAAAGAGAATAATAGCTAAAATAATTTTAAAAAATAAAGCATATAAAACTATTTGCAAAGTTTCGGGAATCGAACTGAAGACCTGCAAAAAGGAGTGTCACACCATGCCGATCTTGCCACGAAGCCTCGTACCCTGAGAGCGCCGGAACGGCCTAAGATTCTCATCACGGCTATCAGCTAAAAGCTTTAAATACGGTGTCAATCTATTCAAAAAGCTTACTGCTAAGAATATTAATGATATCTGCGCATGTGCGTGAACTTGTCTCTTGAAATTTCGATTAAATATAGAAATATTTTGAGATTAAATTTTATTTTTGAGTCATATTATTTGGAATAATTCATAGTAACTGTAGGAAGAATAGAGAATAATAGCTAAAATAAATTTAAAAAATAAAGCATATAAAACTATTTGCAAAGTTTCGGGAATTGAACTGAAGTCCTGCAAAAAGGAGTGTCACACACTCCCTGCCGATCTTGCCACCAAGCCTCGTACCCTGAGAGCGCCGGAACGGCCTAAGATTCTCATCATGCTAAAAGCTTTAAATAAGGTGTCAATCTATTCAAAAAGCTTACTGCTAAGAATATTAATGACATCTGCGCATGTGCGTGAACTTGTCTCTTGAAATTTCGATTAAATATAGAAATATTTTGAGATTAAATTTTATTTTTGAGTCATATGATTTGGAATAATTCATAGTAACTGTAGGAAGAATAGAGAATAATAGCTAAAATAAATTTAAAAAATAAAGCATATAAAACTATTTGCAAAGTTTCGGGAATTGAACTGAAGTCCTGCAAAAAGGAGTGTCACACACTCCCTGCCGATCTTGCCACCAAGCCTCGTACCCTGAGAGCGCCGGAACGGCCTAAGATTCTCATCATGCTAAAAGCTTTAAATACGGTGTCAATCTATTCAAAACGCTTAATGCTAAGAATATTAATGATATCTGCGCATGTGCGTGAACTTGTCTCTTGAAATTTCGATTAAATATAGAAATATTTTGAGATTAAATTTTATTTTTGAGTCATATGATTTGGAATAATTCATAGTAACTGTAGGAAGAAAAGAGAATAATAGCTAAAATAATTTTAAAAAATAAAGCATATAAAACTATTTGCAAAGTTTCGGGAATCGAACTGAAGACCTGCAAAAAGGAGTGTCACACCATGCCGATCTTGCCACGAAGCCTCGTACCCTGAGAGCGCCGGAACAGCCTAAGATTCTCATCACGGCTATCAGCTAAAAGCTTTAAATACGGTGTCAATCTATTCAAAAAGCTTAATGCTAAGAATATTAATGATATATGCGCATGTGCGTGAACTTGTCTCTTGAAATTTCGATTAAATATAGAAATATTTTGAGATTAAATTTTATTTTTGAGTCATATGATTTGGAATAATTCATAGTAACTGTAGGAAGAATGGAGAATAAGAGCTAAAATAAATTTAAAAAATAAAGCATATAAAACTATTTGCAAAGTTTCGGGAATCGAACTGAAGTCCTGCAAAAAGGAGTGTCACACCATGCCGATCTTGCCACCAAGCCTCGTACCCTGAGAGCGCCGGAACGGCCTAAGATTCTCATCACGGCTATCCGCTAAAAGCTTTAAATACGGTGTCAATCTATTCAAAAAGCTTACTGCTAAGAATATTAATGATATCTGCGCATGTGCGTGAACTTGTCTCTTGAAATTTCGATTAAATATAGAAATATTTTGAGATTAAATTTTATTTTTGAGTCATATGATTTGGAATAATTCATAGTAACTGTAGGAAGAATGGAGAATAAGAGCTAAAATAAATTTAAAAAATAAAGCATATAAAACTATTTGCAAAGTTTCGGGAATCGAACTGAAGTCCTGCAAAAAGGAGTGTCACACCATGCCGATCTTGCCACCAAGCCTCGTACCCTGAGAGCGCCGGAACGGCCTAAGATTCTCATCATGGCTATCCGCTAAAAGCTTTAAATACGGTGTCAATCTATTCAAAAAGCTTAATGCTAAGAATATTAATGATATCTGCGCATGTGCGTGAACTTGTCTCTTGAAATTTCGATTAAATATAGAAATATTTTGAGATTAAATTTTATTTTTGAGTCATATGATTTGGAATAATTCATAGTAACTGTAGGAAGAATAGAAAATAAGAGCTAAAATAAATTTAAAAAATAAAGCATATAAAACTAGTGGCAAAGTTTCGGGAATCGAACTGAAGTCCTGCAAAAAGGAGTGTCACACCATGCCGATCTTGCCACCAAGCCTCGTACCCTGAGAGCGCCGGAACGGCCTAAGATTCTCATCACGGCTATCCGCTAAAAGCTTTAAATACGGTGTCAATCTATTCAAAAAGCTTACTGCTAAGAATATTAATGATATCTGCGCATGTGCGTGAACTTGTCTCTTGAAATTTCGATTAAATATAGAAATATTTTGAGATTAAATTTTATTTTTGAGTCATATGATTTGGAATAATTCATAGTAACTGTAGGAAGAATAGAGAATAATAGCTAAAATAAATTTAAAAAATAAAGCATATAAAACTATTTGCAAAGTTTCGGGAATAGAACTGAAGTCCTGCAAAAAGGAGTGTCACACCATGCCGATCTTGCCACCAAGCCTCGTACCCTGAGAGCGCCGGAACGGCCTAAGATTCTCATCATGGCTATCCGCTAAAAGCTTTAAATACGGTGTCAATCTATTCAAAAAGCTTAATGCTAAGAATATTAATGATATCTGCGCATGTGCGTGAACTTGTCTCTTGAAATTTCGATTAAATATAGAAATATTTTGAGATTAAATTTTATTTTTGAGTCATATGATTTGGAATAATTCATAGTAACTGTAGGAAGAATGGAGAATAAGAGCTAAAATAAATTTAAAAAATAAAGCATATAAAACTAGTTGCAAAGTTTCGGGAATCGAACTGAAGTCCTGCAAAAAGGAGTGTCACACCATGCCGATCTTGCCACCAAGCCTCGTACCCTGAGAGCGCCGGAACGGCCTAAGATTCTCATCACGGCTATCCGCTAAAAGCTTTAAATACGGTGTCAATCTATTCAAAAAGCTTACTGCTAAGAATATTAATGATATCTGCGCATGTGCGTGAACTTGTCTCTTGAAATTTCGATTAAATATAGAAATATTTTGAGATTAAATTTTATTTTTGAGTCATATGATTTGCAATAATTCATAGTAACTGTAGGAAGAATAGAGAATAATAGCTAAAATAAATTTAAAAAATAAAGCATATAAAACTATTTGCAAAGTTTCGGGAATTGAACTGAAGTCCTGCAAAAAGGAGTGTCACACACTCCCTGCCGATCTTGCCACCAAGCCTCGTACCCTGAGAGCGCCGGAACGGCCTAAGATTCTCATCACGGCTATCCGCTAAAAGCTTTAAATAAGGTGTCAATCTATTCAAAAAGCTTAATGCTAAGAATATTAATGATATCTGCGCATGTGCGTGAACTTGTCTCTTGAAATTTCGATTAAATATAGAAATATTTTGAGATTAAATTTTATTTTTGAGTCATATGATTTGGAATAATTCATAGTAACTGTAGGAAGAATGGAGAATAAGAGCTAAAATAAATTTAAAAAATAAAGCATATAAAACTAGTTGCAAAGTTTCGGGAATCGAACTGAAGTCCTGCAAAAAGGAGAGTCACACCATGCCGATCTTGCCACCAAGCCTCGTACCCTGAGAGCGCCGGAACGGCCTAAGATTCTCATCATGGCTATCCGCTAAAAGCTTTAAATACGGTGTCAATCTATTCAAAAAGCTTAATGCTAAGAATATTAATGATATCTGCGCATGTGCGTGAACTTGTCTCTTGAAATTTCGATTAAATATAGAAATATTTTGAGATTAAATTTTATTTTTGAGTCATATGATTTGGAATAATTCATAGTAACTGTAGGAAGAATGGAGAATAAGAGCTAAAATAAATTTAAAAAATAAAGCATATAAAACTAGTTGCAAAGTTTCGGGAATCGAACTGAAGTCCTGCAAAAAGGAGTGCCACACCATGCCGATCTTGCCACCAAGCCTCGTACCCTGAGAGCGCCGGAACGGCCTAAGATTCTCATCACGGCTATCCACTAAAAGCTTTAAATACGGTGTCAATCTATTCAAAAAGCTTACTGCTAAGAATATTAATGATATCTGCGCATGTGCGTGAACTTGTCTCTTGAAATTTCGATTAAATATAGAAATATTTTGAGATTAAATTTTATTTTTGAGTCATATGATTTGGAATAATTCATAGTAACTGTAGGAAGAATGGAGAATAAGAGCTAAAATAAATTTAAAATATAAAGCATATAAAACTATTAACAAAGTTTCGGGAATCGAACTGAAGTCCTGCAAAAAGGAGTGTCACACCATGCCGATCTTGCCACCAAGCCTCGTACCCTGAGAGCGCCGGAACGGCCTAAGATTCTCATCATGGCTATCCGCTAAAAGCTTTAAATACGGTGTCAATCTATTCAAAAAGCGTAATGCTAAGAATATTAATGATATCTGCGCATGTGCGTGAACTTGTCTCTTGAAATTTCGATTAAATATATTAATATTTTGAGATTAAATTTTATTTTTGAGTCATATGATTTGGAATAATTCATAGTAACTGTAGGAAGAATAGAAAATAATAGCTAAAATAAATTTAAAAAATAAAGCATATAAAACTATTTGCAAAGTTTCGGGAATCGAGCTGAAGTCCTGCAAAAAGGATTGTCACAACATGCCGATCTTGCCACCAAGCCTCGTACCCTGAGAGCGCCGGAACGGCCTAAGATTCCCATCACGGCTATCAGCTAAAAGATTTAAATACGGTGTCAATCTATTTAAAAAGCTTAATGCTAAGAATAGTAATGATATCTGCGCATGTGCGTGAACTTGTCTCTTGAAATTTCGATTAAATATAGAAATATTTTGAGATTAAATTTTATTTTTGAGTTATATGATTTGGAATAATTCATAGTAACTGTAGGAAGAAAAGAGAATAATAGCTAAAATAATTTTAAAAAATAAAGCATATAAAACTATTTGCAAAGTTTCGGGAATTGAACTGAAGTCCTGCAAAAAGGAGTGTCACACACACCCTGCCGATCTTGCCACCAAGCCTCGTACCCTGAGAGCGCCGGAACGGCCTAAGATTCTCATCACGGCTATCCGCTAAAAGCTTTAAATACGGTGTCAATCTATTCAAAAAGCTTACTGCTAAGAATATTAATGATATCTGCGCATGTGCGTGAAATTGTCTCTTGAAATTTCTATTAAATATAGAAATATTTTGAGATTAAATTTTATTTTTGAGTCATATGATTTGGAATAATTCATAGTAACTGTAGGAAGAATGGAGAATAAGAGCTAAAATAAATTTAAAAAATAAAGCATATAAAACTATTTGCAAAGTTTCGGGAATCGAACTGAAGTCCTGCAAAAAGGAGAGTCACACCATGCCGATCTTGCCACGAAGCCTCGTACCCTGAAAGCGCCGGAACGGCCTAAGATTCTCATCACGGCTATCAGCTAAAAGCTTTAAATACGGTGTCAATCTATTCAAAAAGCTTAATGCTAAGAATATTGATGATATCTGCGCATGTGCGTGAACTTGTCTCTTGAAATTTCGATTAAATATAGAAATATTTTGAGATTAAATTTTATTTTTGAGTCATATGATTTGGAATAATTCATAGTAACTGTAGGAAGAATGGAGAATAAGAGCTAAAATAAATTTAAAAAATAAAGCATATAAAACTAGTTGCAAAGTTTCGGGAATCGAACTGAAGTCCTGCAAAAAGGAGTGCCACACCATGCCGATCTTGCCACCAAGCCTCGTACCCTGAAAGCGCCGGAACGGCCTAAGATTCTCATCACGGCTATCCGCTTAAAGCTTTAAATACGGTGTCAATCTATTCAAAAAGCTTACTGCTAAGAATATTAATGATATCTGCGCATGTGCGTGAACTTGTCTCTTGAAATTTCGATTAAATATAGAAATATTTTGAGATTAAATTTTATTTTTGAGTCATATGATTTGGAATAATTCAAAGTAACTGTAGGAAGAATAGAGAATAATAGCTAAAATAAATTTAAAAAATAAAGCATATAAAACTATTTGCAAAATTTCGGGAATTGAACTGATGTCCTGCAAAAAGGAGTGTCACACACTCCCTGCCGATCTTGCCACCAAGCATCGTACCCTCAGAGCGCCGGAACGGCCTAAGATTCTCATCACGGCTATACGCTAAAAGCTTTAAATAAGGTGTCAATCTATTCAAAAAGTTTAATGCTAAGAATATTAATGATATCTGCGCATGTGCGTGAACTTGTCTCTTGAAATTTCGATTAAATATAGAAATATTTTGAGATTAAATTTTATTTTTGAGTCATATGATTTGGAATAGTTCATAGTAACTGTAGGAAGAATGAAGAATAAGAGCTAAAATAAATTTAAAAAATAAAGCATATAAAACTATTTGCAAAGTTTCGGGAATCGAACTGAAGTCCTGCAAAAAGGAGTGTCACACCATGCCGATCTTGCCACCAAGCCTCGTACCCTGAGAGCGCCGGAACGGCCTAAGATTCTCATCACGGCTATCCGCTAAAAGCTTTAAATACGGTGTCAATCTATTCAAAAAGCTTAATGCTAAGAATATTAATGATATCTGCGCATGTTCGTGAAATTGTCTCTTGAAATTTCTATTAAATATAGAAATATTTTGAGATTAAATTTTATTTTTGAGTCATATGATTTGGAATAATTCATAGTAACTGTAGGAAGAATGGAGAATAAGAGCTAAAATAAATTTAAAAAATAAAGCATATAAAACTATTTGCAAAGTTTCGGGAATCGAACTGAAGTCCTGCAAAAAGGAGAGTCACACCATGCCGATCTTGCCACGAAGCCTCGTACCCTGAGAGCGCCGGAACGGCCTAAGATTCTCATCACGGCTATCAGCTAAAAGCTTTAAATACGGTGTCAATCTATTCAAAAAGCTTAATGCTAAGAATATTGATGATATCTGCGCATGTGCGTGAACTTGTCTCTTGAAATTTCGATTAAATATAGAAATATTTTGAGATTAAATTTTATTTTTGAGTCATATGATTTGGAATAATTCATAGTAACTGTAGGAAGAATGGAGAATAAGAGCTAAAATAAATTTAAAAAATAAAGCATATAAAACTATTTGCAAAGTTTCGGGAATCGAACTGAAGTCCTGCAAAAAGGAGTGCCACACCATGCCGATCTTGCCACCAAGCCTCGTACCCTGAAAGCGCCGGAACGGCCTAAGATTCTCATCACGGCTATCCGCTTAAAGCTTTAAATACGGTGTCAATCTATTCAAAAAGCTTACTGCTAAGAATATTAATGATATCTGCGCATGTGCGTGAACTTGTCTCTTAAAATTTCGATTAAATATAGAAATATTTTGAGATTAAATTTTATTTTTGAGTCATATGATTTGGAATAATTCAAAGTAACTGTAGGAAGAATAGAGAATAATAGCTAAAATAAATTTAAAAAATAAAGCATATAAAACTATTTGCAAAATTTCGGGAATTGAACTGAAGTCCTGCAAAAAGGAGTGTCACACACTCCCTGCCGATCTTGCCACCAAGCCTCGTACCCTGAGAGCGCCGGAACGGCCTAAGATTCTCATCACGGCTATACGCTAAAAGCTTTAAATAAGGTGTCAATCTATTCAAAAAGTTTAATGCTAAGAATATTAATGATATCTGCGCATGTGCGTGAACTTGTCTCTTGAAATTTCGATTAAATATAGAAATATTTTGAGATTAAATTTTATTTTTGAGTCATATGATTTGGAATAGTTCATAGTAACTGTAGGAAGAATGAAGAATAAGAGCTAAAATAAATTTAAAAAATAAAGCATATAAAACTATTTGCAAAGTTTCGGGAATCGAACTGAAGTCCTGCAAAAAGGAGTGCCACACCATGCCGATCTTGCCACCAAGCCTCGTACCATGAAAGCGCCGGAACGGCCTAAGATTCTCATCACGGCTATCCGCTAAAAGCTTTAAATACGGTGTCAATCTATTCAAAAAGCTTACTGCTAAGAATATTAATGATATCTGCGCATGTGCGTGAACTTGTCTCTTGAAATTTCGATTAAATATAGAAATATTTTGAGATTAAATTTTATTTTTGAGTCATATGATTTGGAATAATTCAAAGTAACTGTAGGAAGAATAGAGAATAATAGCTAAAATAAATTTAAAAAATAAAGCATATAAAACTATTTGCAAAGTTTCGGGAATTGAACTGAAGTCCTGCAAAAAGGAGTGTCACACACTCCCTGCCGATCTTGCCACCAAGCCTCGTACCCTGAGAGCGCCGGAACGGCCTAAGATTCTCATCACGGCTATCCGCTAAAAGCTTTAAATACGGTGTCAATCTATTCAAAAAGCTTAATGCTAAGAATATTAATGATATCTGCGCATGTGCGTGAAATTGTCTCTTGAAATTTCTATTAAATATAGAAATATTTTGAGATTAAATTTTATTTTTGAGTCATATGATTTGGAATAATTCATAGTAACTGTAGGAAGAATGGAGAATAAGAGCTAAAATAAATTTAAAAAATAAAGCATATAAAACTATTTGCAAAGTTTCGGGAATCGAACTGAAGTCCTGCAAAAAGGAGAGTCACACCATGCCGATCTTGCCACGAAGCCTCGTACCCTGAAAGCGCCGGAACGGCCTAAGATTCTCATCACGGCTATCCGCTTAAAGCTTTAAATACGGTGTCAATCTATTCAAAAAGCTTACTGCTAAGAATATTAATGATATCTGCGCATGTGCGTGAACTTGTCTCTTGAAATTTCGATTAAATATAGAAATATTTTGAGATTAAATTTTATTTTTGAGTCATATGATTTGGAATAATTCAAAGTAACTGTAGGAAGAATAGAGAATAATAGCTAAAATAAATTTAAAAAATAAAGCATATAAAACTATTTGCAAAATTTCGGGAATCGAACTGAAGTCCTGCAAAAAGGAGTGCCACACCATGCCGATCTTGCCACCAAGCCTCGTACCATGAAAGCGCCGGAACGGCCTAAGATTCTCATCACGGCTATCCGCTAAAAGCTTTAAATACGGTGTCAATCTATTCAAAAAGCTTACTGCTAAGAATATTAATGATATCTGCGCATGTGCGTGAACTTGTCTCTTGAAATTTCGATTAAATATAGAAATATTTTGAGATTAAATTTTATTTTTGAGTCATATGATTTGGAATAATTCAAAGTAACTGTAGGAAGAATAGAGAATAATAGCTAAAATAAATTTAAAAAATAAAGCATATAAAACTATTTGCAAAGTTTCGGGAATTGAACTGAAGTCCTGCAAAAAGGAGTGTCACACACTCCCTGCCGATCTTGCCACCAGGCCTCGTACCCTGAGAGCGCCGGAACGGTCTAAGATTCTCATCACGGCTATCCGCTAAAAGCTTTAAATAAGGTGTCAATCTATTCAAAAAGCTTAATGCTAAGAATATTAATGATATCTGCGCATGTGCGTGAACTTGTCTCTTGAAATTTCGATTAAATATAGAAATATTTTGAGATTAAATTTTATTTTTGAGTCATATGATTTGGAATAGTTCATAGTAACTGTAGGAAGAATGAAGAATAAGAGCTAAAATAAATTTAAAAAATAAAGCATATAAAACTATTTGCAAAGTTTCGGGAATCGAACTGAAGTCCTGCAAAAAGGAGTGTCACACCATGCCGATCTTGCCACCAAGCCTCGTACCCTGAGAGCGCCGGAACGGCCTAAGATTCTCATCACGGCTATCCGCTAAAAGCTTTAAATACGGTGTCAATCTATTCAAAAAGCTTACTGCTAAGAATATTAATGATATCTGCGCATGTGCGTGAACTTGTCTCTTGAAATTTCGATTAAATATAGAAATATTTTGAGATTAAATTTTATTTTTGAGTCATATGATTTGGAATAATTCAAAGTAACTGTAGGAAGAATAGAGAATAATAGCTAAAATAAATTTAAAAAATAAAGCATATAAAACTATTTGCAAAGTTTCGGGAATTGAACTGAAGTCCTGCAAAAAGGAGTGTCACACACTCCCTGTCGATCTTGCTACCAAGCCTCGTGCCCTGAGAGCGCCGGAACGGCCTAAGATTCTCATCACGGCTATCCGCTAAAAGCTTTAAATACGGTGTCAATCTATTCAAAAAGCTTACTGCTAAGAATATTAATGATATCTGCGCATGTGCGTGAACTTGTCTCTTGAAATTTCGATTAAATATAGAAATATTTTGAGATTAAATTTTATTTTTGAGTCATATGATTTGGAATAATTCAAAGTAACTGTAGGAAGAATAGAGAATAATAGCTAAAATAAATTTAAAAAATAAAGCATATAAAACTATTTGCAAAGTTTCGGGAATTGAACTGAAGTCCTGCAAAAAGGAGTGTCACACACTCCCTGTCGATCTTGCTACCAAGCCTCGTGCCCTGAGAGCGCCGGAACGGCCTAAGATTCTCATCACGGCTATCCGCTAAAAGCTTTAAATACGGTGTCAATCTATTCAAAAAGCTTACTGCTAAGAATATTAATGATATCTGCGCATGTGCGTGAACTTGTCTCTTGAAATTTCGATTAAATATAGAAATATTTTGAGATTAAATTTTATTTTTGAGTCATATGATTTGGAATAATTCATAGTAACTGTAGGAAGAATAGAGAATAATAGCTAAAATAAATTTAAAAAATAAAGCATATAAAACTATTTGCAAAGTTTCGGGAATTGAACTGAAGTCCTGCAAAAAGGAGTGTCACACACTCCCTGCCGATCTTGCCACCAAGCCTCGTACCCTGAGAGCGCCGGAACGGCCTAAGATTCTCATCACGGCTATCCGCTAAAAGCTTTAAATACGGTGTCAATCTATTCAAAAAGCTTACTGCTAAGAATATTAATGATATCTGCGCATGTGCGTGAACTTGTCTCTTGAAATTTCGATTAAATATAGAAATATTTTGACATTAAATTTTATTTTTGAGTCATATGATTTGGAATAATTCATAGTAACTGTAGGAAGAATAGAAAATAATAGCTAAAATAAATTTAAAAAATAAAGCATATAAAACTATTTGCAAAGTTTCGGGAATCGAGCTGAAGTCCTGCAAAAAGGATTGTCACAACATGCCGATCTTGCCACCAAGCCTCGTACCCTGAGAGCGCCGGAACGGCCTAAGATTCCCATCACGGCTATCAGCTAAATGATTTAAATACGGTGTCAATCTATTTAAAAAGCTTAATGCTAAGAATAGTAATGATATCTGCGCATGTGCGTGAGCTTGTCTCTTGAAATTTCGATTAAATATAGAAATATTTTGAGATTAAATTTTATTTTTGAGTTATATGATTTGGAATAATTCATAGTAACTGTAGGAAGAAAAGAGAATAATAGCTAAAATAATTTTAAAAAATAAAGCATATAAAACTATTTGCAAAGTTTCGGGAATTGAACTGAAGTCCTGCAAAAAGGAGTGTCACACACACCCTGCCGATCTTGCCACCAAGCCTCGTACCCTGAGAGCGCCGGAACGGCCTAAGATTCTCATCACGGCTATCCGCTAAAAGCTTTAAATACGGTGTCAATCTATTCAAAAAGCTTACTGCTAAGAATATTAATGATATCTGCGCATGTGCGTGAAATTGTCTCTTGAAATTTCGATTAAATACAGAAATATTTTGAGATTAAATTTTATTTTTGAGTCATATGATTTGGAATAATTCATAGTAACTGTAGGAAGAATGGAGAATAAGAGCTAAAATAAATTTAAAAAATAAAGCATATAAAACTATTTGCAAAGTTTCGGGAATCGAACTGAAATCCTGCAAAAAGGAGTGTCACACCATGCCGATCTTGCCACCAAGCCTCGTACCCTGAGAGCGCCGGAACGGCCTAAGATTCCCATCACGGCTATCAGCTAAATGATTTAAATACGGTGTCAATCTATTTAAAAAGCTTAATGCTAAGAATAGTAATGATATCTGCGCATGTGCGTGAACTTGTCTCTTGAAATTTCGATTAAATATAGAAATATTTTGAGATTAAATTTTATTTTTGAGTTATATGATTTGGAATAATTCATAGTAACTGTAGGAAGAAAAGAGAATAATAGCTAAAATAATTTTAAAAAATAAAGCATATAAAACTATTTGCAAAGTTTCGGGAATTGAACTGAAGTCCTGCAAAAAGGAGTGTCACACACACCCTGCCGATCTTGCCACCAAGCCTCGTACCCTGAGAGCGCCGGAACGGCCTAAGATTCTCATCACGGCTATCCGCTAAAAGCTTTAAATACGGTGTCAATCTATTCAAAAAGCTTACTGCTAAGAATATTAATGATATCTGCGCATGTGCGTGAAATTGTCTCTTGAAATTTCGATTAAATACAGAAATATTTTGAGATTAAATTTTATTTTTGAGTCATATGATTTGGAATAATTCATAGTAACTGTAGGAAGAATGGAGAATAAGAGCTAAAATAAATTTAAAAAATAAAGCATATAAAACTATTTGCAAAGTTTCGGGAATCGAACTGAAATCCTGCAAAAAGGAGTGTCACACCATGCCGATCTTGCCACCAAGCCTCGTACCCTGAGAGCGCCGGAACGGCCTAAGATTCTCATCACGGCTATCCGCTAAAAGCTTTAAATACGGTGTCAATCTATTCAAAAAGCTTACTGCTAAGAATATTAATGATATCTGCACATGTGCGTGAACTTGTCTCTTGAAATTTCGATTAAATATAGAAATATTTTGAGATTAAATTTTATTTTTGAGTCATATGATTTGGAATAATTCATAGTAACTGTAGGAAGAATGGAGAATAAGAGCTAAAATAAATTTAAAAAATAAAGCATATAAAACTATTTGCAAAGTTTCGGGAATCGAACTGAAGTCCTGCAAAAAGGAGTGTCACACCATGCCGATCTTGCCACCAAGCCTCGTACCCTGAGAGCGCCGGAACGGCCTAAGATTCTCATCATGGCTATCCGCTAAAAGCTTTAAATACGGTGTCAATCTATTCAAAAAGCTTAATGCTAAGAATATTAATGATATCTGCGCATGTGCGTGAACTTGTCTCTTGAAATTTCGATTAAATATAGAAATATTTTGAGATTAAATTTTATTTTTGAGTCATATGATTTGGAATAATTCATAGTAACTGTAGGAAGAATGGAGAATAAGAGCTAAAATAAATTTAAAAAATAAAGCATATAAAACTAGTTGCAAAGTTTCGGGAATAGAACTGAAGTCCTGCAAAAAGGAGTGTCACACCATGCCGATCTTGCCACCAAGCCTCGTACCCTTAGAGCGCCGGAACGGCCTAAGATTCTCATCACGGCTATCCGCTAAAAGCTTTAAATACGGTGTCAATCTATTCAAAAAGCTTACTGCTAAGAATATTAATGATATCTGCGCATGTGCGTCAACTTGTCTCTTGAAATTTCGATTAAATATAGAAATATTTTGAGATTAAATTTTACTTTTGAGTCATATGATTTGGAATAATTCATAGTAACTGTAGGAAGAATGGAGAATAAGAGCTAAAATAAATTTAAAAAATAAAGCATATAAAACTATTTGCAAAGTTTCGGGAATCGAACTGAAGTCCTGCAAAAAGGAGTGTCACACCATGCCGATCTTGCCACCAAGCCTCGTACCCTGAGAGCGCCGGAACGGCCTAAGATTCTCATCACGGCTATCCGCTAAAAGCTTTAAATACGGTGTCAATCTATTCAAAAAGCTTACTGCTAAGAATATTAATGATATCTGCGCATGTGCGTGAAATTGTCTCTTGAAATTTCGATTAAATACAGAAATATTTTGAGATTAAATTTTATTTTTGAGTCATATGATTTGGAATAATTCATAGTAACTGTAGGAAGAATGGAGAATAAGAGCTAAAATAAATTTAAAAAATAAAGCATATAAAACTATTTGCAAAGTTTCGGGAATCGAACTGAAATCCTGCAAAAAGGAGTGTCACACCATGCCGATCTTGCCACCAAGCCTCGTACCCTGAGAGCGCCGGAACGGCCTAAGATTCTCATCACGGCTATCCGCTAAAAGCTTTAAATACGGTGTCAATCTATTCAAAAAGCTTACTGCTAAGAATATTAATGATATCTGCACATGTGCGTGAACTTGTCTCTTGAAATTTCGATTAAATATAGAAATATTTTGAGATTAAATTTTATTTTTGAGTCATATGATTTGGAATAATTCATAGTAACTGTAGGAAGAATGGAGAATAAGAGCTAAAATAAATTTAAAAAATAAAGCATATAAAACTATTTGCAAAGTTTCGGGAATCGAACTGAAGTCCTGCAAAAAGGAGTGTCACACCATGCCGATCTTGCCACCAAGCCTCGTACCCTGAGAGCGCCGGAACGGCCTAAGATTCTCATCATGGCTATCCGCTAAAAGCTTTAAATACGGTGTCAATCTATTCAAAAAGCTTAATGCTAAGAATATTAATGATATCTGCGCATGTGCGTGAACTTGTCTCTTGAAATTTCGATTAAATATAGAAATATTTTGAGATTAAATTTTATTTTTGAGTCATATGATTTGGAATAATTCATAGTAACTGTAGGAAGAATGGAGAATAAGAGCTAAAATAAATTTAAAAAATAAAGCATATAAAACTAGTTGCAAAGTTTCGGGAATAGAACTGAAGTCCTGCAAAAAGGAGTGTCACACCATGCCGATCTTGCCACCAAGCCTTGTACCCTTAGAGCGCCGGAACGGCCTAAGATTCTCATCACGGCTATCCGCTAAAAGCTTTAAATACGGTGTCAATCTATTCAAAAAGCTTACTGCTAAGAATATTAATGATATCTGCGCATGTGCGTCAACTTGTCTCTTGAAATTTCGATTAAATATAGAAATATTTTGAGATTAAATTTTACTTTTGAGTCATATGATTTGGAATAATTCATAGTAACTGTAGGAAGAATGGAGAATAAGAGCTAAAATAAATTTAAAAAATAAAGCATATAAAACTATTTGCAAAGTTTCGGGAATCGAACTGAAGTCCTGCAAAAAGGAGTGTCACACCATGCCGATCTTGCCACCAAGCCTCGTACCCTGAGAGCGCCGGAACGGCCTAAGATTCTCATCATGGCTATCCGCTAAAAGCTTTAAATACGGTGTCAATCTATTCAAAAAGCTTAATGCTAAGAATATTAATGATATCTGCGCATGTGCGTGAACTTGTCTCTTGAAATTTCGATTAAATATAGAAATATTTTGAGATTAAATTTTATTTTTGAGTCATATGATTTGGAATAATTCATAGTAACTGTAGGAAGAATAGAAAATAAGAGCTAAAATAAATTTAAAAAATAAAGCATATAAAACTAGTGGCAAAGTTTCGAGAATCGAACTGAAGTCCTGCAAAAAGGAGTGTCACACCATGCCGATCTTGCCACCAAGCCTCGTACCCAGAGAGCGCCGGAACGGCCTAAGATTCTCATCATGGCTATCCGCTAAAAGCTTTAAATACGGTGTCAATCTATTCAAAAAGCTTACTGCTAAGAATATTAATGATATCAGCGCATGTGCGTGAACTTGTCTCTTGAAATTTCGATTAAATATAGAAATATTTTGAGATTAAATTTTATTTTTGAGTCATATGATTTGGAATAATTCATAGTAACTGTAGGAAGAATAGAGAATAATAGCTAAAATAAATTTAAAAAATAAAGCATATAAAACTATTTGCAAAGTTTCGGGAATTGAACTGAAGTCCTGCAAAAAGAAGTGTCACACACTCCCTGCCGATCTTGCCACCAAGCCTCGTACCCTGAGAGCGCCGGAACGGCCTAAGATTCTCATCATGCTAAAAGCTTTAAATACGGTGTCAATCTATTCAAAAAGCTTAATGCTAAGAATATTAATGATATCTGCGCATGTGCGTGAACTTGTCTCTTGAAATTTCGATTAAATATAGAAATATTTTGAGATTAAATTTTATTTTTGAGTCATATGATTTGGAATAGTTCATAGTAACTGTAGGAAGAATGGAGAATAAGAGCTAAAATAAATTTAAAAAATAAAGCATATAAAACTATTTGCAAAGTTTCGGGAATCGAACTGAAGTCCTGCAAAAAGGAGTGTCACACCATGCCGATCTTGCCACCAAGCCTCGTACCCTGAGAGCGCAGGAACGACCTAAGATTCTCATCACGGCTATCCGCTAAAAGCTTTAAATACGGTGTCAATCTATTCAAAAAGCTTAATGCTAAGAATATTAATGATATCTGCGCATGTGCGTGAACTTGTATCTTGAAATTGCGATTAAATATAGAAATATTTTGAGATAAAATTTTATTTTTGAGTCATATGATTTGGAATAATTCATAGTAACTGTAGTAAGAATAGAGAATAATATCTAAAATAAATTTAAAAAATAAAGCATATAAAACTATTTGCAAAGTTTCGGGAATTGAACTGAAGTCCTGCAAAAAGGAGTGTCACACACTCCCTGCCGATCTTGCCACCAAGCCTCGTACCCTGAGAGCGCCGGAACGGCCTAAGATTCTCATCACGGCTATCCGCTAAAAGCTTTAAATACGGTGTCAATCTATTCAAAAAGCTTAATGCTAAGAATATTAATGATATCTGCGCATGTGCGTGAACTTGTCTCTTGAAATTTCAATTAAATATAGAAATATTTTGACATTAAATTTTATTTTTGAGTCATATGATTTGGAATAATTCATAGTAACTGTAGGAAGAATAGAAAATAATAGCTAAAATAAATTTAAAAAATAAAGCATATAAAACTATTTGCAAAGTTTCGGGAATTGAACTGAAGTCCTGCAAAAAGGAGTGTCACACACTCCTTGCCGATCTTGCCACCAAGCCTCGTACCCTGAGAGCGCCGGAACGGCCTAAGATTCTCATCACGGCTATCCGCTTAAAGCTTTAAATACGGTGTCAATCTATTCAAAAAGCTTACTGCTAAGAATTTTAATGATATCTGCGCATGTGCGTGAACTTGTCTCTTGAAATTTCGATTAAATATAGAAATATTTTGAGATTAAATTTTATTTTTGAGTCATATGATTTGGAATAATTCATAGTAACTGTAGGAAGAATAGAAAATAATAGCTAAAATAAATTTAAAAAATAAATCATATAAAACTATTTGCAAAGTTTCGGGAATCGAACTGAAGTCCTGCAAAAAGGAGTGTCACACCATGCCGATCTTGCCACCAAGGCTCGTACCCTGAGAGCGCCGGAACGGCCTAAGATTCTCATCACGGCTATCCGCTAAAAGCTTTAAATACGGTGTCAATCTATTCAAAAAGCTTACTGCTAAGAATATTAATGATATCTGCGCATGTGCGTGAACTTGTCTCTTGAAATTGCGATTAAATATAGAAATATTTTGAGATAAAATTTTATTTTTGAGTCATATGATTTGGAATAATTCATAGTAACTGTAGTAAGAATAGAGAATAATAGCTAAAATAAATTTAAAAAATAAAGCATATAAAACTATTTGCAAAGTTTCGGGAATTGAACTGAAGTCCTGCAAAAAGGAGTGTCACACACTCCCTGCCGATCTTGCCACCAAGCCTCGTACCCTGAGAGCGCCGGAACGGCCTAAGATTCTCATCACGGCTAACCGCTAAAAGCTTTAAATACGGTGGCCATTTATTCAAAAAGCTTACTGCTAAGAATATTAATGATATCTGCGCATGTGCGTGAACTTGTCTCTTGAAATTTCGATTAAATATAGAAATATTTTGAGATTAAATTTTACTTTTGAGTCATATGATTTGGAATAATTCATAGTAACTGTAGGAAGAATGGAGAATAAGAGCTAAAATAAATTTAAAAAATAAAGCATATAAAACTATTTGCAAAGTTTCGGGAATCGAACTGAAGTCCTGCAAAAAGGAGTGTCACACCATGCCGATCTTGCCACCAAGCCTCGTACCCTGAGAGCGCCGGAACGGCCTAAGATTCTCATCATGGCTATCCGCTAAAAGCTTTAAATACGGTGTCAATCTATTCAAAAAGCTTAATGCTAAGAATATTAATGATATCTGCGCATGTGCGTGAACTTGTCTCTTGAAATTTCGATTAAATATAGAAATATTTTGAGATTAAATTTTATTTTTGAGTCATATGATTTGGAATAATTCATAGTAACTGTAGGAAGAATAGAAAATAAGAGCTAAAATAAATTTAAAAAATAAAGCATATAAAACTAGTGGCAAAGTTTCGGGAATCGAACTGAAGTCCTGCAAAAAGGAGTGTCACACCATGCCGATCTTGCCACCAAGCCTCGTACCCTGAGAGCGCCGGAACGGCCTAAGATTCTCATCATGGCTATCCGCTAAAAGCTTTAAATACGGTGTCAATCTATTCAAAAAGCTTACTGCTAAGAATATTAATGATATCAGCGCATGTGCGTGAACTTGTCTCTTGAAATTTCGATTAAATATAGAAATATTTTGAGATTAAATTTTATTTTTGAGTCATATGATTTGGAATAATTCATAGTAACTGTAGGAAGAATAGAGAATAATAGCTAAAATAAATTTAAAAAATAAAGCATATAAAACTATTTGCAAAGTTTCGGGAATTGAACTGAAGTCCTGCAAAAAGGAGTGTCACACACTCCCTGCCGATCTTGCCACCAAGCCTCGTACCCTGAGAGCGCCGGAACGGCCTAAGATTCTCATCATGCTAAAAGCTTTAAATACGGTGTCAATCTATTCAAAAAGCTTAATGCTAAGAATATTAATGATATCTGCGCATGTGCGTGAACTTGTCTCTTGAAATTTCGATTAAATATAGAAATATTTTGAGATTAAATTTTATTTTTGAGTCATATGATTTGGAATAATTCATAGTAACTGTAGGAAGAATGGAGAATAAGAGCTAAAATAAATTTAAAAAATAAAGCATATAAAACTATTTGCAAAGTTTCGGGAATCGAACTGAAGTCCTGCAAAAAGGAGTGTCACACCATGCCGATCTTGCCACCAAGCCTCGTACCCTGAGAGCGCAGGAACGACCTAAGATTCTCATCACGGCTATCCGCTAAAAGCTTTAAATACGGTGTCAATCTATTCAAAAAGCTTAATGCTAAGAATATTAATGATATCTGCGCATGTGCGTGAACTTGTCTCTTGAAATTTCGATTAAATATAGAAATATTTTGACATTAAATTTTATTTTTGAGTCATATGATTTGGAATAATTCATAGTAACTGTAGGAAGAATAGAAAATAATAGCTAAAATAAATTTAAAAAATAAAGCATATAAAACTATTTGCAAAGTTTCGGGAATTGAACCTTAAGTCCTGCAAAAAGGAGTGTCACACACTCCCTGCCGATCTTGCCACCAAGCCTCGTACCCTGAGAGCGCCGGAACGGCCTAAGATTCTCATCACGGCTATCCGCTAAAAGCTTTAAATACGGTGTCAATCTATTCAAAAAGCTTACTGCTAAGAATATTAATGATATCTGCGCATGTGCGTGAACTTGTCTCTTGAAATTTCGATTAAATATAGAAATATTTTGAGATTAAATTTTATTTTTGAGTCATATGATTTGGAATAATTCATAGTAACTGTAGGAAGAATAAAGAATAATAGCTAAAATAAATTTAAAAAATAAAGCATATAAAACTATTTGCAAAGTTTCGGGAATTGAACTGAAGTCCTGCAAAAAGGAGTGTCACACACTCCCTGCCGATCTTGCCACCAAGCCTCGTACCCTGAGAGCGCCGGAACGGCCTAAGATTCTCATCATGCTAAAAGCTTTAAATACGGTGTCAATCTATTCAAAAAGCTTAATGCTAAGAATATTAATGATATCTGCGCATGTGCGTGAACTTGTCTCTTGAAATTTCGATTAAATATAGAAATATTTTGACATTAAATTTTATTTTTGAGTCATATGATTTGGAATAATTTATAGTAACTGTAGGAAGAATAGAAAATAACAGCTAAAATAAATTTAAAAAATAAAGCATATAAAACTATTTGCAAAGTTTCGGGAATCGAGCTGAAGTCCTGCAAAAAGGAGTGTCACACCATGCCGATCTTGCCACCAAGCCTCGTACCCTGAGAGCGCCGGAACGGCCTAAGATTCCCATCACGGCTATCAGCTAAAAGCTTTAAATACGGTGTCAATCTATTCAAAAAGCTTAATGCTAAGAATATTAATGATATCTGCGCATGTGCGTGAACTTGTATCTTGAAATTGCGATTAAATATAGAAATATTTTGAGATAAAATTTTATTTTTGAGTCATATGATTTGGAATAATTCATAGTAACTGTAGTAAGAATAGAGAATAATATCTAAAATAAATTTAAAAAATAAAGCATATAAAACTATTTGCAAAGTTTCGGGAATTGAACTGAAGTCCTGCAAAAAGGAGTGTCACACACTCCCTGCCGATCTTGCCACCAAGCCTCGTACCCTGAGAGCGCCGGAACGGCCTAAGATTCTCATCACGGCTATCCGCTAAAAGCTTTAAATACGGTGTCAATCTATTCAAAAAGCTTAATGCTAAGAATATTAATGATATCTGCGCATGTGCGTGAACTTGTCTCTTGAAATTTCAATTAAATATAGAAATATTTTGACATTAAATTTTATTTTTGAGTCATATGATTTGGAATAATTCATAGTAACTGTAGGAAGAATAGAAAATAATAGCTAAAATAAATTTAAAAAATAAAGCATATAAAACTATTTGCAAAGTTTCGGGAATTGAACTGAAGTCCTGCAAAAAGGAGTGTCACACACTCCTTGCCGATCTTGCCACCAAGCCTCGTACCCTGAGAGCGCCGGAACGGCCTAAGATTCTCATCACGGCTATCCGCTTAAAGCTTTAAATACGGTGTCAATCTATTCAAAAAGCTTACTGCTAAGAATATTAATGATATCTGCGCATGTGCGTGAACTTGTCTCTTGAAATTTCGATTAAATATAGAAATATTTTGAGATTAAATTTTATTTTTGAGTCATATGATTTGGAATAATTCATAGTAACTGTAGGAAGAATAGAAAATAATAGCTAAAATAAATTTAAAAAATAAATCATATAAAACTATTTGCAAAGTTTCGGGAATCGAACTGAAGTCCTGCAAAAAGGAGTGTCACACCATGCCGATCTTGCCACCAAGCCTCGTACCCTGAGAGCGCCGGAACGGCCTAAGATTCTCATCACGGCTATCCGCTAAAAGCTTTAAATACGGTGTCAATCTATTCAAAAAGCTTACTGCTAAGAATATTAATGATATCTGCGCATGTGCGTGAACTTGTCTCTTGAAATTGCGATTAAATATAGAAATATTTTGAGATTAAATTTTATTTTTGAGTCATATGATTTGGAATAATTCAAAGTAACTGTAGCAAGAATGGAGAATAAGAGCTAAAATAAATTTAAAAAATAAAGCATATAAAACTATTTGCAAAGTTTCGGGAATCGAACTGAAGTCCTGCAAAAAGGAGTGTCACACCATGCCGATCTTGCCACCAAGCCTCGTACCCTGAGAGCGCCGGAACGGCCTAAGATTCTCATCACGGCTAACCGCTAAAAGCTTTAAATACGGTGGCCATCTATTCAAAAAGCTTACTGCTAAGAATATTAATGATATCTGCGCATGTGCGTGAACTTGTCTCTTGAAATTTCGATTAAATATAGAAATATTTTGAGATAAAATTTTATTTTTGAGTCATATGATTTGGAATAATTCATAGTAACTGTAGTAAGAATAGAGAATAATAGCTAAAATAAATTTAAAAAATAAAGCATATAAAACTATTTGCAAAGTTTCGGGAATTGAACTGAAGTCCTGCAAAAAGGAGTGTCACACACTCCCTGCCGATCTTGCCACCAAGCCTCGTACCCTGAGAGCGCCGGAACGGCCTAAGATTCTCATCACGGCTATCCGCTAAAAGCTTTAAATACGGTGTCAATCTATTCAAAAAGCTTAATGCTAAGAATATTAATGATATCTGCGAATGTGCGTGAACTTGTCTCTTGAAATTTCAATTAAATATAGAAATATTTTGACATTAAATTTTATTTTTGAGTCATATGATTTGGAATAATTCATAGTAACTGTAGGAAGAATAGAAAATAATAGCTAAAATAAATTTAAAAAATAAAGCATATAAAACTATTTGCAAAGTTTCGGGAATTGAACTGAAGTCCTGCAAAAAGGAGTGTCACACACTCCTTGCCGATCTTGCCACCAAGCCTCGTACCCTGAGAGCGCCGGAACGGCCTAAGATTCTCATCACGGCTATCCGCTTAAAGCTTTAAATACGGTGTCAATCTATTCAAAAAGCTTACTGCTAAGAATATTAATGATATCTGCGCATGTGCGTGAACTTGTCTCTTGAAATTTCGATTAAATATAGAAATATTTTGAGATTAAATTTTATTTTTGAGTCATATGATTTGGAATAATTCATAGTAACTGTAGGAAGAATAGAAAATAATAGCTAAAATAAATTTAAAAAATAAATCATATAAAACTATTTGCAAAGTTTCGGGAATCGAACTGAAGTCCTGCAAAAAGGAGTGTCACACCATGCCGATCTTGCCACCAAGCATCGTACCCTGAGAGCGCCGGAACGGCCTAAGATTCTCATCACGGCTATCCGCTAAAAGCTTTAAATACGTTGTCAATCTATTCAAAAAGCTTACTGCTAAGAATATTAATGATATCTGCGCATGTACGTGAACTTGTCTCTTGAAATTTCGATTAAATATAGAAATATTTTGAGATTAAATTTTATTTTTGAGTCATATGATTTGGAATAATTCATAGTAACTGTAGGAAGAATGGAGAATAAGAGCTAAAATAAATTTAAAAAATAAAGCATATAAAACTATTTGCAAAGTTTCGGGAATCGAATTGAAGTCCTGCAAAAAGGAGTGTCACACCATGCCGATCTTGCCACCAAGCCTCGTACCCTGAGAGCGCCGGAACGGCCTAAGATTCTCATCACGGCTATCCGCTAAAAGCTTTAAATACGGTGTCAATCTATTCAAAAAGCTTAATGCTAAGAATATTAATGATATCTGCGCATGTGCGTGAACTTGTCTCTTGAAATTTCGATTAAATATAGAAATATTTTGAGATTAAATTTTATTTTTGAGTCATATGATTTGGAATAATTCATAGTAACTGTAGGAAGAATAGAAAATAATAGCTAAAATAAATTTAAAAAATAAATCATATAAAACTATTTGCAAAGTTTCGGGAATCGAACTGAAGTCCTGCAAAAAGGAGTGTAACACCCTGCCGATCTTGCCACCAAGAATCGTACGCAGATAGCGCCGGAACGGCCTAAGATTCTCATCACGGCTATCCACTAAAAGTTTTAAATACGGTGTTAATCTGGTCAAAAAGCACAATGCTAAGAATATTAATGCATTGCTTTAATATTCTTAGCATTTAATATTCTTGTGCTTGAACTTGTCCCTTGAAATTTCGATTAAATATAGAAATATTTTGAGATTAAATTTTATTTTTGAGTCATATGATTTGGAATAATTCATAGTAACTTTAGGAAGAATGGAGAATAATAGCTAAAATAAATTTAAAAAATAAAGCATATAAAACTATTTGCAATGTTTCGGGAATCGAGCTGAAGTCCTGCAAAAAGGAGTGTCACACCATGCCGATCTTGCCACCAAGCCTCGTACCCTGAGAGCGCCGGAACGGCCTAAGATTCCCATCACGGCTATCAGCTAAAAGCTTTAAATACGGTGTCAATCTATTCAAAAAGCTTAATGCTAAGAATATTAATGATATCTGCGCGTGTGCGTGAACTTGTCTCTTGAAATTTCGATTAAATATAGAAATATTTTGAGATTAAATTTTATTTTTGACTCATATGATTTTGAATAATTCATAGTAACTGTAGGAAGAATGGAGAAAAATGGCTAAAATAAATTTAAAAAATAAAGCATATAAAACTATTTGCAAAGTTTCGGGAATCGAACTGGAGTCCTGCAAAAAGGAGTGTAACACCCTGCCGATCTTGCCACCAAGAATCGTACGCAGAGAGCGCCGGAACGGCCTAAGATTCTCATCACGGCTATCCACTAAAAGTTTTAAATACGGTGTCAATCTGGTCAAAAAGCACAATGCTAAGAATATTAATGATATCTGCGCATGTACATGAACTTGTCTCTTGAAACTTCGATTAAATATAGAAATATTTTGAGATTAAATTTTATTTTTGAGTCATATGATTTGGAATAATTCATAGTAACTGTAGGAAGAATGGAGAAAAATAGCTAAAATAAATTTAAAAAATAAAGCATATAAAACTATTTGCAAAAATTAGGGAATCGAACTGGAGTCCTGCAAAAAGGCGTGTCACACCCTGCCGATCTTGCCATAAAGCCTCGTACACTGAGAGCGCCGGAACGGCCTAAGATTCTCATCACGGCTATCCACTAAAAGTTTTAAATACGGTGTCAATCTGGTCAAAAAGCACAATGCTAAGAATATTAATGCATTGCTTTAATATTCTTAGCATTTAATATTCTTGTGCGTGAACTTGTCTCTTGAAATTTCGATTAAATATAGAAATATTTTGAGATTAAATTTTATTTTTGAGTCATATGATTTGGAATAATTCATAGTAACTGTAGGAAGAATGGAGAATAATAGCTAAAATAAATTTAAAAAATAAAGCATATAAAACTATTTGCAAAGTTTCGGGAATCGAACTGAAGTCCTGCAAAAAATAGTGTCACACCATGCCGATCTTGCCACCAAGCCTCGTACCCTGAGAGCGCCGGAACGGCCTAAGATTCTCATCACGGCTATCAGCTAAAAGCTATAAATACGGTGTCAATCTATTCAAAAAGCTTAATGCTAAGAATATTAATGATATCTGCGCATGTGCGTGAACTTGTCTCTTGAAACTTCGATTAAATATAGAAATATTTTGAGATTAAATTTTATTTTTGAGTCATATGATTTGGAATAATTCATAGTAACTGTAGGTATAATGGAGAAAAATAGCTAAAATAAATTTAAAAAATAAAGTATATAAAACTATTTTTAAAGTTTCGGGAATCGAACTGAAGACCTGTAAAAAACATTGCCGCAACCTGCCGGTCTTGCCACCAAGCCTCGTACCCTGAGAGCGCCGGAAGGGCCTAAGATTCTCATCACGGCTATCCACTAAAAGTTTTAAATACGGTGTCAGTCTGGTCAAAAAGCACAATGCTAAGGATATTAATGATATCTGCGCATGTGCGTGAACTTGCGCAGTAATTGCGTGAACTTGCGCCGGACTTGCGCAGTAATGGGTAAAATTTCGATTAAATATAGAAATATTTTGAGATTAAATTTTATTTTTGACTCATATGATTTTGAATAATTCATAGTAACTGTAGGAAGAATGGAGAAAAATGGCTAAAATAAATTTAAAAAATAAAGCATATAAAACTATTTGCAAAGTTTCGGGAATCGAACTGGAGTCCTGCAAAAAGGAGTGTAACACCCTGCCGATCTTGCCACCAAGAATCGTACGCAGAGAGCGCCGGAACGGCCTAAGATTCTCATCACGGCTATCCACTAAAAGTTTTAAATACGGTGTCAATCTGGTCAAAAAGCACAATGCTAAGAATATTAATGATATCTGCGCATGTGCGTGAACTTGCGCAGTAATTGCGTGAACTTGCGCAGGACTTGCGCAGTAATGGGTAAAATTTCGATTAAATATAGAAATATTTTGAGATTAAATTTTATTTTTTAAACATATGATTTGGAATAATTCATAGTAACTGTAGGAATAATGGAGAAAAATAGCTAAAATAAATTTAAAAAATAAAGTATATAAAACTATTTGCAAAGTTTCGGGAATCGAACTGAAGTCCTGCAAAAAGGAGTGTCACACCCTGCCGATCTTGCCACCAAGAATCGTACCCTGAGAGCGCCGGAACGGCGTAAGATTCCCATCACGGCTATCCAATAAAAGTTTTAAATACGGTGTCAATCTGGTCAAAAAGAACAATGCTAAGAATATTAATGATATCTGCGCGTGTGCGTGAACTTGTCTCTTGAAACTTCGATTAAATATAGAAATATTTTGAGATTAAATTTTATTTTTGAGTCATATGATTTGGAATAATTCATAGTAACTGTAGGAAGAATGGAGAAAATTAGCTAAAATAAATTTAAAAAATAAAGCATATAAAACTATTTGCAAAGTTTCGGGAATCGAACTGAAGTCCTGCAAAAAGGAGGGTCACCCCATGCCGATCTTGCCACCAAGGTTCGTACACTGAGAGCGCCGGAACAGCCTAAGATTCTCATCACGGCTATCAGCTAAAAGCTTTAAATACGGTGTCAATCTATTCAAAAAGCACAATGCTAAGAATATTAATGATATCTGCGCATGTGCGTGAAATTGTCTCTTGAAATTTCGATTAAATATAGAAATATTTTGAGATTAAATTTTATTTTTGACTCATATGATTTGGAATAATTCATAGTAACTGTAGGAAGAGTGGAGAATAATAGCTAAAATAAATTTAAAAAATAAAGCATATAAAACTATTTGCAAAGTTTCGGGAATCGAAATGGAGTCCTGCAAAAAGGAGGGTCACCCCATGCCGATCTTGCCACCAAGGTTCGTACACTGAGAGCGCCGGAACGGCCTAAGATTCTCATCACGGCTATCAGCTAAAAGCTTTAAATACGGTGTCAATCTATTCAAAAAGCTTAATGCTAAGAATATTAATGATATCTGCGCATGTGCGTGAACTTGTCTCTTGAAACTTCGATTAAATATAGAAATATTTTGAGATTAAATTTTATTTTTGAGTCATATGATTTGGAATAATTCATAGTAACTGTAGGAAGAATGGAGAAAATTAGCTAAAATAAATTTAAAAAATAAAGCATATAAAACTATTTGCAAAGTTTCGGGAATCGAACTGAAGTCCTGCAAAAAGGAGGGTCACCCCATGCCGATCTTGCCACCAAGGTTCGTACACTGAGAGCGCCGGAACGGCCTAAGATTCTCATCACGGCTATCAGCTAAAAGCTTTAAATACGGTGTCAATCTATTCAAAAAGCTTAATGCTAAGAATATTAATGATATCTGCGCATGTGCGTGAACTTGTCTCTTGAAATTTCGATTAAATATAGAAATATTTTGAGATTAAATTTTATTTTTGAGTTATATGATTTGGAATAATTCATAGTAACTGTAGGAAGAATGGAAAAAATAGCTAAAATAAATTTAAAAATTAAAGCATATAAAACTATTTGCAAAGTTTCGGGAATCGAACCGAAGTCCTGCAAAATGGAGTGTCACACACACCCTGACGATATTGCCACCAAGCCTCGTACCCTGAGAGCGTAGGAACATCCTAAGATTCTCATAACCGCTATCCACTAAAAGTTTTAAATACATTGTCAATCTGGTCAAAAAGCACAATGCTAAGAATATTAATGATATCTGCGCATGTGCGTGAAATTGTCTCTTGAAATTTCGATTAAATATAGAAATATTTTGAGATTAAATTTTATTTTTGACTCATATGATTTGGAATAATTCATAGTAACTGTAGGAAGAGTGGAGAATAATAGCTAAAATAAATTTAAAAAATAAAGCATATAAAACTATTTGCAAAGTTTCGGGAATCGAAATGGAGTCCTGCAAAAAGGAGGGTCACCCCATGCCGATCTTGCCACCAAGGTTCGTACACTGAGAGCGCCGGAACGGCCTAAGATTCTCATCACGGCTATCAGCTAAAAGCTTTAAATACGGTGTCAATCTATTCAAAAAGCTTAATGCTAAGAATATTAATGATATCTGCGCATGTGCGTGAACTTGTCTCTTGAAACTTCGATTAAATATAGAAATATTTTGAGATTAAATTTTATTTTTGAGTCATATGATTTGGAATAATTCATAGTAACTGTAGGAAGAATGGAGAATAATAGCTAAAATAAATTTAAAAAATAAAGCATATAAAACTATTTGCAAAGTTTCGGGAATCGAACTGAAGTCCTGCAAAAAGGAGTGTCACACCATGCCGATCTTGCCACCAAGCCTCGTACTCTGAGAGCGCCGGAACGGCCTAAGATTCTCATCACGGCTATCAGCTAAAAGCTATAAATACGGTGTCAATCTATTCAAAAAGCTTAATGCTAAGAATATTAATGATATCTGCGCGTGTGCGTGAACTTGTCTCTTGAAATTTCGATTAAATATAGAAATATTTTGAGATTAAATTTTATTTTTGACTCATATGATTTTGAATAATTCATAGTAACTGTAGGAAGAATGGAGAAAAATGGCTAAAATAAATTTAAAAAATAAAGCATATAAAACTATTTGCAAAGTTTCGGGAATCGAAATGGAGTCCTGCAAAAAGGAGTGTAACACCCTGCCGATCTTGCCACCAAGAATCGTACGCAGAGAGCGCCGGAACGGCCTAAGATTCTCATCACGGCTATCCACTAAACGTTTTAAATACGGTGTCAATCTGGTCAAACAGCACAATGCTAAGAATATTAATGATATCTGCGCATGTGCGTGAACTTGACTCCTAAAATTTCGATTAAATATAGAAATATTTTGAGGTTAAATTTTATTTTTGAGACATATGATTTGGAATAATTCATAGTAAGTGTAGGTATAATGGAGAAAAATAGCTAAAATAAATTTAAAAAATAAAGTATATAAAACTATTTTTAAAGTTTCGGGAATCGAACTGAAGACCTGTAAAAAACATTGCCGCAACCTGCCGGTCTTGCCACCAAGCTTCGTACCCTGAGAGCGCCGGAAGGGCCTAAGATTCTCATCACGGCTATCCACTAAAAGTTTTAAATACGGTGTCAATCTGGTCAAAAAGCACAATGCTAAGAATATTAATGATATCTGCGCATGTGCGTGAACTTGCGCAGTAATTGCGTGAACTTGCGCAGGACTTGCGCAGTAATGGGTAAAATTTCGATTAAATATAGAAATATTTTGAGATTAAATTTTATTTTTGAGTCATATGATTTGGAATAATTCATAGTAACTGTAGGAAGAATGGAGAAAAATAGCTAAAATAAATTTAAAAAATAAAGCATATAAAACTATTTGCAAAGTTTCGGGAATCGAAATGAAGTTCTGCAAAATGGAGTGTCACACCCTGCCGATCTTGCCACCATGCCTCTTACCCTGAGAGCGCCGGAACGGCCTAAGATTCTCATCACGGCTATCCACTAAAAGTTTTAAATTCGGTGTCAATCTGGTCAAAAAGCACAATGCTAAGCATATTAATGATATCAGCGCATGTGCGTGAACTTGTCCCTTGAAATTTCGATTAAATATAGAAATATTTTGAGATTAAATTTTATTTTTGAGTCATATGATTTGGAATAATTCATAGTAACTGTAGGAAGAATGGAGAAAAATAGCTAAAATAAATTTAAAAAATAAAGCATATAAAACTATTTGCAAAGTTTCGGGAATCAAACTGAAGTCCTGCAAAAAGGAGTGTCACACCCTGCCGATCTTGCCACTAAGTGTCCTACCCTGAGGGCGCCGAAAGGGCCTAAGATTCTCATCACGGCTATCCACTAAAAGTTTTAAATATGGTGTCAGTCTGGTCAAAAAGAACAATGCTAAGAACATTAATGCTATCTGCGCATGTGCGTGAAATTGTCTCTTGAAATTTCGATTAAATATAGAAATATTTTGAGATTAAATTTTTTTTTTTTTGAGACATATGATTTGTAATAATTCATAGTAACTGTAGGTATAATGGAGAAAAATAGCTAAAATAAATTTAAAAAATAAAGCATATAAAACTATTTGCAAAGTTTCGGGAATCGAACTGAAGTCCTGCAAAAAGGAGGGTCACACCCTGCCGATCTTGCCACCAAGGTTCGTACACTGAGAGCGCCGGAACGGCCTAAGATTCTCATCACGGCTATCCACTAAAAGTTTTAAATACGGTGTCAATCTGGTCAAAAAGCACAATGCTAAGAATATTAATGATATCTGCGCATGTGCGTGAACTTGCGCAGAACTTGCGCAGTAATGGGTAAAATTTCGATTAAATATAGAAATATTTTGAGATTAAATTTTATTTTTTAAACATATGATTTGGAATAATTCATAGTAACTGTAGCAATAATGGAGAAAAATAGCTAAAATAAATTTAAAAAATAAAGTATATAAAACTATTTGCAAAGTTTCGAGAATCGAACTGAAGACCTGTAAAAAACATTGTCGCAACCTGACGATCTTGCCACCAATCCTCGTACCCTTAAAGCGCCGGAAAGGCCTAAGATTCTCATCACGGCTATCCACTAAAAGTTTTAAATATGGTGTCAATCTGGTCTAAAAGCACAATGCTAAGAATATTAATGATATGTGCGCATGAGCGTGAACTTGACTCGTAAAATTTCGATTAAATATAGAAATATTTTGACATAAAATTTTATTTTTGAGATATATAATTTGGAATAATTTATATTACCTGTAGGAAGAATGGAGAATAAGAGCTAAAATAAATTTAAAAAATAAAGCATATAAAACTATTTGCGAAGTTTCGGGAATCGAACTGAAGTCCTGCAAAAAGGAGTCTCACACCCTGCCGATCTTGCCAATAAGTGTCCTACCCTGAGGGCGCCGAAAGGGCCTAAGATTCTCATCACGGCTATCCACTAATAGTTTTAAATATGGTGTCAGTCTATTGAAAAAGAACAATGCTAAGAACATTAATGCTATCTGCGCATGTGCGTGAAATTGTCTCTTGAAATTTCGATTAAATATAGAAATATTTTGAGATTAAATTTTATTTTTGAGACATATGATTTGTAATAATTCATAGTAACTGTAGGTATAATGGAGAAAAATAGCTAAAATAAATTTAAAAAATAAAGCATATAAAACTATTTGCAAAGTTTCGGGAATCGAACTGAAGTCCTGCAAAAAGGAGGGTCAGACCCTGCCGATCTTGCCACCAAGGTTCGTACACTGAGAGCGCCGGAACGGCCTAAGATTCTCATCACGGCTATCCACTAATAGTTTTAAATACGGTGTCAATCTGGTCAAAAAGCACAATGCTAAGAATATTAATGATATCTGCGCATGTGCGTGAACTAGCGCAGAACTTGCGCAGTAATGGGTAAAATTTCGATTAAATATAGAAATATTTTGAGATTAAATTTTATTTTTTAAACATATGATTTGGAATAATTCATAGTAACTGTAGGAAGAATAGAAAATAATAGCTAAAATAAATTTAAAAAATAAATCATATAAAACTATTTGCAAAGTTTCGGGAATCGAACTGAAGTCCTGCAAAAAGGAGTGTAACACCCTGCCGATCTTGCCACCAAGAATCGTACGCAGATAGCGCCGGAACGGCCTAAGATTCTCATCACGGCTATCCACTAAAAGTTTTAAATACGGTGTTAATCTGGTCAAAAAGCACAATGCTAAGAATATTAATGCATTGCTTTAATATTCTTAGCATTTAATATTCTTGTGCTTGAACTTGTCCCTTGAAATTTCGATTAAATATAGAAATATTTTGAGATTAAATTTTATTTTTGAGTCATATGATTTGGAATAATTCATAGTAACTTTAGGAAGAATGGAGAATAATAGCTAAAATAAATTTAAAAAATAAAGCATATAAAACTATTTGCAATGTTTCGGGAATCGAGCTGAAGTCCTGCAAAAAGGAGTGTCACACCATGCCGATCTTGCCACCAAGCCTCGTACCCTGAGAGCGCCGGAACGGCCTAAGATTCCCATCACGGCTATCAGCTAAAAGCTTTAAATACGGTGTCAATCTATTCAAAAAGCTTAATGCTAAGAATATTAATGATATCTGCGCGTGTGCGTGAACTTGTCTCTTGAAATTTCGATTAAATATAGAAATATTTTGAGATTAAATTTTATTTTTGACTCATATGATTTTGAATAATTCATAGTAACTGTAGGAAGAATGGAGAAAAATGGCTAAAATAAATTTAAAAAATAAAGCATATAAAACTATTTGCAAAGTTTCGGGAATCGAACTGGAGTCCTGCAAAAAGGAGTGTAACACCCTGCCGATCTTGCCACCAAGAATCGTACGCAGAGAGCGCCGGAACGGCCTAAGATTCTCATCACGGCTATCCACTAAAAGTTTTAAATACGGTGTCAATCTGGTCAAAAAGCACAATGCTAAGAATATTAATGATATCTGCGCATGTACATGAACTTGTCTCTTGAAACTTCGATTAAATATAGAAATATTTTGAGATTAAATTTTATTTTTGAGTCATATGATTTGGAATAATTCATAGTAACTGTAGGAAGAATGGAGAAAAATAGCTAAAATAAATTTAAAAAATAAAGCATATAAAACTATTTGCAAAAATTAGGGAATCGAACTGGAGTCCTGCAAAAAGGCGTGTCACACCCTGCCGATCTTGCCATAAAGCCTCGTACACTGAGAGCGCCGGAACGGCCTAAGATTCTCATCACGGCTATCCACTAAAAGTTTTAAATACGGTGTCAATCTGGTCAAAAAGCACAATGCTAAGAATATTAATGCATTGCTTTAATATTCTTAGCATTTAATATTCTTGTGCGTGAACTTGTCTCTTGAAATTTCGATTAAATATAGAAATATTTTGAGATTAAATTTTATTTTTGAGTCATATGATTTGGAATAATTCATAGTAACTGTAGGAAGAATGGAGAATAATAGCTAAAATAAATTTAAAAAATAAAGCATATAAAACTATTTGCAAAGTTTCGGGAATCGAACTGAAGTCCTGCAAAAAGGAGTGTCACACCATGCCGATCTTGCCACCAAGCCTCGTACCCTGAGAGCGCCGGAACGGCCTAAGATTCTCATCACGGCTATCAGCTAAAAGCTATAAATACGGTGTCAATCTATTCAAAAAGCTTAATGCTAAGAATATTAATGATATCTGCGCATGTGCGTGAACTTGTCTCTTGAAACTTCGATTAAATATAGAAATATTTTGAGATTAAATTTTATTTTTGAGTCATATGATTTGGAATAATTCATAGTAACTGTAGGTATAATGGAGAAAAATAGCTAAAATAAATTTAAAAAATAAAGTATATAAAACTATTTTTAAAGTTTCGGGAATCGAACTGAAGACCTGTAAAAAACATTGCCGCAACCTGCCGGTCTTGCCACCAAGCCTCGTACCCTGAGAGCGCCGGAAGGGCCTAAGATTCTCATCACGGCTATCCACTAAAAGTTTTAAATACGGTGTCAGTCTGGTCAAAAAGCACAATGCTAAGGATATTAATGATATCTGCGCATGTGCGTGAACTTGCGCAGTAATTGCGTGAACTTGCGCCGGACTTGCGCAGTAATGGGTAAAATTTCGATTAAATATAGAAATATTTTGAGATTAAATTTTATTTTTGACTCATATGATTTTGAATAATTCATAGTAACTGTAGGAAGAATGGAGAAAAATGGCTAAAATAAATTTAAAAAATAAAGCATATAAAACTATTTGCAAAGTTTCGGGAATCGAACTGGAGTCCTGCAAAAAGGAGTGTAACACCCTGCCGATCTTGCCACCAAGAATCGTACGCAGAGAGCGCCGGAACGGCCTAAGATTCTCATCACGGCTATCCACTAAAAGTTTTAAATACGGTGTCAATCTGGTCAAAAAGCACAATGCTAAGAATATTAATGATATCTGCGCATGTGCGTGAACTTGCGCAGTAATTGCGTGAACTTGCGCAGGACTTGCGCAGTAATGGGTAAAATTTCGATTAAATATAGAAATATTTTGAGATTAAATTTTATTTTTTAAACATATGATTTGGAATAATTCATAGTAACTGTAGGAATAATGGAGAAAAATAGCTAAAATAAATTTAAAAAATAAAGTATATAAAACTATTTGCAAAGTTTCGGGAATCGAACTGAAGTCCTGCAAAAAGGAGTGTCACACCCTGCCGATCTTGCCACCAAGAATCGTACCCTGAGAGCGCCGGAACGGCGTAAGATTCCCATCACGGCTATCCAATAAAAGTTTTAAATACGGTGTCAATCTGGTCAAAAAGAACAATGCTAAGAATATTAATGATATCTGCGCGTGTGCGTGAACTTGTCTCTTGAAACTTCGATTAAATATAGAAATATTTTGAGATTAAATTTTATTTTTGAGTCATATGATTTGGAATAATTCATAGTAACTGTAGGAAGAATGGAGAAAATTAGCTAAAATAAATTTAAAAAATAAAGCATATAAAACTATTTGCAAAGTTTCGGGAATCGAACTGAAGTCCTGCAAAAAGGAGGGTCACCCCATGCCGATCTTGCCACCAAGGTTCGTACACTGAGAGCGCCGGAACAGCCTAAGATTCTCATCACGGCTATCAGCTAAAAGCTTTAAATACGGTGTCAATCTATTCAAAAAGCACAATGCTAAGAATATTAATGATATCTGCGCATGTGCGTGAAATTGTCTCTTGAAATTTCGATTAAATATAGAAATATTTTGAGATTAAATTTTATTTTTGACTCATATGATTTGGAATAATTCATAGTAACTGTAGGAAGAGTGGAGAATAATAGCTAAAATAAATTTAAAAAATAAAGCATATAAAACTATTTGCAAAGTTTCGGGAATCGAAATGGAGTCCTGCAAAAAGGAGGGTCACCCCATGCCGATCTTGCCACCAAGGTTCGTACACTGGGAGCGCCGGAACGGCCTAAGATTCTCATCACGGCTATCAGCTAAAAGCTTTAAATACGGTGTCAATCTATTCAAAAAGCTTAATGCTAAGAATATTAATGATATCTGCGCATGTGCGTGAACTTGTCTCTTGAAACTTCGATTAAATATAGAAATATTTTGAGATTAAATTTTATTTTTGAGTCATATGATTTGGAATAATTCATAGTAACTGTAGGAAGAATGGAGAAAATTAGCTAAAATAAATTTAAAAAATAAAGCATATAAAACTATTTGCAAAGTTTCGGGAATCGAACTGAAGTCCTGCAAAAAGGAGGGTCACCCCATGCCGATCTTGCCACCAAGGTTCGTACACTGAGAGCGCCGGAACGGCCTAAGATTCTCATCACGGCTATCAGCTAAAAGCTTTAAATACGGTGTCAATCTATTCAAAAAGCTTAATGCTAAGAATATTAATGATATCTGCGCATGTGCGTGAACTTGTCTCTTGAAATTTCGATTAAATATAGAAATATTTTGAGATTAAATTTTATTTTTGAGTTATATGATTTGGAATAATTCATAGTAACTGTAGGAAGAATGGAAAAAATAGCTAAAATAAATTTAAAAATTAAAGCATATAAAACTATTTGCAAAGTTTCGGGAATCGAACCGAAGTCCTGCAAAATGGAGTGTCACACACACCCTGACGATATTGCCACCAAGCCTCGTACCCTGAGAGCGTAGGAACATCCTAAGATTCTCATAACCGCTATCCACTAAAAGTTTTAAATACATTGTCAATCTGGTCAAAAAGCACAATGCTAAGAATATTAATGATATCTGCGCATGTGCGTGAAATTGTCTCTTGAAATTTCGATTAAATATAGAAATATTTTGAGATTAAATTTTATTTTTGACTCATATGATTTGGAATAATTCATAGTAACTGTAGGAAGAGTGGAGAATAATAGCTAAAATAAATTTAAAAAATAAAGCATATAAAACTATTTGCAAAGTTTCGGGAATCGAAATGGAGTCCTGCAAAAAGGAGGGTCACCCCATGCCGATCTTGCCACCAAGGTTCGTACACTGAGAGCGCCGGAACGGCCTAAGATTCTCATCACGGCTATCAGCTAAAAGCTTTAAATACGGTGTCAATCTATTCAAAAAGCTTAATGCTAAGAATATTAATGATATCTGCGCATGTGCGTGAACTTGTCTCTTGAAACTTCGATTAAATATAGAAATATTTTGAGATTAAATTTTATTTTTGAGTCATATGATTTGGAATAATTCATAGTAACTGTAGGAAGAATGGAGAATAATAGCTAAAATAAATTTAAAAAATAAAGCATATAAAACTATTTGCAAAGTTTCGGGAATCGAACTGAAGTCCTGCAAAAAGGAGTGTCACACCATGCCGATCTTGCCACCAAGCCTCGTACCCTGAGAGCGCCGGAACGGCCTAAGATTCTCATCACGGCTATCAGCTAAAAGCTATAAATAC